>NC_136893.1:18239578-18597963 GCF_949152265.1 Phoxinus phoxinus
TGTATATATGTATACTACAGGGCCGTTGAATGCTTGTATCTGATAACCGAGAAGCTCTTGTAATTATTACTTTACCCAACCTCTCCATGCCGAGTGATGCAGTAAACACAGCCTAGCTAACGTTAGCTGGCTACGATTTCTGTACAGTAATATCGAAGATCCTTGCTCCTTCTCAATTATCTGGTAATATTCTATTCACAAAATACAACCAAAAGTACGGTAATGTTAAAAATTACTTGTGAAAAGTAATCCCGGGCCCTATATTGCGATGGTCCGCCGATTAGAACAGGAAAATGCTCCACAGTGCTCTGGAATCTAACTGCTGCTAAGCAACGAAACTAGGAGTACGACCGGTTTAAGATGGCCGCCGTATTTCTCGGTGCCCAGCGGCCAATAGGGCATCTAGTCTCTATATAATATCTATGGTTTGGAGGGAAAAAAAATTCACGCGCTCAAGCGCAAGTGCAAGTGCAACGCGCATTATCTACAAAGCTCTTCGATATCTATGGCAACACAACGCGGAGACTTCCGACACTTAATATGTTCGTGTGGAAACTCGGAATTGACGTATGTTCCGCACACTAAACTAGCCTAATTTACGTGAAAGATTGCATTCGGTACACATGTGCACCGTACCGAAAGTCCTGTACCGAAACGGTTCGGTACGAATACATGTACCGTTACACCCCTAATGTATATATATGTTTGTACATGCGTGTGTGTGTGTGTGTGTGGTATGTATGAATGATACATTAATAGCCTTTTCTATGATTGGCCAGTTTGTTGCGATTGTTGAAGTTATTTACTGAATTGAATAATTACTTTAAAGGTGTTAACTGTAATCTTACACTGCAAAATAATAACTTGCAAATGATTCAATTCATCACAATTATTTAATGAATGAAGCACACAAAAAGGAAGGACAAAGCGCTAAAACTGACAATTAATCTGCATAATCACAATTAATCGTCATTTCATAATCGTGACAGCCCAACATGTGTGCCATATTCGAGTCTGCGAGGTGCTAATAAAAATATTACTGTTACTGTATATATGGTAATATATCACATTGGAGTTGTGATTGGGGTATGACATCGTATATAGGCTACTATGACATATCAGACTTTTTTGTGTTCAGATTGCATTGGCTGTGCTCAACTCGGTCTGTCGCTTTCTCATTTACAGACTATAGGCGGGTGTGCTAGAAGCATACATTGTCCTCTCCCAGGCCGGACGCTATGCAGACAGGCCGTTAAACGCACACATTGATCCAGAGCTCTACTGCAGTCTTTTAAACTGATAGGCCACATATTCAGATTGAGAGAGAACTGTGTTTGCCTTTACATCAGATTTGATGTCCTTGCCTCTAGAAGTGTATATGTTGACCACCAGTGCATGTGTGAGTGTGTCTTTGCATGGATACATTTGATTGTTTCTCTTTGAAGCATGTGTTACCCTTGTTTATGTAAAGTGTGTTAGTGACTTGTGAGCTAATTTGTCTTGTCCCGCTGTCGCTCTCTCGCTCTGTCTTTTTCGGTCTCTCTACGCTGAAGGAAGGAGGTTATCCTTAAACTTATTAGTGCAGGTGCAGTGCATTGAAAATCCATTCAGTGCTGCTGTCACAGCAATTCTGTTCCATTGAATTAAGTGGGGTCAATCCAGCAAATCAAAAAGATTACACTGGGCTCTATAAAGAGCAGGATGACACAAACATTCTCACACATACAAACACGACACTCTCAAATACACTGACAGATAAAGTGAATAATGCAGTTGGTGGCTATGCATTGCATTGCCAGTAGTGTACCAGTTGTGAATTTGTGTGGATGTAGTGAAACTATCACTGTTGTTCAATACAATGACCCTGAGCATAAATGCTCAACTGTCTAAAAAGAAGCAGAATAATTAGACAAAACATGAACCTGAAAAACTGAAAGTTCTGTCATTTACTCATTATCCTGCTTTTTATTATACTCATGACATTATTCACTGATAATCTTGGTCACAATCCATGCATGGGAAGCTTACATTTTGATGTCAATGAAAAAAAATACAACACATAAATGTTAAATAATATTTATCAGTAATGATAATCCTAATTTAACAGTTTTTGTAAATGATTTTTGTGTAAATGTTGTGTAATTTTTTTATTATTATAAACGTTTACATTTTACTATAGTGTTAATTCCAAACACAAAATAAACCACATGCATCCTATGAGATAAATCAGATATATACAAAATAAACATATTATATTACAACTTACAATTGCACAAAACCAAAGTCTGTTAATGCACAAGTGAACTTAGTCATGAAGATGACTTGGATGCGCTTATCCCGTGACAACACGGACACATTTTTATAAATGAATCAAGGTATTTGACTGTTGCTGAAATACTTCTCTCTATAGAGACACGAACAGCATGTTGATTAGTCTGAGTGTGTGAGTACACTGTGACCTTTAGGACAGCGCCGTCAGCACTAACATCCACCTGTCTGATTATTGCCCCTGTCATTTCCTTAAACTAATGTGTCACACTCCGACTGCTGTTTGAAGGACGCTGTGTAGCATGTGTGTATCTTCTAATTCTATAACTGTCCATGTATTTGGTGTGTGTGTGGGAATAGGCTGAGCTGGTTTAATTAATTAAATGTCCTGGCTCATTGATCCTCTGCTAATTCAAGTCTGTTCTCTCATATTTATGTGCCTGCCGATAGTACAAATGGAACAATTATTACTAAATGATTTTATTACAGATTCTACGTTCTCTGCGTTTTGTTGTGTGTAAGATGAAATATTACATAAATATTTAGTCATTTTTTACATTTGCCCATAGCTCATGAATATTAACAAGGTTATCCTGAAATATGATCTTGCTAACACTTTACAATAAGGTCTCATTTATGGTTAATGTATATTGACTAACATGAACTAATAGTGAGCATTGGGAAATATTTTAAACATTTATTAGTCTTTGTTAATGTTACTTAATAAAAATACAATTCTTCATGTTACATGTCAAAATACATGTCTTCATGTCATCTTCAAGATTGTTCATGTCCGTTCATAGTGCAACTTTTGATTAAAAAAATGTTAACACTAATTAAAATAACTTCTGTAGACATGTTGTTCATTCTTAATTATCTTTTTTTTGTGTAACATATGTATATAATATGAACTGTTCCACCACAACCACCTCAAAAGGAAAGTAAACAATGTGTTTCTGTTATTAAACCTCTAATATTATTGGCGTACACATTTTCATAGTAAACATTCTTAATGGGTTTTAAAGTTTGAAATTATATTCTCTGTGCTTTAAATTGTATTTAGCACTGTATAATTCTTTCATTGTTTCTGAGAAAGAAAGGGAGAGAAAAATAGTGAAAGAATGGAGGAGAGGAATAGAACACTTTGTCGTCTCGTTGGCAGAGTTGTTGTGACTTTGGATCAGTGCCTAGTGACTTAACCATCAAGTGTTTCTAAAATTAGCCTCTCTTGCAGAATTTTCCATAATCCAGTTGACTTTTTTCCCCCCCTTTCCCTTTATTTAACCTCTTTTCTTTCTGTCTTTGATGTTCAGTCGGGTAAATCACTAAGAATGAATTGTGCCCACTGAGCGTTGTTTATTTGTGATGTCCCTGTTGGTTCAGCACCTGAATCACTAATTATGTAAATCAGCTGTAAACATGACCAAAAACTTAGAACTGTATTCAGGTTGCACTGCACAATATATCTTGTAAGCCTCTTGTGGAGGATGCAGTGTACTATGAAGATGTACTGTACTTGTGCTGAAATATCACACACGAGAGTAACACAACACAGGTTAAAACAGTATTGTCATTTCTCCTTCTCTTCTGGTATTTCACAACATACTGACAATGTCCTGAAATGATGGTTTTGTTCTGTTTAGAGAAGTGTACCTGCTGCAGAAGAAGCTCACACTGCTTTCTATCCCACAGTCCCCTTCTGCGGGCCTTACTGTATGCCTAGCTCCCATAGAGAAGGAATTGGGAAACCCTGCTCACTTTGTTCCAGTGGGCACATTATTTTAAGTAGTTTGGATTCCCCAGTGAAGCAGTCCTTTTGAAATGGCACGATTGATGTAACATTCCTCTCTACAAGAATAAAAAGCTTCACAAACATGGTTGATCCGGTTCCTGAGACTTTATAGCAGAACACAACTAGAGCATAATTGCTCTGTGGTATTCATATCATATTTTGTTAAATAAACATGGATATATTTGCAACTGTATTTATAATGTGTTTACAGGAGTTGCAAATTAAATATGAACTCTTTTTCTTTTCTTTTTTGTTGTTCTTGTCCTCAGGCTGAACTAATAGGCAGATGGCCACGATCAGACTCCCGGATGGATGAGTGGAAGTGGCTGCTCTCAAACACGGCATAGAGGGAGCATAGGGTAAGATGTGGCACTTTTACTAAATTCCCATCAGTGCGATCAGTCTTGGCTGGTCCCTGGAGCGTGCGATCACGTGATCAACTGCTGAATTCAAATGTGCTTTTGCGCTTTGGCTGGCGCTGAGCCAGAGCCTGACGCACTCAACTCTTGTCATATATGATAACCATTCAGTTTTCAAACACATCGTCTTTATTTTAGGTTTCAGACATTGAGCTCTCTTCATATCAGCTCGCGAGTAAACCTGTTCTGAGCTCGCGCTGTGCTGTTTAGTATTGGTCCGAGCTGATAAACTGTCCGTGCTACGCAGCTCAAACAAGAAGTGCAGTTTCATTCTGCTTTCGTTTCATTTGCCGTTTGATGTTTTTCATATGTGAAATTGTAGCTCTTATAAGTTGGGCAACGCGGTGGTCGCACCAGTGCGACCTCTTACAAATTTAGTTGCACCGGCAAGAAAAAAGGTAGCAAAATGCAACCATTTGGTCGCAGTCTGGAGCCGGAGCAGGAATTCATAGCCCCCGGGTAATAGTTGGTGCTAACCCCACTTCTAAATAAGTGTGAAACGTTCCTTTACCCCGAGGTTAAAAGCTAAACGAAAATCTGGGGTTAAGCACTTTGCGCTGCAACGATAACAAGGTGTTAAAGCCCTTAACTTGTGTATCAGCCACATAATAGAAGCCTCGTCAATTCAGTCACTGATGACTTCCTCCCTTCATATTGTTTGTGTACTCGCTAAATTTGAGAATAATGCATCAGTATCATTAGGTCCATGTTAATGTGAAGCTGGAGTCTCTGCATTATCGAACTCACATAATGTATTAAATTTGATGCTGGAGATCTATCCAGATTGAAATTGATGAGGTTCAGAATTGTTCTGGCTGACTGATGGAGTCAAACTGCTGTGGGTGAGCGTGCGGACAAGCTGAAGTCATAAATCTCAGTATGAACCACATCATTGTGGCTTTACGATGGATTCAAACTCAATTGATGTCTGTTGGAGAGCGAAAGAGAGAACTATGATCAAAGTAAATCATGATGTTTTGTGTCACACAAACATAAAAAAAACTAAAAACAATCACAGTACAAGAAAAGCGACAACATATCAGTGCAAACTGCCTGTTTGTGTGTACCAACTGTCAGCGAGTGTGTGTTTGTGTGTGTCTGAAGAGGATGAGCTGCGACCAGAGCAGCGGCAGCTGCTGTATCTGTGATGCGGTGTGTGGAATGGGAAACAGGGAGAGTAATGGGAAGAATTTCTCCAATTTGGTTCCCTATTGATTTCTTCTTCTCTCCTTTCCCTGTCCTCTCAAAGTCGCATGGCAAGAAAACCACTAACATACAAGATTTTTTCTGGTTATGGGTGTGTTGACAAGAGCGGAAGGGAAAAGACAACGAGGCTGTAAGGAAGTTGTAAACAGGCTGACTTGAGCATTAAGGTAATTTATCGTGTTAATTGTCTCAAAAATAAAAGGTTCAGTCATCATCTCACACAACAGCTGTGAGGTAACTCAGGCCTGTTGTCTGACAGAAGAAAGTGGTGCCTGTTAAAGCTCCCGTGTCAGCAGTCTTGTAGTAAAACTGCTAAAATAGTGGGTCAGTTTAAAATCTTGATTAATTTATCATTAGATTAGGGAGTGTGATGCGCATGGGTGACAAAGTTTAAACGCGCACTGTGACCCGCTGTGGGGTTGAATCCCTGCCCAGGTCTGGAGAAACTCAATTGGTAATTTTCAGAGTGGGTGAGCCGATCGGCTAATAAAATCAGCAGTTCTCAAAGACATTACGCCGAGGAATCTGAAGGAAAAAGTGCAGACTTCTTGATCCTGATGTTTTCTTGAAGGTAATGATATATTAAGGAAATAAGGTATATGGCTGCTGGGCTTGCTGCGATAGTCAGTGTTACCGGTGTTACACAGTGTTCAGACCCGATTACATTACTTGCCCACCACGGCACCGCCCCCCACCGTCATTTAGATTTTTTTATACTAATGAAAATAATTTTAGTTGGAGAACAGACACTACAATCAAAAAATAAACGTGTCCGCCCAATTCAGCGTGAGCCAACGAGTGTCGGGTGCACAGGCATTCATAAGCGACCTTCCCCCCTGTGATACTGG
Organism: Phoxinus phoxinus; assembly: GCF_949152265.1. Lineage (NCBI taxonomy): Eukaryota > Metazoa > Chordata > Actinopteri > Cypriniformes > Leuciscidae > Phoxinus > Phoxinus phoxinus. The sequence goes on from NC_136893.1 coordinate 18,246,112, forward strand.
TATTACCGGAAAATATCCTCACCGTCACATCCCTAATGGCTGACTTTATCAGTTTTGTTTTGAGTTTGCGCTTGTAAGTCTGTGATCGCCAAGTCTGCTGTCGCTGGTGCGTCTAGTAGTAAATGGGTAATAATTAGAAGTTGCTCAGGGAAATTGGAAGTAAAGGATGAACTGTCAGTTTAAATTTATTTTATCGCCTTGGGTTGGGATCTATGAGGGGATTAAACAGGTTGGCTTTACTTGGCTTGAACTTAATTCTTTTTCATGATCCTTATCTCAAACTCGAAATCCCAGAGTTCCTCACTCAGAAATAAAGTTTTTAAAAAACAAATGCTGAAAACATTAACATCTTATTATGTTACTTTTTTTTTCTCCAAATAATTAAAAGGGCATGTTAAAGTGTATTAAAAAAAGCAACGGAATTTGAGTTAACACATAAAACATGTTATTGATAGAAAATGACTGATGTGTGAAATGAAATGACTTATTTAAATTGAGTGTAAATAGTGGTGCTGCAGGTACTGTTTGCACCAATTATACACTACCTTTATAAAATAGAAGACCGTTATTAATTGTAATAATATTACCGTATTTTACTGAATTTCGGATCAAATAATTGCAGACTTCTTTCAAAAACATTATATAATCTTACTTTTGAATGGTAGTGTATATAAAAATAGCATCTTGTTTACAATATGTGCAAATAGTGATAGATGCTATTCACACAAAGTAATATCTGAGCAGTTGTGGGCAGAGTTAGTGAAAAGTACCTTTGCCAACATGATTGGCTATTTGCACACTGTGTAGTGTAGCACTGCCTATAAGAAAACCGCAATACAGTTTAAACCAGAACAGAAAAAAAATCGCCATTTACGCACTATGACTTTCAAAACATGACTTCAGGATTGTTTATAAGCACATACCTCCATCTGTCTTTTTTGTCTTCCACATTTTCTGTCTCACAGTGTGTTGTTGGTTAAAATGTTCCTCTCATATTTCACCTCTGCAGGTGTAAAGGAGGCTGCTACCTTCTGCACAACTGATATTTCTTTACAGACGAGAAAATGTGTTTCTTTACACATTTTTGTCTGATGAGATGGTCAAGGTGTTTGTGTGCGTGTGAACTGCTGTCTGCGTTTGGTCTCCGTGGCCCTCAGTCTTGTCCTTTATTTCACTGTCCTTGCTAAATGGGCCTCAGATTGTATGTGTAACACTGTGTCCTAATTACACGCGCCGCGACACGCGATAAAATAGATATTTTCCATGTTAATCAGAGTTTTTGTCCTAACAGCGACACGCGGCGAATCTATTTTAGAAACTGTTTGTATTTTTCTGCGACGTTGCACTGGCACAACAAACACAAAGTGTGGCAATGATAATCTCAGCCAGGTATGTGCTTTATTTAATGTTAAAAGCGTGTAATGTGATTTTGAATATCATTTAGTGCTCCAGATTTGTAGCTGTAAAAGCAACAATGGATAATTCACCTCAGATCTTGAAATGAAACAAATGGAAACAAGAACGCTCAAACTGTAAAGAAATAAATGAAGTATTTGACAGATTGTTTTAGTAACTCAGTAGCCTATGTATTTGAATACTGTTTAAATGGTGTAATATTTGTGAATTTGATTATGTAGTCTATCCATTTTCTTGCGATTGCCATCAAGATTACTCTGCTGTGCACTTGACGCGAGAATCCGCCCACACGCTTTTCTGATTGGCTGTGGGTTTTGATTGATTTGTACGCATCTCGCAGTCGCTTCGTGTCTAGTGTGGACAGACAAATTATTTGTCGCTGGATCTCATCACACCTGATCTGGTTAGGACACGGTGTAAGGCTTGTTTCATCCTGAAAGCACAAACCGCACATATGAGAAGCAGCTCCATCCTCTAAACACACATACTCTCTCTATGGCTGTTATGCGCACATACTTGTCATGTAGTCTATTACGATTCAATATCAGATTTAAGAAGTGTGTGTGTGTTTGCTCCTGTCAGTGGCAGAGAGCAGCTGGTGTGTGAAGGAGGACGGAGACAGAGGATAGGCAGCATTAGAGGAGTGGAGCGGCAGAATTTAGTGCTTGGTTACTTCACTAGCTCTCTCTCTCTCTGCTCCTCTTTCCTTTAGGGTCCTGTTCTCTCCCTCAGAGAGGGAGTGAGAGTGAAACAGTGCCGATCCAGTTTTTTTTTTTTTTTTTACAGTGCCCAACCTCCATAATGCAGAGCTGTGTAACTGCATTTTATAGAGCTTAACCATGCAACTCCAAAACCTTCAGGAGATTTACCATACAAAGGCAAATCAGAAACAAGGTTACGTTGTTACAGAAGTCAATCTGTTGTTACTTTATTTAGTTAGTGTGTGCGTGTGCATGTGTGTGTGCCTGATGTGTAAAACCAATGTACGCCTTTCACATTCCAATTGAAATACTGTATACCGAATTGTGTGGACGTCATTTTTGACCAAGTGGTCATACCAAGCTTGCATTTATTATTCCAAGCCTATTATTCAGTTAGGGCTGTCACTAACAATTATTTTGTTATTGGAGTAATCTGTTGATTATTTTGTGATTAATCTAGTAATTGATTTTTTTTTTTAAAGTAAACAATGACCATCATAAATTAAAATTGTTAACCGTTGCCAGTGCGCCGGCGCACTGAAGCGTTTTTTTGTTTAAATAGTTTAAAGTTACTATCAGATTTAATGTTATTACCTTGACAAACTATACATCATTAAAAAGATATAAGACTCAAGTTTCAGTATTTGACAACTATTGTATTCTAGGAAACTTATGGTGACAGTTATGTCTTAATTTGTGTCAGGAGTTATGTAATGAAATAATTAGTCGATACCTTTAATATGAATTATGAGCGTCAGCCGCTCCCATTCAGAAAAAAACCTCCTGTGCTGTCGTCATGACACAGAGGATATTTTGTAGAATGTCGGTAACCGAACAGTTGATGGGACCCATTGACTTCCATAGTATAGAAAAGATACCATGGAAGTCAATGGGGTACAATAATTGTTTGGTTGATTCTTCAAAACATCATCTTTTGTGTACAGCCGAAGAAAGACATTCATACAGGTTTGGAACAACTTGAGAGTGAAAAAATTATGGCAACCTTGTCATTTTTGGGTGAACTGTCCCTTTAATTTAACCTCAGTCCCCTGACCTTAAAGCCATTGAAAACCTCTGGGAAATTATAAAACTCAGTTGTGATATGTCATGCAGGTGTTCCAATGAAGCAAAACTTTGGGAAGAACTTGAGGGTTGAGCAATACACATATATACATAACTAAACAAAGTCGCTGCTGTAATCAAAAACAAGGGAGAACCAACAACATATTAATAACAGATTACATTGTAGTCAATGCTTTATTGTAGTAAATGTTTAATATGCCTTTTTTCATAATACAATAAACCCCATATTTTATTATATCCTGGGGTTTGCCTTTCTTAACAAATAATTTTGTATTTTAATACCTTAACCAAGTAGTGTATTCTTCTTCCCAATATACTGTAACATACTACTCATATTTTGATTAGTTTAATAGAACCTGGAGCGTCAAAGCAAATATTGTACAAATAGCCCCTCTGGACATCACTTCTGGCCACTACTGTACGTATTTGAACAGTTTATTCACACTTACAGTAGGTGTAAATTAGTAATTTAATCAGAAAAAAAATAGTATCAAAGTTAGTGGAAAGTGGTGTAGTTGTTGATACCAGTCATTTGGCAACCAGAAAGTGTCCAGAAACCTTTTTTTTTTAAAGAGTTAATCTTTTTTTTTTTTTTTTTTTTTTTACATTTTGTTATTCTTACAAATGTAATTTTTGTGAAATATGTTGCTTGAAAAGTATGCTAGTGCTATCTTAGATTTTACATTCAACCTCAAAACGAATTTTCTGCCAATCTTTTGGATTTATCTGCCTCAGTCTCTATCACTCGTGTTCTCTTATTCTCTGTATCTTTTTCTCAGTATTGTCGTTTGGCTGCAGTGTAGTTCACCCTGTGTCCCTGCCAATGTCACTGTTCAGTTCTTTAGCGTTCTTTCTCTTCCTCTCTCTCTCTCTCTGTCCCACTCGGTCTCATGGGATGCTTTGTCGGTGGCGGTCGGCTGAAGGACGTAACGTGGTGCTCTGCTCTATCTCTCCTGGAGTCTGGAGGAGCTGTGTGTGTGTGTGTCAGTGTGAGAGAGACACATGATTCTCTGCTCTGTCAGGACCAGCTGTAGATGTACAACTTCATGATTGCATTAGACAATAGTCAAGAGGGTTTGTTTTCAGCTGTGTGTGTAGTTGTGATGTGACAGGCAGTAAACACAGGCTCAGCAGCAAGTTTGTGTGTGTGTGTGTGTGTGTGTGCGCGCGCATGTTATAGAGATGTCGGCATTTGAAGAGCCTTATGTTGTCAGGTGCTGTATGTTGTCTCAAAGTTGCACGGAAGTGTGGTGTTGACCTCAGTAGGTGGTTGAATTTTTATTAGGGATAAAGTTATTTTTATTGTAACAAGGGACAGAAACACACAAGAGGGTGGGGGAAGAGAGAACTTCTGGTATATAGGAGGAAATTATCCTCTTTATTAAAGTATGTTTGTATGTGCATTTCAATAGTGGCTATAATCACATCTACTGTAATTGAGCCAGGTGGAAATATATAGACAGCCATTCAAAAGTTTGGGATCGGTAAGATTTTTTATGTTTTTAAAAGAAGTACCTTATGTTCACCAAGGCTGGATTTATTAAAAATTAATTAAAAATAAAAAAACCCGATAATGGTGATATTGTTAAATATTATGACAATTTAAAATAACTGTTATCTATTTGAATATATTTAAAAAATATATTTATTCCTGTGATGCAAAGCTGAATTTTCAGCATCACATGAGTGAATTTATAGATTATCTTGACAGAATATGCTAATTAAAGACTTGATGATTGATAACTCCTTATCAGCAAAATAAATTAAGCAACTAACCATTCAGAAACGTTCTGTTGCATTCCACATGTTGTCACTTCTTCTTGAATCTCTCCATCACTATCCGACTACAGTTTAAACATAAATGGCAGAACAGTTTCTAACATTTTAGTGCGTGTCTGCTTGAGGTAATCAGCGCTGCTAACACACAAGCTCTTGAAGCTCCGCCCTCTGTGCCGGGAGCATCAGTTAATTTGCATTTAAAGGGAAACACGAGAAACGACACGTTTTTACTGACCCTCAAAAAGGGACAATTTTAACATGCTGTAAAAAAATTATCTGTGGGGTATTTTGAGCTAAAACGCATACAAACTCTGGGGACAACAGACACTTATTTGACATATTGTAAAAAGGGGCATTATACCACCCCTTAAATGGAAAGTTCAAAAGAGAACATCATTTATTTGAAATGGAAATCTTTTGTAACATCAATATGTCACTTTTTATCAATTTATTGCATCCTTGTTAAATGTGTTTTTTTCTTTCAAAAAACAAAGTCTTATACTGACCACTAACTTTTTTGATACTGAAATTAAAAGTACTATATAGTTGTTTTTGTAGTTTTTTTTTTTGCTCTGTGCTTTTATTCTGCGTTAGAGTTTCCTGTTTCCAGTCTCCCCTAAATCTCCTTTATTTTCACATTAAGCTAATGCCTAATTAATTAATTAATATGGACTCCAATTACTATTCAATTACTCTAGCATGCAAAAAAAACTGTTCGTTGTGGTACTAAATTACACTGCAGCATCATGCAGACCACACTGAGAGGCTAACTGAGGTTAATCACAGTAATAGACTGAGGGAAGCGTTAATGATAGTAATTAAAGCAGGCAAAGAGAAAGTCATTTTTGTGTTTACTTCTGTTGGTTTCAAACACACTTTTGTAAGATTTACATACTAGGAGTCTTTTTGTTTTACCTGCTATTAACATGAGACCACAGGAGGCTGTTTAGAAAATCAACACCATGTTCTTGAGGTCCTGGTACTGGGACAGTTAACAGTCTCATGGGTACAATACTTAACCCCAAAGGACTGCAGGGTAAAGTAAGACTCTATAAACCCCTGGAACACTTGTAAATGTTTGTTTGTAGCTTGCGGATGTCTTCAGAATCAGCAAGAAGCTGTCATGAAATTAATTAACACGTAACTTTAAAGACCAAGAACAATAACTACAAAGATAACTATTACGATAACTATACTAATGTCTACACCAATGCACGATAACACTGAGATGTTATTATAAGTGTGTGCTGCAGGTTTTGTCGTCAGGCTTTTGGACCCCCTTATTAAAGTGCCCCTATTATGGTTTTTCTAATATTCCCTTTCATGCAGTGTGTAATATAGCTGTTTGAGAATGTAAACGTTCAACAAATTTGTAAAGTCGAAAGTGCACGATAATTATCGATGTATACACTTTCTACCGGGTGTTCGAAATACATAGTTTTGGGTTTTATATTGTGTAAGTTTCCGACTAACCGGCTTACTGACATTATTACTGTCTTACTGAAATACTTCTGCTAATTGCTGTGGGCCACTATTACCTAAAACTGTGTCTATTAATGCAGATTGTCTGTCATTCTTACTACTTTGAGTAAAGATAAAGGATGGAGCAAGATTTGTTTTACAAACGTTTTTTTACATCAGTCATTCACATTAGTGCTCAGCTAACGTATGCACTGTTATCGATACAGTTAATGATAAAGTCCCCACATGTGCACCGCAATAAATTATAAATATACTCATCGGTTTGTTGATGGACATACTTTTGTTAATACTGATGGTGAGGAATTACAGTTGGAACTGTTCAGGTTGAATAACTAGTTCTTCCAATGTTTCATCATCGGACTCGAGCTCAGATTGATAGTAAAATCAATGTCAACGTTACGGTCTTTACAGTTTGCTCAATCGCTGAGCTGTAGGAAGCCTCTGGACAGAGCTGATGTTATGGTAATGGGCGTTTAGCTTCCAACACGCGCTGTACGCAGTAGACCAATCACAACAGACTGGGCCATTTGGCCAATCAGAGCAGAGCAGGTTCACAGAAAGGAGTGATTTAGAGAGACTCATTCATCCGACGAGTCGTTTTAGAATCATTGAAAAATGTTTTTAGTTTTTTTACCTTTGATGCATGTAAACCTGTTGTAGGAGACCTCAAAATTAGGAACCTATAAAATGGCATTTTTTCTTTAAGAACCACTGAGTTATATGCGCAGATTTATTATTTCAATAAACAACCTCCTACATGTACATGACTCGTGTATCTACAGTAATGCTGTACATTTTCTGATGAATGGCAAAAAAGTGAACTTTGCTGAAATAGGGAAGTTTCCCTGTCCTGAAGTGACATAGAGTTATGAAACCACTATGTTCCTACCTTCAAATATCAGAGGACCCCAATGCAATTCAAACTGCCCATGCTGTTGCGATGATGACTGGAGCATTTGACCATTGCCACATCAGCAACTTTGCCCTTTTTCATTGACCGAACTCAGAGTTATTTCCCTTCATGTTTCCCAGTAGACCCAGTGATTTGATGGCGAATCGGAAAAATTATTTTGATAAAATGGGAAATGCAGCTCAAGATATTTGATCCTTGAGCTAAATGCGAACACTTGCCTGCGCCGTCCGATGTTTTGAGAGACCCAAAAGCATTAGTTTTGATAAATTTTTTTGCATGGCAAAGTATAAAAATTGTCCAATGCAGTATACCCAGATCTATCTGTATGATGTGCTCCTATTTTTTTTAGATTTACCAAAATGCTTTGTGGTTTGATTTTCTTTATTTTGCAGAGTTGTGCTTACAGAGCATTAGGGATGCTCCGAATTTTTAGAAAATGGCATTTTCGATTTTTGTCCGAAAGAGAAAAACGGATGAAAATATGAGCTGAAATTCTAGTGTCAGTGCTCAGATTTCACTCTAGCCAACGCTGCTAAAATGACACTACCCTCTTGTTGACTGATCCGTTCCCTGCTACGCTTTGCTCACATGCTCTGATAATAATAGCTTTGTAGGACTATTCATTTTTCATAATTGGTCAAAAAATAAATGTGTAAAAATCCAGAGGTTTCAGTTTCGGCCCAGAATTTTCATTTCGGTGCATCCCTACAGAGCATCAATGTTGTTCTCTCCTCAATGCTCTTTTGTTCACATGTAAAAACGTAATAGATGTCTTAATATTTATGTGATTTCTTGCAAATTATGTGCAAAGCTTTCTCTTTCAAAGAAAAAACTCCATTATGCATACTTTCTCTGTATGTTTGGCTGCATACAGAGACATTGATATTGTGTGTGAGTGTGTGAGAGAGAGAAACGCATGAAAACGGCGCATATAGGGGCTGACACGGACAGAAGATCTTCTGACAACGTTGACTTCATTGATTTCTCTTGCTCTGGTATGTTAGTTCAGCAGTCGATCAGGTCTCTAGCAGACCTGTTTTTATGATAGTGTAAAACACTGTTCTTTAAGTTGTTGAGGAAGATGTGGGGAAGAGAGAGACTTCTAGATAATTGAGTTCTTACATCAGATCCTGCTGACAGTTACAATTCTCCATGAAGATGCGCTCCTGCCATCTTATTTTGACAGATACATGGTAAAGAAATAATTGGGGAGGGAATGGAAGACGGACAAGAGTCAAACCTGCGTCAAAGTTAAGCTCAATCAACAGCATTTGTAGCATAACATTAATGTTGATTTACCACATAAAAAAGTAAGAAAGAAATAAAGCAGGGCTATGGAGTTTTGGGAATTTCTTCGCTGTATTCTCACAGTATTTTGCTCGCAGGTTTCTCTATAGAGCTCCCTCTACAGCTGCGGAATAGATATTTGAGAACACTGTCGAAAAACTCGTTGGCGACTCTCAGATACCAGAGGCTAGTAGATCAACGACATTAAAGCAGATGGGACATTCTTTAAAACGTCTTCTTCATTCAGGTTCTAACCGCATGAGGGAGCGCAATAATGACATAATTTTAGCAGATTTTTTTGCCGTAAAGCAATTCGTTTCATCGCGAGACCTGATATCACGCGATACTTCCTGACGCTGCGGCTGGCGGCCCGCCGGCTCAAAGTTGCAAGGGAGGTTTTTCCGTTTACAGGCGATAGGGGGGTGCGAGACAACCACCATTCAACCCGAAAAAAGTAATATAACCATTCCAATGACTCCGAAGCTGTTCAGTTAAGGTAAAAAAACCCCTGCATAGTTCACCTTTAAGTTTAGGAACTTACAATGGCACTTAAATGTTAAAAAATTTAAAAGCAGAAATGTGAAGCTTAATTTTATGAAAAAAAAAACACATTAGTTCTTCTTTTGCAACTCAGTCATTTTAAGGTATATTGCAGGGTTCCTCAAACTCGGTCCTAGAGGGCCACTGTCCTGCCGAGTTTAGCTCCAACACTGATCAAACACACCTGAACAAGCTAATCAATGTCTTCAGGATCACTAGAAACTCACAGCTAGGTGTGTTTGATCAGGGTTGGAGCTAAACTGTGCAGGACAGTGGCCCTCCAGGACTGAGTTTGAGGAACCCTGGTATATTGCATTAAAAAGGCAATAAAGTTGTAAAAATTGAAGCTTCAAGCTATTTTTTGGATTCAAAATCATGGTTTACGATTTGGCCCCAGTCTCTGCCATTGCAAGTAATAGAGGGACAAGTTAAAATAATTTTTTATTAATTTAATTTTGTAGTAATGGACATTATGCCACAAATGCTGTCGATTGAGCATAACTTGTACTGAACCCAGAATATTAATTTATGGGCATGAAACATTTTTTTTTTTACACAACCAGTCATGAAATAGAGAATATGCGAGTTGGATAAATTCTGAGACCACAGAGGGACAGTAAAAGTGTATGTGTGCAGGTTTGCTCCCGTAGTTTACTGGTCCGTGCTGTAATGCAGGTGATGAATGTGTTCAAACATCAATACGGTGTGAGTAACGAGGCTGGACTCTTCAGTCTGCCATGTTGACGTTTTTCGCCGCCATGTCCCGTTCCACCCTATCCTCACTCTCAATCTCAATATTAAAATGTCTGCTATTGTTTTATGTTGCTTGGCACAGCGCTCCCGGCTTCTTCAATGTCACCTGCGACATAAATCCATGTTCTGCAGAGCAGCCTTATCATATTATACAGTATTTTGGCTGAGTTGCTGTGTTTGTGAGCGCGTGTAAGTGTGGTGTCTGGTTGCATGCTGAGGTTAAAGAGAGCTATTCATATTTTTATGGCTACAGCCTTGATCATGCAAATAATGAAAAAATATGATGTGCGATGAGAGGAATTCTGTTTTGTTGGTTAAGAGTCAAAATTTATGGTGTGTGTGTTTGTATGCATGTTTACCTGTTGCAGATAGAATGTAGTAGAGATTGTAGTTTCACTCAAATGCATTTTGGATGAGGTTATGTGTTTGATATTTTAAAGGTGCAGTGTGTCATTTTGACTGTGATAGTGCAAATAAACAACGCACATATTTACTTGCAGAAAAAAAAATCTGTAACCGGTGCCGGAATCAGCCAATCAGAATCGGCCATGAAAAATCATAATCGGTGCATTCCTAGTTAGTTAGATTTTTCTTTATTAAAATAAATGTATTCATGGTGTATTAAACTGATCAAAAGTGACTGCTTATGATGATCTTTAAAAAAATTCATCAAAGAATCCTGAAAAAAAAAAATCACGGATTTTACAAATTTAGTAGAAATGTATACAGTAGTGTATATAATATAATGTAATTAAAATATAATACAATGTTTACTGTTTACATAGACTTTGTTTTTGTAGTCTTGTTTGGTGATATTAGCAGTGCAGAAATCTCACACTGTATCTTTACAGAAAGCATACAGGCCTGTGCACATCTCTTCTAGCACCTCCTGAGAAGTGAGTACATTTATCTTTGATTGCACACACAGTTATTCTATAATGGCTTCTTTTTAAAATGCCATAAATAAATATGTGAAATATCTCATCCATAAAGGGATCTCTTCCAGTCTTTGACAGGCTATGATTGTTAACCTTACAGCCCATGATACTATGGTGATTTGATACTGCAGGCCTGTTTGGACCACATGGTTTCAGTTCTGTTTATTCTATATATTGACGGCAGAAAGAAAAGTTCATGTTTGTAAAATTTGATATGGAATTTTGAAAAAAATAAATAAAATGCAGTGCTGCACATGGCATAAGATGAAAGAAAAAGTTCAAAAACATTCAGGAAAAATATATATTACACACACCACCATTTAAAAGAATGAAGATGGTATTTTAACATGGATGAAAAATATACATTTCACCCTAAAGGGAAGATTTTGCACCAGTATTATCACCATAGAATATAATTGCAATCTGTTAATAATTCAATTTTACGTCTCAAATACTTTTCTGCAGTTTTTGTGAGTAGAGAAAAATAATATTAGCCAATAATATCGTAGCGTTGTGCGTTTCAGTCCAATCAAATAAAAAAAATATGGATAAAATCACGTCCCCGCCCTACATTATTTCCCGCTGAATAGTCTGTTTCACTTCAAAAGCAAAAACCACTTCAGCAGTTTATGAACTTCAGGATGAGCTTTTATTGATCAACCATGTGCATTAAGAATCACGACAAGTGTAGAAGGAAAAGAGAGAGAGAAAAGGAACGACTGTTTTACTTATTCAACAGCTTGACACACACCTCCTCCCCCGTTCCCTGCATCCATCCACCCCACGCCTTCACTCTTTCAGCGGAGAGACAAGAAATCAATGGGCGACCATAAAGAGCCCAGAGCCCTCTTTCCAATGATAGTGATTTGGCTTGAATACATAATCAACAATTATAGCTCATAAATAATAAATGACATGACATATATAATACTCGCCTGGGTTTTAAGAGGACAAAGAGTGTTTAATCATGATATTAGTGCTTAAAGGAACATTCATTCAACGGCCGGTCCTGCACTGTGAACTTAGATCCACACAGAGAAATTATTGTACGTTGTGCTTTTGAACACCTCTCTTTCCTCATCACAGCTCTACGGGGTGATCAATGCACAGCTACAGCTGGTTGAAGGGGACCAAATCCATAAAACAGTTGATTTGGTTCCATTTTACCAGCTTTAGCAAAGCATTTTAGGGCAAGACCAGAATCTCAAACAGGACCGGGGAAGGACACCACAGAACCTGTAGAAGAAGAACAGAAAAGTTGAGTGGTGTTTTTTTTTCTCTTTTAAAGTCAATCATAACTTCTTTAATGTTGACAAGAAGCAGCAACATCACACAGAAAGAGCATAGAGCAATGTTAGAGCAAACACAAATGCAGGCCTTTTTTTTCCTCAAGTTATCCCACTGGATATACTGGACACCTCCGTCCAATACGTCCAGCGGGATTATTTGAGAAAAGCAACCAAAAAAAAGCAAATGAAATTAGGTCATTACAGTGATTCATAAATTCAGTATAGCTACAGCAAGATAGATTAACTTTAATGTATGGCTCCGTCTTAAAGCTGGCGCTTGGGCATATGCACAAAAAAAAGCTAAACCTGAATCTATGGGTGACACAGCTGTCCCAGAGCAATGTAGTTCATTCTTCCCAGAGTGTTGCCCACAACTGGGGTGCAAAAAATGTCTCTGTTAGTTTAGTTAACGTCTCTGTAAAACTTTAACCTTTTGTTTATTGAAATAAAGCTGAAATAAAATAAATATTAGATTAAAAATGTTTTACTTTAAAAACTAAATTTGGAAATGTTGCCCTGGTAACTCACTGGAATAAAGTTTAAGTACTACAATTACTAAACCTAAAAATGAAATAAAAATCAATTAAAGCTGACTGGAAATGTATATAAAAAACAAAAACTAAAACTAAAATGACAAAAACAGATACAATTCTATAAAAATAAAAAGTAGATATAATAGAAATTCTATAAAATCCTTGTACACTAATACTGATTTGCTGTAAGTGTTTGACTGAGAAACTTTTTCTATAGCTAATTTTGTGTTTGGATTTGGATGGCTTGTTATTCAGCCGAAAACATTTTTTTCTTATCAATATAAGTTGACAAATTCGGTCTGTTCCCTTTTGTTTTTCTCTGATATTGTTAAAGCAGCATGAAGTGATTCTGAACTTTTGAAATGCACTTTAAAATGTTCTAAATTTTTTTGTTGTATTAGCATCATGTGAGAATGTTTCTAAAGTAGAAAAACACAATGGACCTGACTTCATTTTTCCTACTATCCATGCACTGTCCGAGTTTGCTAGTTGTGAAGGCGTTTTAGTCCAATCTGACCCAGAACCTAGAATGAAGTTGACACCTCTGTTTTAGAGACTCAATTACTGCTTGCATCAGGTAAGACAACGCACACCAACAAGAATTAATGCAGTCAGGATCAAGATAACTGCGGTGTACGAATGTAGAATGGAGGTGGATGCATCATTGTTCATAGAGAAAGGGCAGGAAATGAATTAAAGAGGTTATAGAGGAAAATAGGAGTGACCACTGATGACAGAGGAATCAGTGTAAATGATGGCTGCGGACAATCTTGTGAAAATGAATTCATCACATGCCTGTCAATATGGTTAATGAAGCCAGAAGACGACAACACAGCTAGAATTAACTCCCATTTTACCCCCCCCACTTTCCACTCTTCCTTTGTCTTTTTTATGTTTCTTTGTCTGTGCTTTCTTAGTCTGTGCTTTTACAAGGCGGCTCTTTGCAGTTTAGGCCGACTTATTGTGTTCGGTTCTTTATGTTTGTCCTTCAGGCTCCTTTCCTGGATCTTTAAATTAGCATGAGCTAATAATTTTGCCATTAGGGAAGCTGCCTGCCATTCTCCCTAGACAGCCTGAAGAGAAAAGCATGTATTCATAGTGTAAGTGTGCGTTTGATCTGGCTCAAGGAAACGGTGGCAATATATATTTTTTTATGATAGGCTATTTAAATCTTTCCCTCATCCACTTCGGTTTTGCAGTATACCTCAGAGCAACCCACATACCCAGTGCACTACCCCCCCTCCCCATTCACTCTTCCTCCACTTCTCTGCAATTCATATTTGAGGACAAGTGACGCATGTAAGGTCAGGATGGTCACAATATCACAAAAAGTTTTCTCTAACTAGGGCTGCACAGATTATTTCCCAACATTAAAATGCATGTTTTGTGCAGTATTTAGAATTTTCTATCTCATTCAAATCAATGATTTATTATTAGATATTCTACTTAGTTACTTTACTATGTCAAGTAACTCTCATTCGAGTATTAGTAGACTATCTACTTAAATTATTTATTCTGATGCTCCCCAACAGACTTTCTACTGACTATAAGTAACTTTGCAACTACATGTCAACTTATTCTACTAACATGAACCCTAACCTTAACCTAACAGTCTACTACAATGTACTAATACTCTAATGAGAGTTACTTGACATGTAGTTGACAAGTTACTTATAGTTAGTAGAATGTCTACTGTGGACCTTTGAAATAAAGTGTAACCATTATTTAACACTTTCTGTTCTGTACACCATTTGGATTGTAACACTGTCCCCTAACCTTTGACAAGATTTTTGCTTTCAGTGTGGAGAAAGGGGAAAGAAAGTCTCCTCATCCCTAGTTAGGACACAGTGTAGGAGAAAAGAGGAGGACAAGAAAACAGGAAGTAGAACAAGGCAGGGCAGAGCGAATACATGACCCCATTGCAGAATTACTGCATAATTGTTTTCTTCAACTTCCTTTTTTTATGCCTTTTGTGTGTAATAGTAAATACACAACCTTCCATTTCAGTCTAATTACTAATATTAGCATCTAAATACCAACAATAATACTTCATATGTATAACGGTAAATGTCCTTTATGTCCACAGTGTTCATTTCAGCTTTGTCTGTGGATCAGCGCACACATACTGTAGAGGACAAAGTGAAAGGATATAAAGAGATGGTGCTGAATCAAGACCTGTTTCATCACAGATTTTAATACCAATACCATACACTCAGCCGCTTACAGACACAATGTGTTTTTTTCCTAGAATAGTTTTTATCCTATCGGCTTTTTGAAAGACTCATTTAGGATGGTTGTGCTTGTATGTTAACAGAGTTTTAGGTTAAACAGTTCATGTGTCAGAATTAAAGACATTGCATGTCTCTGTCCATTCTAGTACTATATGCCCCACACATTACTTTTATTATCAGGACATGCGTACATGGTATTGCGTGGTGTTACAATATGACATTTCAGTTTTTATGATCTCTCTTTCCCTTTTCTCCTTCCTCTTTTCTCTCTCTTTTTCTGTCCCCATAGTTGGACAAAAGGGGTTCTTAGCCCTTCTGCCCACCTGAGTGACCCTCGCTTCCCAAACAGAAACCAAGAGGTTAAAGCGATGGCTCACCGAAAAATGAAAATAGTCTAATTTATTATGTCATTCCAAACCTGTTTGACTTTCTTTTGCAGAACATAAAATGTTTTGATTAACATTGATTTCACTTTATGGACAAAAAAGTATTTTTGTTTTAAAGAATATAAAAACATAAGAGTGAATATATTATCAACACTTTAAAATGTGACTGCAGCACCTCTAGCATTGCATCAGATAACGGATGCTACGAAAGAAATTCCAAACTGCTGGATATATAGAAAACAACAAAATAGAGGGGAAATGGTTTACTGCACTGTACACCTTCCACCCTGTGTGAGTCTGTGCTCCATAGAGTGCTCTTAAAAGCCAGCAGCTGAGGATTGTTTAGCAGACCTGACCCCATCAGATACACACGCTGTGGACACCACAGCAGAGCCTCTGTGGACATTTTAATTAGCTGGCCTGCTAACTTAGTTAATTCACTTTGCAGCAGTACACTGAACTGACCAGTGTGTTTGCTATGAACTTTAGAAGGGCCTTTGGTAGTTTGTAAATATTTTTTCCCCTTCTCAATACATCCAGTCTCAAAAAAGAGATGAATTGCTGTAGCACAACTAGCGACCCCAACACTGGTGATTTGGGCCTGATTTTGCGCAAAAGCCTGGGGCTAGATTTTTGTAGGTGCCCTCAGATAGAGCAGAGGATGTGGGAAGAGGTGCTGAGCATGCTGCAGTGTGCTTGCAGAGCTGGCTTCTTTCCTTTCCTCTGCATTCGGACGTGAGCACTTGCGTAGGCCCTTACTCAGCATTATTTCTGGCCCTGATTGGCTGATCCATGCATCAGACCGCTACAAATACAGTAGACCGTAGTCAGCTTTTTGACTCTCTTTTGTCGGAACAAAGTGTCAGAATTTTGGTTGATTCACCGAACATTGTACTTGGTTTTTGGTTTTGAAGCTGCATTTTGTTGTATGTTGTGTGCTGTGGGCCTGTTAAATCACAAAGGATCCTTAATTCACACGTCGGTTTATATACTTAAGTTTTTCGTTGGGCTATTTATAACAACAGAGACCGCAAATGATTGGAAGATTGGTGTTTCTGTCAAAAAGCACCACTGTGCAACTTCCGAGCACATGCACCAGTTCACAACGTTCTATAAATATTCCTTTTAGGTTTTATTTTTTAAATGACAACAGTATCAGAATGTTGTGGGTACTGGGTACCAACAATTATTCGCTTTTTTTTTTTTTTTGTATTATTAATAGAATTAGAAGGATTAAAACGTGTCCACATAAGAGCACCACAGCTCAATATGCTCCGACAGTTTCATTTAATTAAACCTCTTTTTATCCTGTTTTGGTTACTCTGAGATTACCGGCATCTTTGTTTTGCAGATCTTTGATTTAATTTCAGAATGATGTAATCTCCAAAGCGGTTTTATTTCTTAACCTTTTAATCTAACGTGAACTCCTTTTAAGGAAATCAATAGCAATTTCGATTTTTTTTATTATTTATTTAATCCCTTTTTACTTGTGCTTCTCTCTCTGCAGATGTTGGATCAGTGGGAATCATCTAGATCATTTGCTCCTCTGTTACTGTAGGGGGTCTAACATTCTTATTGCCTTTGGGCCACTGTAATCTGGTTTAATAGAGGCTTCTACTCCGGGGTGTAACATTTTCATCTAATTGCAGCATCTAAATTGTGGTTGCGTTGAAGTTCTTATCCACTCTAATTTGCAGCACTGTTATTTCTGCTCTCTCTCTCTTTTATCACATTGTCTGTCCACCAAGAGATATGTGGAATGGAGCGGCTTTAAAATCTTTACAGCTGCTGAAGGAGAAGTGGCTGCTAAAGCAAGTTCACACGCTGTTATTGAGAGGTCTCCAATGCACTTAAGGCCTCTGTACACCCACAGGTACTGATGGAGTTTCTCATGTCCTAATGACTTTCACTGTATCTTGGAGATCTGACTCAAGAGTCAAAGGAAACAGAAAATGATTTGAGAATCATCAACAGAAAATGTTCTTTGCTATCAAGTATTTATGATGTCACTGAGATGACTGTTGTTATTGTTAACTAAAACTAGAACACTTTTTTTCCCCGGTAAATTAAATAAAATATAAATATGAGATGAAATACTTTTTTGATTTGCAACTAACTGAAATAAGTTTAAGTACTAAAATTAGTAAAACTAAAACAATACAATAAATGTAAATAGAAACATAAAACCGAATAAAATGAATGACAAAAAGAGCACATAATAAAATTATTAAAACTTACATTAAAATGAAAACTGAAATATAATTATAAAAGTTTATTCAAAATATTAATAAACACTATAATAGTATATAAAGAATACTAAAATAACACTTGATCAAGAAGTACCATATGATAAAAGTTCAGTTAAAACGCTGTATATGTCGAATAAGTATTATGTCCTAATACGGAATATTCATTAAAGTACCCAAACTATGAGGCCATGGGAGAGTCATTGTCATATTCATGAATAGCGGGGGTTGTTGAATCCTGCTCCTGGAGGGTCATTATTCTGCAGAGTTTTTCTTCAACCATAATTAAGGACACCTAAAGCAGCTAAATAAGGTGTGTTTGCACAGGTTGTAAAACTCTGCAGGACATTGGTCCTCCAAGACCAGGATTGCACACTTCTTATGTATGGCATGGATACATGTTTGTGGCTTTTAGTCCAAGAGTGTTATATCCATGTTTAAATTAGTATTTTTAGGAAAACTAAAATGAAAACTAAAATAAATTGATGACTCATCCTGCACTACACATTTTTTTGGTCCAATCAAATACTTTGTAAAATAAGAGTCCTAATGCTACCTGCAACCAACTAGCAAATGATACCTAAAAGCTAAAAACTAACTTATAGCTAAAAGCTATTTTAAAGTGTGTCCCACATCAAGTTTCTGTTTGTATAGATAGTACACTACCATTTACGAGTATTTGCTTCAGTGTCACATGATCCTTCAGAAATCATTCAAATGTGCTGTTTGCTGCTCAAAGAAAATACCAAAACCCTTAAACGGATATCTCAAATATCAGGCCGTTTCATTGCATCTCTAACTCTCCTCGCTTCTTTATCTGTACACCTCTTCATTAGTAGCTACTTCTACAAACACAACTTACAGGCATTGTGCAAACAGCACTAGAGCTTTAGATTCACACACTTACTCACAATAAAAGTAGTGAAGGACAGAAGAATAAAAAGGTGAAGAAAAGAAATGGAGAGGAACTGAAGTGGAAAAGTGATCTGACTGAAACGATTTGTACTGTAGCCCAGCTGTGTCCCCCTCCTCCCTTTGTGTTCAAAGAGAAAAACCTGGTGTTACAGAGACTGTTTAAATGTGTGTCCACCTGAAACAATGACCGAGAGAATGGGGCCAGGGGCCGGTGGAAGGGTCGTGTGTATGTGCCTGCCTAGTGAACGGATGAGGGCTAAGCTCGCCTGTATGTTTAAACACACACACACACACACACTCAGAGCTGAGGTCATATGTTGTGAGAGTCTCTGAACGTGTGCTGTCTGAAGTCTCATAGAAGCATGTGCTGTAAATGTATTCTGCTCATGCACTATAAAGTCAGTTTGAAAACATGAGTATAATTGCTGCCTTAAATTAAATCAAATCAAAGCAGTGACAAATGTATTCTCTCTCTCTCTCTCTCTCTCTCTCTCTCTCTCTCTCTCTCTCTCTCTCTCTCTCTCTCTCTCTCTCTCTCTCTCTCTCTCTCTCTCTCTCTCTCTCTCTCTTCTCTCTCTCTCTCTCTCTCTCTCTCTCTCTCTCTCTCTCTCTCTCTCTCTCTCTCTCTCTCTGTCTGTCTGTCTGTCTGTACTTGTTTTCTTTACAAATATATTATCAGCATAACAGTGTGAGTTAAAAGTTCAATTGAGAAATGATAAAAAAAAATCTCATTCTGCAAGTTTGTACAAAGTTGCTGATTTATATTTTTAACCTTCCATTCATATTGAGAATAATTTCTACTGTATGTTAATTCAAACACAGGCTTTTGTTGTCATTATTATGGCTCTATTTTCAGCTCTATTGCAAATGCAATGAGGTCGGTGTAATGTCACAGCAGCAGACGGTGAAACTGCAATGCACATGATGAATACACAGATCAGCACGGAGAACTCTTTTGAGGTGTCTTAATACTGAAACTTCTTCAGGATCATCTTACCCTTCTTTCCCCAATGTCCTTCCTTATTTCCCTGAATTCTATCACTCAATCTCCTCATTTCTCTCTCTCTCTCAGTAATGTTCTCAGCACTTGGCTAACACCCTGACGGCGATGCTGGAATGTTAACTAGGTTCTTCCTGACGCTGCGCCTCTGAAATATATGTTCACTTAAAGGGCTGTGTGATCGCGGATGCTCCTTATATATGCGAGAACTGTCTGCGCACCTGTGCTTAAACTTCCATTCTGCACCAGTTTCCCACTACTAGACTTGAACACATTTCCCATGGTAACCATAGATTTGCACAAAATAGCAGTTACTGGAGTAATTGTAAATTTTTTGGCATGCATCAGTCATCAAAATGACCAAAACAAATGGCTTATACATGGTTATACATTTCATTTTTAAATGTAGTATGAATATTAAGTTATTGTGGTTTTACAATATAGCAACTGGTATTTGATGAAATATGGTTCATTTTTCAGTGTCAAAATATGTTATACATGTAGGGGAGAAACATGTAGGGGAGAAACATCGAACCCTGTTGCGTTTGCGTGCATATTACGTCATTGCAAACGTGCACAGCGCATGATAGAAACAGAATGCGGTATAATTTACTGTGCGTGTCGCATAAGGTGGCCTTCTGCTGCTTGGACTCTTTTGAGGAGACAGTGGATTTCCAAATTTGTTGCCCTGATTCCACACGCAATGCCCGAATACACTGTAGTCACACTCTCGCTCGTATCCAAGGTAATTCATCAACACTAATCATCCCTTACATGTGTTTTATTTAACCGAATACATCATAATAAGCTAAAACGCATACGCAGGTCACTTTACTTCCTGAACAAGTGCGCACCCGAGTCCGTGTTGCTTTCATACTCATGTGAACCGCGGTGCGGCAACCGAACTCAGACCACCTCCTCCAGGTAGTCTCGGGTTCGGTACCCCAGTGCGCACCCGGGTCCGCATGACGGCGTTCACATTAGCGATTTTTCATGCGAACCGTGACCCGTTCTGAACTAAACTGCCAGTGTGAAAGCACCCTATTTGGCACATGCTTAGAGAAAAGGTAAATTTGTGCTGATTTAACAATCTTATTTTTTGGGGTGTCCAGTATTTTGCTTCTGCTGTCTAAATTACTTGCCTATTTACTATTATTTACCCATTTTATCTGTGTTTGTCAGGGTTATGTTGTTATTGTGGTTTCTTTTGTTTCAGTTCAGTTTGACCTTAATTACACCTGGTTACCGGTAGTTGCCTTGGTTTCTGATTAGCTCCACCTCTGCCTATTTAGTTCCCTTGTGTATATAGTATATCCACGGTTTAGTTCAGTGCATTGTCGGTTATCATCATTATTAAGTTTTGGTGTATGTTCTCCTCAGATTCTCCTGTTTATTTCTGTTTGTGGATTGAAGACTTGTTAGATTGAATTCCTGAGTAATTTGTGTTGGATTGCTACCAGACCCGTAATCAAGGTTGTTAGTTGGGCTGCAACAACAAATCGATGAAACTCGATAATGAAAAAATCTGCAACGAATTTGATTATCGATTACAGTAGTGAATGACACATATCTGTGGAAAATAGCGGAGGACACAGAGTGAGCTGCTGTGGGAAAGGTATCCAAGTTTTCCAAAATATGAGAATGTTTTACAGTACATTTAATGCTATAAGTGCTTAGGGTTTCACCGTGGCGAGCACTGTCGTGTTTGGACAGATGCATGTGCTGTTTAATGCCTTTGAGACGTGTTTTCCTCAGTGTAAAACTTTACGGTTATTTCCTTACCTGTAAATTTTAGAAAGTATATCCATTGTGCATATTCTGACAAGCGAGTCTCTTTAAACGTCACATACTTCAATAACTGAGCTTCAGTCCGTACTGAATGCGCGGAAATATTTTTTGTTAAATATTAAGTGTGGGTTTAAAATTCTACATGTGACATAAGTAATCATGTTTATTAGAGCAGTGTCAGTAAAGGGAATATTATTGGAATAGTCTGTTAATGTCATATAATTACTATTTCAGATGAGTGAATGTGTGTGTTCCTCACCTCATTTGTGCCTTCATTTTTTTCATAGTCATTATAACATCTGCTTAAAAAATGGTAAGCAATCTGTTGTTTTTTGTTTTAGAATGTAGTTTTAACCCTTTTTTTGCACAATGTATAGCATAGCCTACATAGATACATTGACTATGTGTTTTCAAAGCCTTTATAGTACACATTGTTTAGATTTTTTTGGGATGGATTAAGTGTAATAATTTTTTTTATTTAAAAATAAATAAATTGAAAATATAAAATTTGTATCTGATTAATTGACGAATCGAAGAAATTATCGACAGATTAATTATCAAAATAATTGTTAGTTGCAGCCCTAGTTGTTGGTTAAAAGTAAAATGACTGACAGGTTAACACCATACAGTTTGTTTAAAAAAGTATTTTGGAATGTATTTATATATATTCAGATGACTTTTGCTTTAAACAAATACTAATTGTTATGGTGTAAACTATTCATATTAATAATTTAATAGAGTATTAAATTTTAATGTTGAGATTATATTTTAATTATTTGAGAGTGGGTTAACATTAATGTAGGGAAAAAATACAGTTGTCCCTAGTCTCCTAAGTTTACAATGTTAATTTACTTTTTTTATTCCACACGTGATTTCAGTTTTTTCACATTGTTTAGGCCGTAAATATTTCCCCTGTCCCTGCTAGTAGTAAGAAAAGTCCAGAATGTGTTTTTTATGGCGGCCAGTATTGCTGAATGCGCGTTGGACTCTCAGGTAGTGAATTTGACTCTGCAGGAGCGGGTGCCCTGTGAGAGGAAAGATAGACCACTGCAGGAGTTTTTATCATTCTCACACACACACACACACCACTCTCAGATACTACAGTGTTCAGGGCGGTTTCTGATATTAATATGCCAATTAAATAGTTATTACCATGTAGTATCAGTGTAGTTAATGTTTGTAATACATTTGCTGTTAATATGATCTTATTTAAATTAGGAAGATGCCTCGAGCTGTGGATGAGCCACATTGCTGCATACAGTCTGCAGCAGTGAACAACTCCCATTTCATATCAGAATGGAAAGAGAAAGAGAGAAAGTAGAGGAATTAATGTTTTCCTCGTCGCTGATGGAATGAAGCTTTGCGTCGAAGCGCCCTTGTTCTTTTAATTACTTCCTCCTGGTTTACAGCTCCTGTGAATTTTAATTATCCAACATGCTAATTTTTGGGAAGAACATCCATTTCCTATCGGGCCGTTTTGGGAGAGTTGGACGTAACTGCACTTGGAGGAAAACAAGCGCATGCTCATCTCTGGGTGATTTTGCTGGTGTTAGGGAATGTTGAGCTCTTCCAACAACTCTCGTGTGATGGGGAGAAAGTATGATGTCACACGGCAAACTTCCTACTGAGAAAATTCCTTCAGCTCAGCTAAAAGAAAAATTACAGCCTATAATAATACGTCCATCTGTGATGCTCCGCTATACTGTTATATGCTATAATTATATTCGCAGGACATTAAAGCATGTCTTTCTGTTTCCTTCTCTCTGTTTTTCTGCAGTGGGAGCATGTTTTAGATAAGGCTGACTGTTATTGGGATTTAAATGCTTGCAGATGTCGCTTTAATTGATTGAAACAAATTACCAACGCATTGATCCTCGGTTCGAGAGTGTTCCGTGTGAGTGGCACTGAAGCGAGGTGTGTGTGTGTGCCGCAAAGGAATTGTTCCGGTTCATGGAGACGCAGCGCTCTGCGTACGCTGACGTTTTACATTTTGACTGAAATCCTGTCACTGCTTACCTTGTTTTAAAAAAAACTGTGAGCTGCCTCTGTAGGCTGCATTTTTAGGATACAAATAAGGGTGCATCATTTAATTTTCATTTCCAATTATTTATATTTCATTTCAATACTGAAAAGTACTGAAAAATATATTTTTTCAAATAAGGCCTAATTTACCCCAATTGTGTGACTGTCATTTACATGTTTGGGATCTGTACGATTATTTTAGTGTTCTTTAAGTCTCTTATGCTCACCAAGGCTGCATTTATTTGATCCAAAATACAGTAAAAAAACCCAAAAAAGTAACAAAGTAAAAAATATTACAAAATATTATTACAATTTTAAAGTTTAGTAAAGTTTGCAAATTTAAAAAAAGTTTTCTATTTGAATACATTTTAAAATGTATGTTATTCCTGTGATGGCAAAGCTGAACTTTCTTCACTGTCACATGATTAATCAGAAATCATTCTAATATGCTGATTTGTTTCATTTTTGAAAACTGTTGTGCTGCTTAATATTTTTGTGGAAACAGTGATACTTTTCCCCTCCAAAGTTCTAAGATTGAAAGAACAGCATTTACTTGAAATAGAAATCTTTTGTAAAATTATAAATACCTTTACTGTCACTTTTGATCAATTTAATCCATTCTTGCTAATGCGATATTAGTGTTTAGCATCATTCCCTCATGTCGCTTTACACGGTAGTGTACTGAAATTAAGTTGATGAGTTCCCTGTGTGTTTTAGGTGTGAAGCACTACTTGGTATGATGAAGTTTCTGTTTACATTGCATACTCAAAATCATTCCCCCACAAGGTTCTGTTCCAGTCATGCTGCTTCACTAGGCAGTGAGGAAGCCTACTAGGTTTTCGAACCGAGGACATTGACACACTGGCACACACTGCTTGATTGACAGCTTGATGAGCCCCCAATGGTAGCACAGGACATGGAGGTTGGCTAAAGGGACAGAAGATTTGGATCAAACACTGATCTCATCCTGCCACGCTCTCCTGAGACAAGACTTTTGTCCCCAGCTCCACCTCTCAGAATACCTAATGCTCTTTAAAGTGTCAACACGCACTCTCGCTTTAAAATTTAAATTGCTATACAGTTTCTTTTTTCCTAAATAAGCATTGATAAATTAAGTGAGATTGAAGAGCAGAGATTTATTTGGTCTTTTTGTTGGAAACTAACTTCATAAACACACATAACAACACACACCCGAACAGGGATGGATGGACTGGGAATAAAATTTCCACCATCATTAGGCCGCCTATTTAAGCCTGCAGAGTTTCTTCACCTACTACAGGACGGACATGGTTGGGGAATGGGGATGAATGTCGTTTAAAAATGTATGGTACAGGTCAAGTTAATTAAGTCAGTTAAATCATAAAACAAATGCAATTAAAGCCAGCCTGAAAGTTTATGGGTTTCCATTTTCTCATTGTAAATATTTTATCTTTCGACCACCTAATTATGGACTGGTTTAACATTATTCATTGTGCAACTTAATAGTGTTGCCTTTTCAATGTAAAAAAGAGAGAAGTTGTTTGGGGTCAATTAATTTGAAGAAATTAATAATTTTATTATCAGTCAAATAATAATTATTAAATTAAGTCAAATAAATTAAGTCTCTTTGAGCATGACTTTCAAAAACTTAAAGCCTGCAGTATAATGGATTATGAAAGTATTTTTAATACATTATGTGTTGTAGTGCACTTTATAATGCATTGTTATAGTCTCATGATTAATTGTAACCACAGTTATAATACATAATACTTGTCTATTCATTGTTTCACCTGCAGAAAGTATAATGCATTAAAACCGATGACAAGCAACCAATTTCAGATGTAACAAGGAATCTGCAAATATTAAAAGGCATTTTAACTCCAGTTACGATCATTTATGGAAAGATATAGTATGAATAGCTTTATAATGCATTAAGTAAAGTGTTACCAAAAATCCTACCGACCCCAAACTTTTGAACCGTAGTGTAGATCATATACTGTATATACGCTATATATAATATAAAGCAGTGTGAAATTATACTGTATGCATAGTGCATACATAACAGTATAATGGTCAAATGTGATGACACTTTTTTTCCCAAATATGAGGGAAGTACAGAAGACTGGCAGTAAAAAGGCAAACTATTGACAGATTTTATGTTACTACTATGCAAAAAACCTCTGTTATTAATTTAATTGGTTCTCTCTTGTTTTTGCATGTTCATAATTTCTTTGTATTGCAGCTTGGCCAAAAATTATGTCTGGCATGTGTCATTGCGTTATCACAAATAAAATAATTGACTCAAAGCACAACTATGCAATATGCTTTCAAAATTTGGGGGAAGATAAAAATGTTCCTATGTGAACGTTATTTGCATATTATATGCATATATATATATATTGTCAGGGATTATATGCTGTAGATTGTGATGATCCTGTCCCAGTACACCCCAACACTCAGTGTCCATCAGAAATGCTGTCCATATGCTGCTGTATTAAATTGACAAAAGCGTCACATCCTGTGCAATGGTTTCCTTTTCATTATGTCAGTAGCCCAACCCTTCAGTACACTTGTGTTAGGAAGACTAATAATGTTATGCTCTGTAACCTGCCTCCTCATTGCCCACCTTGATAAACTGTGCTTGATTTATCTGCCCGCACCCGCATCACTCCCAGGCTGCACTGCACTTAATCACTGCTCTCGACCTGACACCATCAGCCAACGTATTTTTCATAATCTCACAAATCAGACACCGATTTATGATTTAACAAATCCCAAATCCTCCCTGGAAATATTTCTTTTTATCTCCTCCATTATTGCTTCTCTGCTTGGCACAAGTGATTAATTCTCTGAAAATCTTTCATCACATAGTGCGATTACCCGTATACAGGACATATGATTTACCACACATTACACTCAAGCCAATTTGTGAATGTTTTTCTAATGGGATATTACTGCTTGTAGATCAATTGTGATATCATTATACCCAACCCTTTATATTTCATGACTTTATATTTCATGACAGATTTCATTTGACATCTCTGAGGTATTTTAGCTTGGGTCTGTGGCTTAGTGGTTAGCATGCTCTAAAATAATTTAAAATATTAAAATAGAAATAAGTTTTGATGTATTCCTGTGATGGAAAAGCTGAATTTGCAGCAGCCATTACTCCCGTCTTCAGTGCTCCAGCTTTCCACAAAGATGCTGATATATATAAATTAGTAAACCCTATCCGGTAATTGTTATGCCTTCTGTCCATCATTTCCAGTCCTCTCTTCCTTTTTAAACTGAAGTGGCAAAATTAGCCATTTAAAACATTAGACTAATATTTCCCCTAATAACGTATTAGCTGGTCTAAATAATGCTTTTTACTTTGAGAAGTATGTTAGTATAAAAACTATGTGTCCTCATTATTTTGATATCCTCCACTACATCATGGCCTAGAATGTGGACAGTATGTGATACGTTTATTTCTCCCATGTGAATCCTAAAAGGGATAGCCTAGTTCACCCAAAAATTTTAACCTCAAGTTGTTCCAAATCTGTACACAAAATAAGATATTTTGAAGAATGTTGGTAACCAGACAGTTGATGGCAACCATTGACTTCCATAGTAAGAAAAAAATACCATGGAAGTCAATGGCTACCTTCGACTGTTTGGTTACCAACATTCTTCAAAATATCTTCTTTTGTGTTCAGCAGAAGGTTTGGAGCAACATGAGAGAGGAATCGATTGGGTGAACTATCCCTCTGAAGTTTATGCAATGCAATGAGTGATCAGACATTTTGTCATTCACTTGCTTGCTTTTTTTTTTTTTTTACAGTGTCGTGTAGGGCTGTGTTCAATACTATGATACGACAATTACTAGTCGATATGAGTATTGATACAGCAGCTTCTGTATCGACTCCGCTGCATTTGTGCAGCAGTGGACCATGCTTAATTTGAATACAAGAACAACGTTTAAAACGAAGTGGGAATGTGCTGAATTTATAGAATATAATTTATAGGCTAGAACAAGGGTTAACCTGTCCCGCAGAGGAACATGACTGGGCCCAATCACAGCTTCACACTTGCACGATACGGAAATATCTACTAAGCGTTTTACTTATTTTTCTCAACCTGGCAAAACACCAGTAAGCTTGCAGTTTAGCGACCAACGGTAAGACATTCTAATCACAGAAAAGTGAAATACATTATTGATGTGCTTAAAAAAACAGAAGAAAACAATCACGATATTGTACCTGGTGGGGGGTACCCAATGTTAACACGAAACCTATGCCATTACCTATATTGTTATACAGTGTCATCGAGGGAAACTGCCTGCTCTGCTTATAGTTAGTAATGGCCCTATATAGTATGCAGTGTTTAATAAACAGCTGTTATATTTAATTCTACTGGGATGAAATTTAGTGCAGACCTGTATCGTGAACTATATCATATCATATATATCATGGCCTCTGTATCAGAATACGTATCGTGACTTCTGTGCAGATTCACAGCCCTATAGTGTCGTGCTGGATGCACCTATAACTCATTTGTACCAAATCACACTCTTCATAACTGTTGGAAACCTAGTTTGGATGGTGGGCTGGATTTGTCCTGTATTTAAGCTGGAGCTAGTAAGTGTGTGGGGATTTTAGTGGGCCCCTTGGCCCCTACAGTCCCCTCAGTGCTGGGCTTTGACTGTCTCAGCTCACTGGCTCAGTCAGCATTGTTGCATATTTAATGTCCTGATGAATGCTTCCACCTGCTGACACAGGAAAAGTGACAGAACAATACACCTCCCAGCCCCCTCCATCCCTCCGTCCAGCAGCTTCACAGCCCGTCTGCCGGGAACACAGCCATCATCAATCCAGCCTCTCTCTTTCTCTTTCTCTCATACATGCTATTTCACATTCACACACTTCACAGCTTGACCTATCTTCTGTCTATCCCATGAATCTCCTCCTGTGATTCACTCGTCTATGTACATATCGTCCATTCTCTCATCTCGGTCACTCGTTCTCTCTCTCTGGTCGTCCCATGGGAGGCTTATCCCACTTTCATTCGCTTCTTCCTTTGACCATTCTTTCTGATTTGTAATGTCTCGCTTTACTTTCTCCTACACTAACCCACCGAAGGCCTCAAACGACTAATGCATAGCGACTGTTATAACTTTTTTTATAGATGCCCTGCCTACTTTTTTTTTAGACATATATCTTCAACATCTCTTTTTCAAATCATTCCTATACTCTAATCCACACACATACAGACTCATCAGATCAAGTCAGGCACTGCTTAGCTTGGTATTGGTGTAGCCAGAGCATCCTCTGATGGGATTGTTGGTCTCAGTGGACGTGCTTTACCGGGTTCTGACCTCCTCTGACCATCACACAGCTTCCCGTAACACAGTCCACAGACATCAAGACTCTACACAGCCCTGCTGCTAAAGGCTGAGAGAATATTCCCCAGCAGTGCCGACACACACTCACTCGACACAAAAGCGGGACAGCTGGGCCTGTCTATCCAAAAGTTCATCTATGTACTTAGTCCCTCTGTGAGTACAGAGACTCTGTGGAGATAAAACATATACATTTATTAATGAAGCGTCAAGACTGCCAGAAGCTAAGAGGACAAAATTGTGCTTGTGAAGTGAAGGTGCCTGTGTAACCTTCCCATGATGTCCATGATGTTTTATACTTTTTATATATATATATAACAAAGTAAAATAATAGTGTGTGTGTGTATAGTATTCTATAATAAAATATTAAATAATGTGAACATCACATCAATATATTTTTTACTTTTATATTGTATTGGTCATAAAGATTTTTACGTATTATATAAAAATATTATTTAATACTTGATATATATATATATATATATATATATATATTTACTTTTAATGTTTCTTTTTTACTTTTTTACCAAAACCATTTAGTTTGTTATTGTATAAAATATGTTACACATATTATAAAATCATTATGTATTCAGTATAGTACCAATTTAAAGCACATTGCTGCAACTTTTTGCGTAAACCAATTTCCAAATAGCTCTGTAAAAATAAATTTTTAAAAGATACCAGAAACAAAAAATACACCACAATTCTTCATTACCAAATTTCAATCACACTGTGTTTGCTTGGCAGGATTTACTCAGATGCGTATTACGTTTAAGGGTGGTTATTTTTAAAAATACCGTAACATTACGTCTCCTGTAAAAACAATATGAAACTTGTGAAGCTCCCTTCCAGCTAACTGAGATGGATAACTAGACTATGACTCCATTGGCCAATCTGTTCCCAGTGAAGAGCAGAGGTCATCATAAGCAGTTGTGTTAAAGCTGGGATGATCAAGTTCAATTGGAAACCACAGACATAAATGTTCAACATTCAAAGCAACTGGACTTTGTCATAAATTATTTTGAAGACTCTTCATCCCAGTGGCTTCATCAGTATCACTCTGATGCTATGTGAAAGCTCTCTCTCTCTCTTCTTCACTGTCTCTCTCTTCCTCCCTGATTTTATTCATTAGTAAGCATTTGTTCACTGCACCATCTGAACTGCTGTCTGTGTGTTTTCGACATGAGGCGACCACAGTTTGATTACTCCATAGAAACCCAAGCGTTTTTGCCATTCTTGCATCACGTCACCCGGTGCATCATTAGTTAATAGCCAATTTAATAGTAACATGGTCACTATCAGGCCAAGAATAGTCTTATAACTGCATATAAGACACATTTCAATTTCAATTTTACATTCGAGCGCTTAAACACACCTACGCTATTCATGCTACAAATGTACCATTCAAACCTATTGAAAAAAAACACTGGTCCTTATAGATATTCAGTAGTTGCTTAAGAACGTGTATGTGTGTTCCTCAGCCCCGTTTTTTCCTCACCTGGGATACATACTTCTTTACATTCCATAGCTGCTCTTGTTCATATGGGCATATAAAGAAGTATGTCTACCAAGCAGGATATGTGGGCACATGGAAGAATGGACATCTTTCAGCCCTAATTTTCCACAAATATATGCGGTCAAGGGCCAAACCACAGAGGTAATGAACATGAATTACTCTTTTACTAAATAAACGCAGTCCTACAGCACACATGTATACACGCGCTAATGTCCTTTGTATTTTTAAAACTTTACGTCCAATTTGCGCACAAATGTCACAGGACGGCACAGTTAATTTTGTGCCACACCAGCGTAGTCTTTAAAAAAATTATGTTTTGCCAATTATATCCCGGAAATTGCATGGTCCTGTGACTTTACAGGTCAGGTCACTAACGTTGAGGGTTTTTACACATCATTTCACTTCAATAAGCCAGCTGAAGTCTGTAAAAATAACATCAGGAGGAGCTCTCTCCGTTTTGACACTCCAGAAAGGCGAATACGAATCTCAGAAAATGCGTTTACACTTCCTTTTATAGATTCATACAAATTTTCTCCTGTCCTCCTCACCCTGCAAAAACTGCATTGCTGTACACACACCCACACCAGGCAGCATGTGCTAGTTTTACTGGAAGAGCAGTTTTTCACTTAGTCTACGCAGAGCGCAGCCAAACACGATTCACCTTGACTGTCAGCCTGAGAGGTACAGCTGCAGCGAGAGGAGAGAGAGAGAAGGATAGAGAGAGATTTGGTTCTTACCTAGTGGGTAGCTGTCAGGTAGATTCCCCCAGCTTCAGATGGGCCAATGCACCACAATGAGGAATAAAACAATAAAGGGCAAACAGGAAGAAGTGCTCTAGCTTTTCCTCTCTCAGTGTCCCAGGTGCTGCCTCTGCAGTCTCTCTCTCTCTCTCTGTCCTGCTATCTGAGTCTATTTCTCTCTACCTCACATTCTCTCATTCTATCTTACACTCTTTCTGCCCCCCCCCCCCCCCCTCTCTCTCTCTCTCTCACACTCTCTCTCTCACTCTCTCACACACATGCGTGTAGTGAGAAAGTTTGTCTAGCGGAGGGCTGCTGTGTACTCTGATCTTCTGATGTCTGCAAATGAATGGGGAATGAATGTGCCTGACCTGCCCTCTCTACATCTCTCCTGTCCTGCTCCCCCCCCCCCCCCCACCCCTCTCTCTTTCTCTCTTTCTCATCATCCATAATGCACAGCCTATAGAGCCAGTACACTCCTCCTCCTCCTAATTCACTCTACCTTTACCCATCCCCTCTCTCTCTCTGTTCCTGACCCCTGACACGTGCAAGCATTCACCATGTCTCTTACTCTTACACTGTCTCTCTCCATTCACTTTTAGTTTAAAGTGCTTTATTGGCATGGCAAATTTATATACCATTGTATTGCTTAGGTCATTTCAGTTTAGATTGGTGCGATGAAAAAAATCTGCGGAACAATGTACACTAAAATAAATGTGCAAATATTGTGTCTTTAAGGCTGCAACAGCTTCAACACCCTCAAAGGAACACCTGGTGTAGCTTTTTGACGGAAACATGTTTGTGCTATATCTACTCCAAAAGGATACGTATTACACCTTAAGGTAATTAATTTGTGCATTTTTACAATTTCAAGAAACTTTTAAAAGTTTAAATTTTTTTAGGGATATAGTTATAATAATTATCTTCTTCTTTAAAACAAAAAAAAATGAATTAAACAGTAGATGTCTATTATATATCCTCATTTATGTAGCTAGGTAAATGTGTGTGGTACATTTTGGGAACACATTTGTATCCAGAAGTGAACTAAATTTGACAAACAATCATTATTTTAAAAATGAATTACAATTTGTATTAGCTTAATGCACAAAATGAAGAACTCTAAAAAAAAAACTCTTTCTGCCAAAAATGTTCTATATAAATATAAATCCCTCTGGTGCTGTTCGGTAATTTTTTACATTTAAAATTTTGTTTAGATTTTTTTAGATAGTTGTACTGCATCGGAAGGGTACAAAACTTGGTTAAAGTTTTGGCACTTGGTATGTAAACATAAAAAAAAATGGTAAGCAAATTTCATCTAGTTGAAATGTTTGGTACTGCGCCCTAACCAAATCTTACTGAAAGCTTATTTTTTGAGATGTCATCCTTTAAATTTGGAACACAACTTGTTTAGAATTACGGCTTTGTTTTTCTCACAATGTTAGAGTAAAACATTTTTTGGAAAATATGTGTTTCATATCAAATTTACCAATTAATTAAGCCAAGTGTCTTCTTTAAAAAGAGCCCAAACTTTAGTCTGTGAAAGCATTCAAGATTTACGACAGTTTAAGTTATACTCAAAAATTGATAAACGGTTAATGAAAGTATCAAAATGTGTGTGTGTGTGTTGGGCAAGCATCTTTCACCTGAAAACCCCCTTTTCTCTCCATCCTACTCTGATCAATACCAATTTATAAGCAAATGCTGCTCAGCTGACTCTCCCGTTTAATGAATTAGACCATTGCTGATGTCACTCCACTAATGAAGCCCTTCTCAGGAGTGTTAAGCAAATCTACAGAGGGTTAGTTTGCATATGCCTGTGTGTGATCGAGTATTTAAAAGGAAAAGGGCTTTACCAGTCCATCCTGTGTATAAAAAAGAGATAACTATAAGGAAAAGAGTGAGACTCTAAGAATATATGATGGCCGCAGTTGTACTCACTACTGTGTGTGTGTGTGTGTGTGTGTGTGTGTGTGTGTGTGTGTGTGTGTGTGTGTGTGTGTGTGAGCAAGAGAGAGAGAGATAGTGTGAATGATATGTGACTGATAATTACAGCAGAGGGCAGTCAGAGGAGGAACAGACCATGTCTCTGATCCAATGCCACCCTATGGTTTTTAACACCATGCGGCTAAATGTTTTATGAAACAAGCGTTAATTACTTTTGATCATTGATAAGCAAAAGTGAATAAATATGAATAGCTATTATAAAAAAGCAAGAAAGATTGTGGGTGAGTGATCCGATGCTATATTAAACACACTAGCCTACATGCCTTGTGCGCTGTAGATGAGAATTCAAAGACGCACTGCGAGTCATAGCGCGCATACAGAGCAGGACATATTTATGCATGTGATCAGAGAAGCCTCTCCCATCACACTCCACATGTCCCACAATCCAACACTGTCTGTGTTATGCTCACACATAGTCGTCTCAATGTGACCACAATATGCTGCTTGAGCGCTGACAGTACATTTGTTTTGTCATTGGACTGAGAGCTTTTTCAAACGAACATGTTTAGTCCATTTTCGAGTGTTGACAATACCCTTATTTTAATAGAAGCATCAAAACAAATCATCAACAAAGTCTTGCTATTTTTTTTAGAGCATTTCTTATCCATTGCGTATAGTTCAGTTCAGTGCGGTTTAGTTTGATTCAATTTACACTTAAAAGCATCAATGGTTCTAATGCACTTTGACTATTATAATTTAGTTAAGAAAACTCAATTGTATTTCATTTAAGAGCATTCGTTTTTATCCATTACATATAATTCAGTTTAATTTGTAGTGAGGTAGTTCATTTTTATTTCAGTTTGGTTTGAATTAGGCTACTAAAAAGACTGACTGACTAATAGGAGCAAGCATTTGTTTTGTTCATTGAAGTTAAATTTAGTTAATTTAATTTACACTAAATTTGAATTAGAGCATTTGCTCTTATATTTTAGGCACAATCCAAATAACATTTCATTGAGTTTCATTTTAGACTGTTAAACAATTATGAAAAATTTGAACGAATAGGTAACAATTTTTAATGCAATTAAAATGTAGTAATTTATTTTGTTTTACAATTCATTAGTTCAATTTTATTTAGAGTTAGAAAGACTGACTTTAAAATTGGACAACATAATAAGTACAAAGTCTCGGTAATGCACTTAGACAATTACAGTTGTAAACAGTTTGTTTAGAAATTCATTTTCTGTCTGGGTGCATTAACAGCTCTTTGCCAGAGGCAGCCATCGGTTGCTAACGGCTAATAGCTAAGTAAATCGTGCCTCTTCTTTCTGCATCAGCACTACCCTCTGAGTAATTAAACTAAAAGTACTCGTCATAAATCAAACCCACTCCTCC
The DNA here is from genome assembly GCF_949152265.1 of Phoxinus phoxinus. Lineage (NCBI taxonomy): Eukaryota > Metazoa > Chordata > Actinopteri > Cypriniformes > Leuciscidae > Phoxinus > Phoxinus phoxinus. Next base: position 18,280,368 of record NC_136893.1, read on the forward strand.
TGTTTTCAACCACCTCTGTCATTGTCCCTTCCTTATTGGACTGTGTTTTTTTGTAAATCGACCCCTGTGACCCCACACTAACACACAGAGTCATGACCGGCTCCTCATACAAGTTGTTGCCCCGGCAGCTCAACGCCATAGATAGCAGCATTACCAGGAAATAGGCTCGCATCAACACACATACACAGAAGCAGGTGTACCATTCCTGCGTCTATCTGAACATCCAGAGCTTCACAAGCAACAGCTGCTGCCATCCTGATGTCACCTGATCCATCCCAGCTCCACATTTAAACTTGACTGACAGCCCAGGGGGTAATGCCTGTCCTCGAGCCATCAAAGTAAAATTAGAAAAAGAAAAGTAAGCATCTCCCTGGACCACCACCTGGCTAAATGTCAATGTCAGGGGCCAACAGTGGTGGATGCGCTACAGTGTACTTTTAAAAGTCTTTTCAAGAAAGAAATGAACAAGAAAAGGTCCGTTACTCGAACGTTCAGATTTCAGTTTAAGTCATTAAATGAAGAACAAATCTGCTAAGGTCACAGCTCTCTGGGTGATGCAGTAAGGAGTTGCTAGCTTTGCATGCTAACACTACTGCTAAAACTATTTTGACAGGAGCCGGATGGCTGCACATGCCGCCTATGATTGTTCCCCTTTCATCCTCATGCATGCGCTGATACATCAACAGAAAATGCAGAGACGCAGACAGGCTGAAACGTGGTGAAACACACTTACAGTACGTGTATGCGTGTGTACACGCATCATATTTACTCACAAACAAACACACACACACACACACATACTCACCAGGGAGAGGCAGCTTGTGTTGAGCCAAGAGGCAGGGAGAGCGTCCATTCCCAAGCAGCTGATTCAGCGTTTGAGAATTTGAGGATGAGAGGAAAGAGAGAGAGAGAGAGAGAGAGAGAGAGAGAGAGAGGGTGGAGGGGTGGACAGATGAGAAAGAGATGAGGATGAAAAGAAATGCAGAGGCTTGCCATCAATTCTGGAGTGTTCTTGGCTCTTCACGGCACAAAAAAAGGAGTGAATTACCAAAATATCGGACGAAAGTGACCGAGTCGGAAAAAATGGCCCAAAAGACCTACGTTTATCTCAGTAACACCTCCCCACCTGTCCTGAGAGAGAAAGAGAGCTACGCCCCAATACCGGCTGAAACAGGAGTAGGAGAAAGTATGGACAGTATGCTGACAGTTTTAAATGAGAGACAGGCGGTCAGAGAGAGAGAGAGAGAGAAAAGGGAGGAGGTCAATGTGAAGTTAAGAGTGAAAGATCAGAGTGTTTGTTAAACAGAAGTAAAAAACACACACAAAAAAAAACACCGGAGACCACCAGAGATGGTGGTCTCTCTTTCTTTTTCTAATTTTCTTACTGTGTATTCCATCCTGCCAGACAATTCTGTCCATACTTTGTCCAATAAACGTCCTTGTCCTTTCACATGAGAGAAAGCAGCCATTTAGGGCAAAAATTACGTCACCGATACACGTCCATGTCACAGAAAACGACAAATGTTAGCTTAAAAAAATTGTTAAACGTCATAAAGTTGACTTTAAACATATTTAATGCCGAACATGTGAACGGGACAGACGGGAAGTGTGCTGAGGGGCTGTCGGAAGAGCCTCCCACTGCTCCAAAGCTTTTATACCCCAAGGGTCAAGGCAAAGAGGAGCCCCCCTGGCCCTGCACCCACTCCCCTACTCTGCCTGGCCTTATTTAGTGAAGCAGGGTAAAAAATAGCCCCTCAAGTGCTGCTGGCTTGCTCTGATCTGGAGGGGGCGGGGCCTGTACTGGGGGAGGGGTTAATTGCCAAATGAGAATTGCGTATCTTCTTCTGTCACTTGGACACCTTCTTACCTTTTATTCTTTTCTCCCTGTCCTTAAAAAAAAAATTAAAAAAACATCTGCTAATATAATTCATTCCCCACCCTGTCCTTCCGTCAGCACACCCTAAATCCCTCATGCCATCTGCCCTCACCTCCAGGCTTTCAGCTCAGCCTCTGGAGGTATTTTTAGGCAGGCCAAATAAAGAGGTACGTTCAGTTCCTGCCTTGCCCTACCCTGCACCACCCAGTAGTTCGGCAACTCTGTGCACTCTGCTATCTATGGTCAGAGCCACCGAGATTGAAGACAGAACCGCAGACGTAAAGAGTCACTGCATTGCTTTTGTGCATCAGATTGATGGAATGGAATTAAATTTTTGTTATCTTTGTTTGATATGTTACAGAAAGTGAGTCAAATTGAGTCGCATAATAAAGCAAGTCGTTTCCCCCACTGAATCTTGTTTGTTTGTTTATTAATTTAGTCATTGAATAATTGATCGATGCAGTGTTTAATTGTTTGCACAGTGAGGTTTGTAGCCTGTACTAGAGTGTTATTTGCTGTAACAGAGCAGTCGACGTGCATGTATGTTTGTAGAGATTTGGTTCCTTCCAAGTTTTTTTTTTCCCCCCTCAACTTTCCTTATCGTCTTAAACTCAGTTCTCACTGTGTGATATATCCGTCCCTATGAAACCTTGTTGCTTGTCAGATTGTACAGTATGACCCCAGAGACACCCTGCATGACATAAACTGTCTTTTAGTCTGAAGACACACTTGAACTAGCTCATCAAGGTCACCAGGACAGCAAGCTGCATTTGAAATCGCATACATAGTGGCTACTACATTTGATGATGAACAAACTTCTCGTCTGTGAAAAAATTATGTTCTGTTTAGAATGAATGTGTGTAGTGTATGAATGAAATCCGGATGCATTGCATCCACCATGTTGGCATTGTCATCTGACCTACCAGCATCGGTTACTTCAATTCACTGTCATTCACAAATCCTCTCCGCTGGCCACATGGGATAGTAAAACATCAGATGCGCATTTCGGAATCTCTGCAGAAGTAGTAAGTCATCTGGGTACTTTTCACCTCCTGGTTTATGAATACTGTGAATTCAGACATACTAGTCTTTTTTCACATACTTTTCACCTTCTGTACTATATACAGTAGTATGGAAGTAGGCATATGTATTGTCTTAGTTAGAACTGTACATTTCTTTGACAGTCACCTTACCTCTGATAACAGATTACTCTAAATTGTAATGTAGAAACATGCATTTTCTGTAAAGCTGGTTTGAAATGGTATGTATTGTGAAAAGCACTATACAAATACATGTGTATTGAATGTGAAGTGAATATTTGGACCTAATTCTAAGAAGAAGAATAAAAAAAGAAGTCAAAAATCTGAAGTCTTTTGTGACAGGACCAATGTGGGAATTTGTGAGCTGCTCATTTTCAACATCAAACTTGTGGTAATTTCAGTAGTACGATTACAACATGAAGGAAATGCTGATTAACAAGATGTTTGTTGTATATCATATTGACAAGCTAGTATCAACATTCTGGTCCCTTTTTCAATGGCATGTCATTAGGTTGTCATATAGGAGCAGTTACACTGCAGGACAGCAATATTTATGACACTTGCTAAGCATGTCACTCTAAAGGCTGTGACACCCCAAGCTGATGGCCATTGTTGGACTATTGTTTGGCGTCTGTCAGCCTAGTATTTTTGTGGTGAGTTGGCACTAGTCGGATTGACAAATGCATTTACTTACAGGTGTGAGTCTCAATGTCCCGTTTAAACAGCAGCTTACTGTAGCGTCTTGAATACTGTCAGTATGAATGTGCAACTGGAGTCGAGCCCATATTCAATATTTTACCAGCAACCATAGCAAAAGTGACTACAGTAATATCAAAGATGGCGACGTCCTTACAACTGAAAATCCATCCAGCGAGTTCATTAACCAACAGCAGATTTTTTTCCTATCCGGGTGGAGAGCGGAGCATTTGAGTCACGCATAGAACACAAAACTGTTGGACAAAAGTGACTGGATCTAAAACATTCAGATGACACACAGCTCATTTTTCCATCGCTGTAAGTTACCAAAACTGAAACCACACATGAAAACCATCAACACACAGTAGACCCACTTTTGTGCAGTACAGAGCGGCTCTTTCGCACTGTATGATCTGACGGACTAGTTGTCCAGTCCAGTTCTGTTCACACTGTGCAGGATTTTCTGAGAATGAGTCCTGAATATTTACAGGGAGTACAGTGAGTTTGGTTATAGAATGGAGTTGTCACTCCAGCAAATAACTGAATTGTGTGTTAACGTAACCGTATTAAGGACTGATGCTGCGTTCACACCAAACGCGAATAGAGCGTCTGGCGCGAGTGATTTCAATGTTAAGTCAATGTAAAGATTTACGTGCGTCTGGAGGTCCTGCGGCGCGAATGACGCGTTTAGCACGGCGCGGTAGATGCAAATTTGTGCGTCTAGTTCGCGCGAATGACGCGAATTGAGTGTCTGGCGCGATACGCGCGAGTGGTGCTTTGTGCATTCACGCAAATTCACGTCTGACGCCAGTTTAATTTTTTTTACTTTGGCGTCAATTCGTGCCGCATTAACCAATCAGGAGCCTGCTTACTGCTGTCACGTGGTGAAGTGACGTGATAAACGGGGGCCGGCATGTTTTTAAACATTTTAAATGTTTGGCCTCTAACTTATTTTATATGTTTGGTCTCAATAAATTATTTTGTAATATGACTAAATGCCTGCGTGAAAGAAGGAATGACATTGTTCAGCTATATGTTAACTATGAATGTGACACTGAAAACTTGCAGTCATACATTTCTGAATGCGATGAAAAACTTACATAATTAAAGAAGTCGTTTGACCTACGTTATAACGAGTCATTAATGTATTTTAACTTATACGTTTCATATAATAGAACTGAAGCTATAGATTGTGAATTTAAACATTTCTCGTTTACCAGCGGCAAACGTCAGGAGGACTAGCCGAGGTAAGGCTGTTCCAGGCGGGTTACATGAGCGCGGACGCGTGTCAATTTAGCTTCAAACTCTTGTTTTTTATGCATTCAAAATGCATTCAAAATGTTTAGGCGTCAAACTAGATGCGATAGACGCAAATTTGATGCTCTATTCGCGTTTGGTGTGAACGCAGCATGACAACCGCATTCTGCTGCTGTGTGAATGAATGTGTAAAAATGGGATTTTAGGGAATTAACCATTGGGCCCTATACTTTGGAACAATTTGTACTGTAAAAAAAAACATTATACATAGTTTAAACTTGAATTTAATTGTTTCTACAGTGTTATGAGAAGAGATGACTGATAACTAAGAGAGAAATGGTGAAAGAGAATGGGGAAGATGAATGGAGACAGTAAAATGGAGGGATTCTCTCACAACTGAGGGGGGCAGCAGGAGCAGGTAAAGAAAATAAAATTATTGATTTCCACCTTAAAAAGGCAATCTCCACACAAGTGCTCTTGGGGAAACAGACAGTGGGTGAGCTACTATCTGCATGTCTTGGTGTGTGTGAAGGTATTTGAGTGTGTTATGAAAGAGTTAGTGAAAACCTGCTGCCTTAGTGTTTCCAATGTCATTAGTCGTTCTGTCATTCTATTTAGTTTTCTTTCTTTCTTTCTTTCTTTCTTTCTTTCTTTCTTTCTTTCTTTCTTTCTTTCTTTCTTTCTTTCTTTCTTTCTTTCTTTCTTTCTTTCTTTCTTTCTAAGTCGGCCTATCTGTCTATCGTCTGTTGCTCTAATGCTTTATCTATCACTGTCATTGTATCTATCCTTTTATTCATCAGTGTTCCTATCAGCCTGACTCTATCTGTTGATTGTTCATTCGTATCTTTTGCCCGTTCGTTCGTTCTTTCTATCTTACATTCAATAGTTTTTTGTCTTTCTGTCTATTAAGAGAAGGCAGCTAATTTCATCATAATGATTATTTATGATAATCTTTTATCAGCTGGCTTTTTCTGTCTTCATTCTACAATTTATTAGAATGTTTTTGTTTTTACATATTTTTTTCTATACATCTCTTTATCGTTCGCTCGTTCTGTCTGTAGCATGACTCAGACCTAGAGTAACATCTAATAATATCGTACACGCACTAACTGAGAGAAAGAGTGACAGAGAAAGAGAGATGGAGGGGTATCAATGCCAGTATCTATTCTTACTCTTGTTATTACACAGCATGCCTCTGTTCCCGGCCGCTGTAGTCACCAGTCTTAAATTACAACACCAAGTGTCATTAAAGGTGTACACAAGTTTATTTCCTTGATTCTATTCTTCTGTGAGCAGTGAGCACTTAAGCTCAGTGTCTTAGATAGTGATAGACTAGTGGTTAAAGCTCTGGGCTGGAAATGCAAATATCGTAAGTTCGATCCCAAGTGAGTGACTCATGAATTGGAGAGTTACCAAAGGATTGTTGTCGCGGTTGTGCCCTTGAGCGAGGCTTTCAATCCTGGTTTGCTCTGGGGTGACTGTCTATGTAATTAGTGTCCTGTTAGTTGGATTGAATAAAAGGCTGGGCTAAATGAGTAACCAAATCAGCAGCTCAGAAATGTGTATACTTTCTGTGCATGGCATTTTTCACACCGTGCATTTCCATAATAATAAAGTTCATATAAGTTTTGCTTCACGGTTCTCAGTATTTGTTCCCTGTGCTCTGTGGAAAAGAGATTATTGAAAAGCACTGCAGTGCAGTTAACATTCAAATGCTACTATTTGAGAGAACTTGTCTGTGGCATAAGGTAGAAATTAGGCAAATTAGAAATTGCAACAGTGTTGCCAGACGTACGATAATTATCGTATTTGTACGATAATTTTGACCTCTGTACGATGTACGATCAATAATGAAAAAAATCCCATAATGTACGATAATTTCAGAATTGCCCGCAAATTAGTTAAAAAATCTCCCGAATTCTAGATCAAGCAAGCAAGAGTGCGCATGTGTAGCGCGCGCACAGCAGAGAAAGGGGAGCGAGAGACCTTGCGTGTGTGTGCTAGTGTGCGTGTGTGCCTCACGAAGCGCATGTAAGGACCTATTTTTTTTACAGTCTATGGTAAGGACCCAACCAAGCGAATTATTCAGATACCAGTCAAGCTACAGTTGGTCAGTAATGTTTTTAACAAATAAAGTAGAACACGCTTTGTTCACAATGCATTTTAGCACTTGATTCAGTCAAGCACATACAGTATGTACTTCAGGAATACCCTGACTATGACCACCAATGGATTACTTGCATCTCGAGCTATACATGTGGTGACTGGAATGTCCCTTATTTTCTCTCTCTGACTCTGTGACATGCTTGTATTTTATCTTGTTGCATGTGAATATGGCTCCAGTTGACTCTTGTGTATGCGTGATTGCACGTGTGTACGCATGTCTTCTAAACAGGTGACTCTGAACTGAAGGAGAGTGTGAAGGTGAGATATGCTAAAAGCTTTCGAGCTGCTGCCTCTCGGAGCGAGAGAAACAAACTACAGCGACTGAAGCATACACAAAGTGTTTTTCAACATGCTAGAGTGTGTGTGTGTAGTACGGCTCGTGTTTCTGCACTGGGTGCAGTTAACTTTCCCAGGGGAATGTCGCTTTAGTGACTGTGTGTAATGGTCTAAGAGATGAATGCTCTCTCTGCATTACAGTGCGGATACACACATTCACTCTTTCTCAAACACACACACACACACACCTCTGGGCTAATCTGAGAGAGAGGGTTTGTGTGTTTCTGCGGCAGAGATTTCATACACAAGTTGTCACTTTCATTACTGGTCGGTGCCAAAAAGATCTGAAGTAAACTCTGTGTGTCAGTTTCCAGTCTGTGCGGGCTTTTCCGAAATTAAATAATTAAATGAAGTTGAACAATGACAAGTTTCAGGTGACTTAAAACAGCTGGAGTGGATTTGCGTTGCATCGTTTTCACAGATAGACAAGCAGGTATTGAAATGGGTCACGTGCACGTCACAAGCTGCATTTGTCTAATCAATGTTATTGACCTCATAAATATGCAAATAAGATCATTAGCCCTGGGTTTACAAATGTACAGTGTGTTGCTTCACGTCCTACGTTTATTTTAATCCCCCTCAAATGCTGTTTCGAACAGCATTTAATGAAATGAGATGTGAACATTTCACATGCATTTATTCTTTTATACATAACTGATCAAAAGTTTGGGGTCCGTACGTTTTAAAAATGTTTTTTAAAAGAGTTCACCAAGACTGCATTTATTTGATCAAATATACAGGATAAACAGCAATAGTTTGAAATGCTATTCATTTTGAATAATTTTGGTGCTCAAGAAACATTTCTTATCAATGTTGAAAACAGTTCGAGACTCGACGCTTCATCGTCATTCCAAGTTTTCACTGTTATATGATAGGGGGCGCTATTAAAAAATATAGTGAAAGAGTGTAGCATCTCCGGATCCAAAACCAAGCAAAGAAAAAGATCTTCGTATACCAGATTTATCAAATGATTCAAAGCAGATATTTGTAGCACAAGATATTCTGTATGTGCTTTTCCTTTTTCCTTTTTTGAATCAATGTTTATTTTACAAAGAAGGATCGACATTTTCACTAGAAAAATATAACTCATGCTACACTACACAGATTTTTGCCCAATCAAAAGCTCTATTGGATGAGGATGCTCCTCCCCCAAAATGTCAATGACTAGCATGTAGTAAATCATGCACTGTAAAAAATAAAACATAGATTTTATTTATATTTAATTAATAAAAATGAGGCAACAGATTACAAGCAATATTATTAATTAAATTTAACAAATTAGAATTGAGTAATAATTAATCAAATTAATTCCTTAAATGTTAACCATTTAAAATGAGTAAAATTTACAAAATATATGTTATTGCCAACATTGAAGACACCTGATGTTAACAAGCAGAATCACTGAAGGAGAAAACCATAATTAAAGTCACCATTATGGAGATCGGTGTGTGTTTTAGTTGGGCTCTTCACCCTTAAATTAATAACTTTAAGTTTTGTTTGGCTGCTGTACATGAGTTATATCAGCCAGATGAACAAATAGAAACGTTGATCTGATGGTGTTGGTTGTTTCATAATTTCACAATTATTTGACTTGAATCACTGATCTCATGTAGAGTCCAATTTATGAGTTAAATTTATTTTATTAATTCTAGCTGAATAATATTATTAGCCTTTTCAATGAAATCCAAATGATCAAATCAATAATAATAAAAAATATATATATTTTTTTTTTTTTTGGCGCACAGACATCAAGATTTAGCGTATGAATCTCAGCAATGGTGACAACCTCTGATCATAAGCTCATTATTTATTCATGCAGCAATACATGATGGGAGCCATGAATGAGTTGTGATTGGTGCAACCCAGAATGCACTGCAACATGCTTTATAAATGTCACCATTGTTGAGATTCACAGGCTGATTCATGATGTCTGTTTTTTATTTTTTTGTACAAGAGAAACTGTTTAGAAATTATTTGGATTACATTGTAAAAGTTAAAAATATTATAGTGTACAAGGACAGTACTTCTATAGTTAATAAAGTTAACTTAACTCATAAACTGGACTCCATTTGAGTTCAGTGATTCAGGTCAAATGATTGTGAAATAATGATTATGTTAAAACACGACCAACACCATCAGATCACCGTTTGTTCATCTGGCTGTTGTAACTCATGTACAGCAGTCAAACAAAACTTAAAGTTAATTATTTAAGGGTGAAGAGCCCAACTAAAACACACACCGATCTCCATAATGGTGACTTTAATTATGGTTTTCTCCTTCAGTGATTCTGCTTGTTAACATCAGGTGTCTTCAATGTTGGCAAGAACATATATTTTGTAAATTTTACTCATTTTAAATGGTTAACATTTAATGAATTAATTTGATTAATTATTACTCAATTCTAATTTGTTAAATTTAATTAATAATATTTCTTGTAATCTGTTGCCTCATTTTTATTAATTAAATATAAATAAAATCTATGTTTTATTTTTTACAGTGATGGCTGTTACTAAAAACCTATTGTCTTAATAAATAACTAAATAACATAAGGCAAAATCCCTGCCAAACGTCCTGTTTCAATCAGAAACACAGGTCATTTGATTTTAGTGCGGTCTATGATGACTGATTTCACATGACAGAAACAGGTCCAGTAAGAGAATATGCTGTACTTTGTGCAGCAGGCAAGGGGTGGGTATTTTTCTTTTAGTAAAACTTTAATTAAAGAATCCACCAGACTCCTGTCAGAGCATGTGATCCTGGGGAAACAGCTGGTGTGTCAAGTAGGAGTGTTTGGGTACAGTAGAGGTTAAATGGCCTCCGGCTGCTCTGTGAGTCTCACCACCCTTTAGTGAGGTTTGGGCAGGTGCCTTTCCAAACTGGGCATGATCCAGAACCGGAGGACACAGTCGAGCAAGGAATTACCACTGAGAACAGCAGCACACAAGACTGCTGTGATATGGGCTGATGCTGGATCAGTGTGTGTGTTGGTGTTTGTGACTGACTGACTGACTGACTGACTGTAAGAGAATTAGAGTATCTCAGAAAAGCAGGCTGATTGAACATGATTTTAGCTGTAGGGTTATTCCTAAAGGCATTTTGCCCTCATGTCGTTCCAAACATGTTTGTATATATTTCTTCTGCTGAACACAAAAGAAGATATCTTCTGTGTTTTTTTGTCCATACAAGGAGAGTCATTGGGGTTCAGTGTTGATTTGGCTTTATTGTATGGACAAAATAAACAGGAGACAATATCTTATTTTGTGTTCAGCAGAATAAACCAAGTCATACAGGTTGAGTGAGGAACAAATGAAAGCATTTAAATTTTTGAGTGAAGTATCCAGTTAACCCTTGATAAAGCAACATTTCAACAGTGTTTGTGTAATTTTCTTAGAGACCAAAATGTTTGTTCTCTTTTGTATGTTTCAAGTGACTTTTAATGCGTGTTGCTTGCGGTCTCACATCGGCTGTTGCTGTGCTACATTTGACAGCAAGAAACACAATGAAGAATGTTTTTGTTGTTATTAACTCAAACAAGCTTTATACAATACATAATCTTTTAGGAATGAACTAGCGATTTCCGTAAACAATCTTTGGTTCAATATTTTTTACTTAAACTTAACTTTTTACTTTATAAAAATAATATATGATAGATAAAATCATCCACATACAAATATCCTTCATAATCTTACTGTACACTATTGTACACTAACGTATCTTATGCTCACCAAGTCTGAATTTATTTGATTAAAGATACATTAAATTAATATTGTGAAATTTTATTACAAATCGTAATTTATTTTTGTCATGTAATGCGGAATTAAATTCAGCATCAGTACTCCAGTCTTCAGTGTCACATTATCTTTCAGAAATCATTTTAATATGCTGATTTGCTGCTCAACAAACAGCATAACTGTTTTAAACTGGTTTTAATTAATGCTAAAAACAGTTCTTAATCTATTCGTGGAAACTTTAATACATTTATTTCATGATTCTTTGATTAATAGAAACAGCATAAGAAATCTTTTCTATCATTATGAATGTATTTACTTCCACTTTAATTGATTGGATCCTTGCTGAATGAAAGTATTAATTCTTTTTTTTTTTAAACGTACTGACCCCAAACTTTGGAACAGTAATGTATGTTACTAAAAAGCAAACATCTATCTGAGAAAATGTCAAACGGAAACTGTTACAGGATTGGTTTTCAAATGTGCCATGTGAAATCTTGAAACCTGACTGCCCAAGATAAATCACTAGCTCAGGATAAAGTATGACCAGTGTGAAACATGAAGCAAGATAACCCAGGACCCAAGTGTGAAAGCCCTAATATAGCTTAATATCAGCTGTGCGGAGGACCGCACTGATCGGCTGTAAAAATGTCAGTTTCAAGAACGTATGCTATGTTTGCTCCTGTGATAATATTTACCATTCCTTTGTTGATCAAGCAGTAAATTGCCGTGGTGTGATGGACGGCCCAAACAGCCATAGATTCACAAATTCCTGTCGCAAACTGCTTTCTGATCAGCTCTATAAATCTCAGCTACACTAGCGCAGCTCAAAGCTTTTCAGTGGGCAAAAATGTCACCCTGACACATGGAGGGAGGCGATAACCATGTGAAATAGTGAAGGAGAGACAGAAAGGAAAAAATACATCTCTCTTACCGCAATCTCTTTCCGATTGCAAATCGAATCAATAACGCTATGCTGTTTTGTAACCATTTTTCTCTTTCTCTTTCTCTCTTTTTTTTTTGTAAGTAGTGTCTGGACTGCAGTGGACTTGCAGTGTATTTGAGATATGGAGAATAGCACAGTGTAATGTGTCAGACCTGAATCAATAAAGACAGCTAAATATAGTCCTGCCTTCTGTAACAGAGCAAAAAAATAGATTTTTCTATGAATGTCCATTCAAAGTACACAACAGGAATCCTGAGGTACTGTAAACTGTTTGTGGTGGAAAATGTCTCATCTGATATTTTGTCGTGTTTGTCTCAGATGTGACAGTTTGTGAGTGTATAAATCAAAGTGCAGTAAATGACAGTAACAGCAGTGTGTGTGTGTGTGTGTGTGTGTGTGTGAGGGAAACAGCTGCTGTAATGCAGCGGACTGCATCTCTCAGGCTCAGTCAACTGGGGCTCTCTGGTTTCTCTGGGGCAGCACATGCATGTATCACCCAAAACACCCTTGTACGTCCAGTTCACCTCGATTCATCCCACCAAATCATAAGCTACCAGGCCTCCATTTACTCCTCTCTGAGTCCATATCCACTCTACATCAGTAGTTCTTAAATCAAGATATCTCATACAGTAGGACATAAAATGGCTATCTAACACATCCAAAACTGTACAAAAGTAAACAAATGTTACAAAAAAAATTAAATCCATGAATTGTATACTGCATAAGCTCAACAATATGCAAAATTATTAACATGACATGCTTCCATATGATAGATTGATTACATGCTTGGCCTTTGACATCAACAACAAAGATTTGTTTAATAAACTTACTTATTTTGCACAGTTGGTTGCATTTTTATTACTCAGAACATGAACAATGATAAACACAAATAAACATGCCTCATCATGTTGTTTGCCCACAAGTTTACATATTTTATGCATGTTTGCAGATGTGAAATAAGTCTCTGATGTCCCTAGAGTGTGTATGTGAAGTTTTAGCTCAAAATACTCAAAATACTTTTTATAGCAGCATGTTAAAATTGCCTTTTTGGGGGTTAGCAAAAAACACGCCGTTTTTTGTGTATGTGTCCCTTTAAAAGCAAATGAGCTGGTGCTCCCGGAGCTTCAAGAGCTCATGCTCTGGCATTCTGGAAAACAACAAAACAGGAACATGGAACAGGAACTTGCGCTCTGAACATGTCAGAAACTGTCAGTAGTGGTGTTCAGCTTTATATATTCAGTCATCTGTCAGCTGACTGTACTGTGCATAATAAATGGGTGTTTATGAATTACGCAAACGATGTGCATGGCGAGATAAAAATAATGACATAGCTCCTGGTGCCTTAATGTGCTATTAGAAATTTCAGAATTTCCACAAGTTGTGATTATGAGCTCGTTGCATTCAAGTGGGCGACTTCAATTTGGTATTCATGTGCAATTTTTAACTAGGAAACTCGTATTTACGATCCTTTTGATAGCACGTGAGGGCAGCATCTGTGAAAACAGGCGGAGACAATGGTAGCTTTAGCAACATTAGCCGTACAGAGTGCCAACAAGCTCTTTCAGAAAGGCAATTTGGAAGGACTCGCAACATATGATGTGTGATACTTTGTCTAGATCTGAAGTTTGCACTCAAAGCGTTCGTATTGACCCATCTTTCAGAATCAGCCTTTTTGAAAATCCAGCATTGAAAAGCTCCTCGTTTGTGAAGCAGTTCGGCGCAAAATATTAGCGCTAGCATATACGACTTTTCTTCAGTACATATCTTGCGAAAATAAAAATGTAACCACAATGTCCTCAGTGACTCAGATGGTGGAAGTTTATGGAGACATCCCATAAAGCAACACTTGTAATTAGTGATGCACCGATGTGAATATTGTGGCCGATACCGATAACCGATATTAATATTGCTTTTATGGCCGATACCGATATTTACCGATGTCGATATCTCTGTATAGAAAACACATTTTTATGATAATCAAATAAAGAACTATTTTCCAAAACTTTTTTTTTTTACTTTTGTAATTTATTTTCAGCAATGACTGATATTGGGCACCTTTACCTGTGTGTACCAGATGCGATAAGATAAGATCCAGTGACAAATAATTAGTCTGTCCACTCTAGCCGTGACGCGACTTTGAGATGCGTACAATTCAATCAAAACCCAGAGCCAATCAGAACAGCGTGTGGACGGGCTCTCGCGTCAAGTGCCAGAGAGTAATCTTGACGGCAATCGCAAGAAAATGGACAAGTAGCTACATAATCAAATTCACAAATATTACACCATTTAAACAGTATTCAAATACATAGGCTACTGAGTTACTTAAACAATCTTTGTCAAATAATACATTTGTTTCTTCAGTTTGAACGTTCTTTTTCCATTTGTTTAATTTCAAGATCTGAGGTGAGTTATCCATTGTTGCTTTTACAGCTACAAAGCTGGGAGCACTAAATTATATTAAAAGTCACATTACACGCTTTTAACATTAAATAAAGCACATAAACAGTGCCTGAGATTATCATTGCCACACATTGTGTTTGTTATTCCAGCGCGACGTCGCAGAAAAATAGAAACAGTTTCTAAAATAGAATCGTCGCATGTCGCCATCGCGGCTGGTTAGGACATAAACTCTGATTAACATGGAAAAGATACCTTTTATCACGTGTTGCGACGTCGCGTGTAGTTAGGACATGGTGTAATGACTAGTTCGCACGCCCACAATGAAGTGCGCGCCCCTTCACATAAACACGGGTTCAAAACTCGCCCCGTCCAGCAGGGGAGATATAACAAATGTTGATCGTGTGCCGGGTGCCCACTATAAAGTACGCACCACTACACATAAAACTGTTCCCACAGTATCAGTTATTCCTCTCGCTCTGACGCGAGACGTGATAAAGGTTGCACCCTCTGTAAAGCGCGCGCCCCTACACACGAGCGCTGTTCACAGCGCTGAAATGCGCTCGTGCAAAGACAAACATCCCCGCCCCCACACGCACGTCAAATACACAGGAATGATAATCGGCCTGTTCACATCGGCCCTATTTTGACATCGGAACGATACCGATGTGTAAAACAATGACCATATCGGCCGATATTATATCGGCGGCCGATATATCGTGCACCACTACTTGTAATGCCTCTTTGGCACAGGCATTGTACAACTCCAGCTGCTACAGCGAGGATACTGAAATGGCGGACTGTGTCTATGCTAATAGGGCCAGATCGTCACTGACTGTGGGCGGGGCTTCTCCCTACGATGACTTCAATAGGGGGGAATCTGAATCGGCTTGTTTGAAGGGACTGCTTTTGATTTATGGGAAATATATTTAAAAAATCGTTTTTTTTTTTCTACCTAAAAAAGTGAATTTTGCATAGTATGATCCCCTTTAAAGGGCACCTATTATGACATTTAAAATGTTCCTAATGTTGTTTAGGGAGTCCCCAACAACAGTTTTATGTGCATGCAATGTCAAAAAACACTTTTGTTTTCGTATAATATGCATTTATTTTTACCTGATTTGCACACCGACTCCCAAATGATTCGTTCAACGACTCATTTTTCCAAACCCCTCCTTTGCGCGACGCTAATCTGCGATTGGTCAGATGACCCAGCAGTGTTTACAGAGATAATACTTATTGTTTAACACGGAGTACAATGATGCTTTTATCAATTAAATCGTGTTATAATAATGATTATAGTCCACTGCTTTGTAGTTTGTAGTAAAAAACTAAAAATAAGATAAAGAATTTAATGTTATGTTAGCGAGCATAGCCCAGAGTTCATATTGTAAAAGCACAATCAGTCTTTGTTTGCATTAGCCCGATGCATAAACATAACGTTTTTACAAAAAAAAAAATGCAGTTACGTTACTACGAGGTATTATATTCTATTCTTTAAGACAACTCCGAAAACAACGACAAACACTTCACATATCTCAATACAATTGCCATTGAAGACCTAGAAGCTAAACGGTGCTTACACAACAAACAAAATAATTATTAAGCATGCTACATAAAACATAAAAGCAACAATTATTAATAACATTTACAGGTTGTGATACGAGGAAGCTGATGCAAATACACTTGGAACTGAACCTTCCTTCAATATCAGCCGGCTCGCGAATCCAAGTTTGATTGCATTTAAAAAGCAATCGTCTTCAAAATGGCGCGAACAAAGCACAAGGCTCGGACTATACTTCTGTGGTATAGTTATATGAATTGTAGCCACTTAGTCTTCAAATGCTCCTCCTTGGGCAGATGAAATAAGTTGGCTTTTGAGTCGCACTTCAGAACACAGCGTCTCGTCGCCATGATGTTTTCCCTGCTGGCCTTGGAGCGCAATAAGTGGGCGTATCCTATTCAAATAACTTGACAAGTTGACGTCATCTAGTCAGAGAAAAAGCTTCGGTCTTCTAACGATTCATAAAAATGACTCCGAGTCGACTCTTACTTTTGAAAGACAATAACTTTATATACGGTGCACTTTCATATTTCAAACTTTGCAGGATGTTTTTGTTCACTTAGATCTATGTTACACACTACATGAAAGGTAAATTTCTAAATTCCATAATAGGTGCCCTTTAGGGCTGTAACGATTAATCGCGATTAATCGAAATCCAAAATAAAAGTTTGTGTTTACATAATAAATGTGTGTGTATTGTGTATAATTATTTTGTATATATAAATACACACACATGCATGTATATATTTAATAAAAATGTGTTATTTATATATAAAATAGTTCTATTTATATATAATATAAATCATATAAAAATATATATGCAGTATATAAATGCAAATATTTCTCAAATATATACATGCATGTGTGTGTATATATATATATATATATACAAAATAATTATACACAATACACACACATATATTATGTAAACACAAACTTTTATTTTGGATTTCGATTAATCTCGATTAATCGCGATTAATCGTTACAGCCCTAGTGCCCTTTAACATTCAAAGGGATTTGTTTTATCGTCTTTAACAAGCTGTTAATACAATAGTCAAATGTTTATGAATAATGAATATATAATGAATAAAAAACATCACAATCATTTGACACATTATATTAATAAGTAAATTCTTTTTTTATACACAGACAGGACATAGCCAGCTTTGTTGGTCATTTAGTGGGAACAATATAGTTTTGTTTTGCTTCAGTTATGCCAGACTGATTTGTTATTGTTTTTACTTTCCTTGATATGGTCATTTTCCCACTCCCATGGCCAATCATCTGACTTTTCTATGGTGGAAAAAGCTACCAGACCGGGCTTCGGCTCCAGCACCAGAACTCTTGTACACACCATATTTACTGTGAAAGAAGATGTACCTGCCATTTTTTTATTTATATTTTTGGTGCACATGCGTGAGAGTTTGTGTGTGTGTTTGGGGATTTTGGGTCTATTTGTTTTGATCAGACCATAATTCAGTGTGACAGCCAGGGCTTCTCCTTTCCCGAAGGTTTCAGCAGACTTCTGTTCCCTCTGGTAACTCAACGCATGCAGCAATTCTCTCTTACTGCTGGTTTTGACAAGGAGCTGTTGTCTTCCTCTCACATTTATCGTCTCCCTTACATTTCTTGTGGACTCTTTCTGCCTGAAAGAGTAGATTAGACTAGACCTTAACGTTTTATAAAGAAAGTGCCACAGTGCTCATTTATGTAACTCTCCATCAGAGTTGTATGGTGTTGCTACAGTATGAGGTAGCAAAGGGCTTCTGGGTGTTTTTAGCATAGTGCTGTGTGGTTGGGTAGTGGTGGGTATGCTACAATGATCTGGGTGGTTGAATGTGGTAGATGAGGGAGGTGAACATCAGTCTTGCAGTTAATCACCTTTTTAAGATCTTATCTGCAAATATAGTGAAGATGAATGTCAAAAGAAAGAGGAACGGGATGTTCAGGGAGTATTATAGTGTGATATGGTAAATGGAAATACTGTAGGATAAAAGAAATGTGGAGAAGCAAGAAAAGTCTTTAGTGTGTGGTGTGTGCGTGCATGTGATGAAACAAATAAAAAGGCTGCAGTGTGTTCACACAGAGCACTTCATATCCTTCTGTCTGGTGTAGTATTCTCAGTCTGTTTCTCACACATACATTATAAAAAAGGGCAGTAAACCGCAGTGGCCTATATTATATCAATAAAATATTTTAATGGCCCAGTGATTAAAAAGTGATTAACGGATCACACTGTCAATTTGATAATGCCTGCCTATCATCTTTATAACAGCTGCACAAATTGGCTTGATTGTGACTTGTCAAACTGGTGAAAATTCTTACAATGTAAAAACTTAGACATAATCACTTTTGGGGCCCTATCTTGCACCCAGCGCAAATGACTTTGTACGCCGACGCATGTATCATTCCTATTTTGCACCCGACGCACATCGGACTTTTCCCTCCACAGACGCACGTCGACAAATTAGGGAATGGAACAAGCGCGCCTGCTGTGAAAGGGAATGTGAGAAGACGCTCTGATTGGTTTATTGCACGTTACGCCCCAAGCCACACACCTATGAGTAATGTAGCTACTTCAGACCAACCCATTTCAGATTTGCGTCGGGCGCAAGAGTAATTTATCATATAATAGCAACGAGATCCGGCCACAAAGTTATTTGTGTTTTGCATTTGATACTTGCGCGTCAGATTGTTAAAATAGGGCCCTATGTCTTAATTTGAAAAAGAACTTGGGTAACACTTTATTCTACAGTGTTCTTGTTACACGTTACATGTAGTTATACTGTAGTAATAACTATAAATTATGCATAATTTCGTGCAGCTAACCCTAAAGTTAAAAAACCCTATAGTTAGTGGACATTTGTACTTGCTGCCTTCATTTGATTAATAATAATGTATATACTGGTATTATTGCAATAGTAATATATTAAGGATCCGTGTGTATATATTATATTCCTTTGATTTATTGAATTTATAATTGAAATAAAAATATTTCTAAAAAAATTATAAAACTTCAGTTTTTGCAGTAGCTCTCTATATTTCTATGTCATCGCTGTCAAAGAATAATTAGCTGGTCAAGTGGATTTACTTATTGTAAAGTTAAGGAAAGTTATCATGACCATTGTAATGTTTGAAGCAGATGTCATAGCAAATGTCAGTGGACCCAGACCGGGAAGATTTTAAAACGAGCGCTTCATTCATAAATCCGTAAGATCTTACCTTCATGCTGTGGAAATACAAACTGGAAAACAGAACGCAACGAGCGCAGCGCTGAAAAGGGGCCGGGCTACATAAGGTTTATAGCCATGCTGAATGGGCAAAAAACATGTTGCTTTTCATTAGGAAATGAACGAAACAAACATTATTTTATGTCTTGCCATATAATATCCGAAATGTAAAAGTAGCTTTGGAGTGGAGTGATTCCAACACTTTGAACATGAAAGGGAAATCTCTGTCGCTCCAATCCACTCACATCCTCTGCTGGAAACTAATAGTACAGTGACTGTGTGACCTCCAGTGATTTCATCGCTGTCATTGTGAACCGTTGAACAGCAGCGATCAGCATAGAGTCTGTCTGTGTGTACTGTACAGCATGTGTGTGTCTCATCTGTGTGTTTTCTGTACTGTAGGAGCAGAGAGATTGAGTTAGGAGGAGGGGGGTGATAAAAGAAAAATGAATAAAAGTGGAGCGCTAATCCTATGATGAATCTGTGTGTGTTTTTGCCGTGGCAGCTTTGATTTATCACCAACATTTTATTCAAGGTCCTGAAATTAGTGAGACGCAGCACAAGATAGAAACTACAGACAGAGTAGAGGAAAAATAGCACAAAAGAGAGAGAGAGAAACGGAAAAAGGGGCTGCAGGAGTTGCTGATTTTGAGCAAATGTAATGTGTATTTCATTATTTTTTTTATATATATTTCCATTTTATTTCTGTTCTTTAATCTCAGGTGTCTGGATATACCAATATGATTAATGATCCAGGGTAGTGGCGAGAGCTCTGCTGTGGAGGCCCGGAAGAGCACTGCTAGAATGATGCTCTCTATGACACTTCCCGGAGATCACAGCCCCTGTAGGTCTGAGGATATAAGCACACGGTGTCTCAGAGATTGGGCTGAGGGTACAGACAGCTAAAGAAAGATGGAAGTATGAGAACAAGCTTATAATGTCCAATGATGTCTGTATCAGGAGAGTTTATACTGTAGTCTGTGCATGTCAGAGACCGTGTACAGTGTTACGTATAGAGGAATGACTCAAGTGGGACTCGCTGGAGAGAGAGAGAGAGAGAGAGAGAGAGAGTGTGTGTGTGTGTGTTTCGGCCTCTGGCTCTTTCCTGGAGCTACAGAACAAAGAATGGTTAGATTTCCCCGGTGAAGTGTTTTTTTCACAGGATTTTACAGAAATTCTCTCTACTTCTTTATGATTTATCTTCTTTAACCAGCTGGTTCTTTTCACAGTTTTACACTTCTGATTCAAAGATTTTCCGTTTTGTATGTTTGTGACTTCTATTGTGAATATGTCGGGTACTGTGTTAAATACAACAGCGTTATTTTCTACATTTCATAATACAAAATACGTTTTGAAACCTCAGAGAAACATACACTAACATTCAAAACAATGGAAGAAGTCTCTTATGCTCTCCGAGGCTGCATTTATTTGAAACGGTAATATTGTGAAATATTATTACAATTTAACGGTTTTCTATTTGAATATTTAAAAAATTGAATTTCTTCCTGTGATGATACAGCTGAATTTTCAGCATCACTACTCCAGTCTTCAGAGTCACAAGATTCTTCAGAAATCATTGTAATATGATGATTTGCTGCTCTAGAAACATTTTGGTCACACCTAATGTTAGGTGTCCTTAATTACTATATACTTACATAAAAAAGTACTTATCTTCATATTGTATTGCAAAACACTTTTACTGCTATTGAGGTGGGATACAGGAAAGGTTAGGGATAGGTTTAGTGGTATGGGTAGGTTTAAGGGTGGGTTAATGGGTAAGGGAATGCTCAACAGTGTAAGATATTATTTAATTACATGCAGGTATATATTAAAATATGCCTAGTTCTGTCATGAAACTTAAGATGGCGCAGGCCGATGGGTCCTTAAAGCAAGCTGATGATATTTACAGCATTAACTACTTGGCACAAGTTGATTGGTTCATGTTGCATCTGCAGCCAATGAGCTTGCTGCTCAGCATTTAAATGTCTGGCTACCATTTACTATAGCAGTTTGCAGCATGCTTTCAGAGTTTGACTAAAACCCCCAACCTTCCCCAGCTCCACCTGTATAGATATGCTATGGGTAATTGATCTGTGCTATCTGTGTCTTGCATACTCAACGCAGCGTATCGCCATACAGTATATGTATTGGCAGTAGCAAGTTACTTGCTCTGCAGCAGCAATAATCTACAGCAACAGTAATAATTACAGCAGCAGTAGCAGATCTATTCCGCCAAGACCAAATACATTAACACTGTCAAATTCATTACCATGCTAAAAATCTTTAAAATTGTCATGATAGAAATTGTAAAAACATGTATGTTCATAATAAGTGCATTGTATCAACTGATTAATTTAAATGTTAGTACATAATAAAGACACCTAATATACTGTAAAGTGGGACCATGATTTCTTGCTAGCAATGTTGAAAACAGTCATTTTGTGAAAACCAATAAGAAAATAAAAATAAAAAGTTAGAATAGAAAGTTAATTGCTATACCCGTGTAATACTGTATATACAAGGCAGGATCAAGTCCATTTTATGAACATTTAGCAAATGAGATAAAATGATTGTATGCTCAGCTCGTTATGTTGTAGCAGATGTAGATTAAACAGTTCATTTACTTTGCTCTAATATGCTTTAATATATGTGTTTCCGATTAGCCAGACTCGCAGTTAGTGCAGAAATGCTGCTTACACCATTTCCAATAAAAGCAAACAAACCCTACGTTACCTTGTAAATGTGACTGACTGAGCATGAATTTAACAGAAGGCTCCAGTCCTGATCATTTAATTATGAACTACTAGTTTGTGATGTTGTCGACCTAGTTGTGTGCTGTACAAGATAGTGGTAGTATGGCTTAGACATGGCTTATCCAATCAGAATGTAACAACACAACTCTGTTTTATCATTTTGATTAAATTATGATGGTCAGTTTATAGTATTGGCTACTGCACTTTCTGAATCTTAATGATTAACGTTTCATCAACCGACGAACATGTGAGTCGCCAACCCTGGTTTGGGAAACCCTGTGTTAAATTATTAATGTTATATGCTCAGATGTAGTTAAACAAATGCACGCACACATACACAAATGCATAACAAGCAGAATATGTTATTGGAGAGATAGAGGAAGAGCATATTGCCCCAGCACTACAGTTATTAACCTAACATAATGTTCAACTAACAACCCAAAGCAGAGGA
Organism: Phoxinus phoxinus; assembly: GCF_949152265.1. Classification (NCBI taxonomy): domain Eukaryota; kingdom Metazoa; phylum Chordata; class Actinopteri; order Cypriniformes; family Leuciscidae; genus Phoxinus; species Phoxinus phoxinus. Next base: position 18,302,808 of record NC_136893.1, read on the forward strand.
GCAGCCTGTAATCTCCATCATGCATTAAACATCAGCCAATGCACCGAAACACATTACAGCCTGAGCAGTGTGTAATCACTCTCACAGAATAAGGCCTGACTAAAGGAAATATAAGCAAGCCCACTGCACTCACATCTGGGAAACAGGATGCTAATCACTCTTCTCTTTTGATTTATTGATTTATTCTGTTACCATTCTGAAAACCAGACTGGCACTTTTGTACTAGGTGAACTGTCGAACCGTCTGTGAATGGAAAAAGTCAGCATGAACATTCTTTGAAATTGCTCCTTTTTATATTCCAGGGGGAAAACCTACATGGGTTTGGAATGAAGTAAATAAATATGTGCAAACTAATTTAGAACATTTAATTTTTAAATGTATTTTTCCACACAATCGGTACAGAAAATGTGTGTATTATTTCCATGTGAGCTTAGGAATGTTTATAATGCTTTCTAAAAGCTGAAAAAAATGAATGCTTCTGGTGAGGAAGAGTGATTGTTTTCCCTGCAGGAGAAGATACAAGATTTTTTTTCTGCTTCACTTGTTACACTTTGTTCATCTGAAGTAGCTGACTACACATTTAGCAATTTCATCCATGCTGCATGCAGGAAAGACGTGGACATAAAGAAGAGAGTTGTCAATAAATGCAATTATGCAGCTACTGCCATCTAGATAATCGTATTTGGACGCCTCTAATCCTCTCGCTCTGCCCTCAGTCTTTCTTTCTTTCTCTCCACTTTCCTCCTCCTGCCGTTAGACTGGTCATGGATGTTTCTTCAAATATAAACACTTGTCTCAGGGCTTGTGAGTAGAATATTTCTCTGCATGCTTTCCAATTAAAATGTAATTTTGAGAAATTATGCAAATATTGATCATATTAATTGTATGTAATTAGGATCAGTAAAGTTCTAGATATGAAAATAGCCTTGGTAAGGGAATTTTTTTTTTAAATATAATTTGTATTATTTCCGCCACTGAATGCTATAAAACAAAACACGTGAGATGTGATGGGAATGACACTGTGGTGGAAATGATCAATAATGGAAAAGACTAAATAATAAAGACATACCGGTAATTACATTTTACATGTTCACTGAGGGACAATTAAATGAACTTAAAAAAAATAAAATAAACTAACGAAAGTGTAAAAGTCTACAGGTTCGAAAGTGGCAAAGAAACACCCATATTAATCTTCATTTTAACTGCATTTAGTGCACACATGCACACTCTTCTCTGCCTGTTCTCCTTCTCATCACACACACACATACAGAGAAACTGAGAGCTGTCAGAAGTGTAACTGTAGCTCTGTCACCCTGTGCTTGTTGCGGCCGTATGGCAACTATTTTCTGCATGGCCTCTAACAGTTGAGCCTGTCACATTTCATTGCCGGCAATATGCTGATCCTCCTGAACGCACGCACACACACACACACACACACACACACACTCCTCGTTTCCTTTACTCTGTCTTTCTGGTCAACCTGCCATTGCTCCTGTAGTGTTTGCAAACTGAGCTCAGTTACAAGGTCACCACTCTTACATTTCTGATGCTTCTGAACACTTTACTTTTCCTTTCTGTCTTTCTTTCTTTTTATTTATTTATTTATTTATTTATTTTTCTTTTTTTCTTTTTTTTCTGTCTCTTAATCATCTGACTGATACATTCCCAAAGTGTCAATGTAACGCTCTTTTCTTCATACACTACCAATCAAAATCTTTGACACAACATTGAATTCGTCATTATTACTATTTTACACATTTTAATAGTAAAGTCATCAAAATGGAGAATGGGAGTCATTTTGAATGTTATGTTCAAGACCTATAAATCTTATTTTATAAATGTGTGTATGTACGTATGTATAACAAATTTGTTCATATATTTCATTAGTAGCACTAATGTAATTCCAGTTACATTTACTTCGCATAGACAAAAATTGACATCAGGGTGACTAGAGACTTAATACATTTGAAATGCATAAAAGGTGTAGAGGAAATATGAACAATGAACATTATTTGACATTTAAAAAAAATACCCTTGGCTATTTGACCCACGGTGCCTTTAGATTCCTCACCCATACCGTAAATGACAATGTAAATATTTTCCACCTGTTACATTATAAATTAGTATAAATGCACCTGTCCATAACCTGCACTCCAATTTATCCAGTTTACATAACAGAGAATGACCTTGAAATATTATGCCAGTATACAAAAAGTGAGAGAGGACGATAATTCTGAAGGTATGCATTAAATATTATAGTTTGAACACTTCAGTTAGGGTTTCCTAACACATCCAGCAACATTAAACCTTACTCACAGTGACATATCTAGTGTTTCTGGGAAAGTACCACATAAAATACACACTTCATTCTTAATGAACCAATATGATCAATAAAAATCACCATTTGTTTTTTTTAAAGGCCTCTGGACAACGTATTAGATTCAGTTCTGTTTTCACAAGAGCAACTGTTTAGTATAATTCTTTTACTCCACACCATTAAACACATTCCTCTTTCAGTGTGAGACATTTATACTCTATAATATTACACATTTAATTACAGTTAATCCCTTTTTACTTGACTAAGAAAGAAAAGGATTGCAATTCATTACGCAGGATTAGACGTGTCTAAGAGATGGGAGGGTTTCGGTGGAGCATGGTCAATGAGTGTGTGTGTGTGTAGTAGGAGGAGAGAGTCTGGGCTAGTGGTGCATTTAAAGTGTTTATGTGATTCCACTGTTTAAAACAGGAATGTCTCCTTTTCATATTTCATGCTCATTGGTCTGTCTTTGATTGACTTTTATTCCTGTGTGAAATAGCAATGATACCTCTACAGACTCTGGTATTCCAGGGAAGACTTTAGAGGGGGATCATTTATTTTATGAAGGCGTATTTAGAAATATCTTACTCAGTGTTTCACTGTGAACAGATGTTATAGACATATATTATTTATTTGAGAATCTCCTTGTATCCAAAGGCATTTGAATTCACATTAGAACGGATGTCTTTGAATACTCAAGCCTCATGCCAGCCTCATGTCGTTGTATGTATCCAAACTTGTATGACTTGCTTTCTTCCGTGGAACAAGAAAGAAGATATTTTGAAAAATGTATTTTCTCTCTCCATACAATAGAAGTTAATGATTTATTGCAACTGTGCACAGAAATTAAAGGGGAAACATATAGACATTATACCAAACCGATAATTATTCATATTGGAAAACTGATAACTGATATATTGGCCAATACATTTCAATCCAAATTTGAAATTATTTTTGAGAGCCTGATTACAAAAACAAGTGTCTCACTATTAAAAGCCATGTCCCAAGCACACAATTATAATGTTCTCATAATTTTATGTAGCCTATGACCGCACATGTAGCACTTAACTGTATTTTCCTTTTTTGAAGTGATTACAAAATTTCCCATCATATTTCAAGCAATTCAAAACTTTCATGGAGAACAGTGCGTATCTGAAGTGTCTCAGCTGAAGGAAATAATCCATTATTTATCAACTTTAATATATCGGCCAAATTTTCTTATCTGGTCAATAACGATAACATTAAAAATTGACATATATCGGCAGATACTGATATGGTGGCCGATATAATGTGCATCCCTATACAAGACTATACATAAGTTCATTACGTTTTGGTTTAATTTTTTAATCAGATTGTTATCTGATAATAAAATTGGTCATTTGTATTTAGGTGATCTTATACATTTGGACCCTAGCCGTCTCCTTCGTTCCTATTCATTTCTATAGTGAGCTGCTGATTTTCAAATGTGTGAAATATTGGCTTGTTGCTTATAAACCAGGGGCAGCCATAAACAAATTAAGAACATATTCTTATTGCATGAGATTTTAACTGCAACACAAAAAACTTTGAGATCTGAGCAGGAAAAGCAAAATGATGTTACACTGTATGTACCTCTACAAACCCTTCCAATTTCTCCCATTCAAAATCCCCTTTTGAACTGTGTTTTATGGACCGTTTGTTCTTCATTTTTATCTTTTTCATTAGTTAACCTTTGCTCCATAAGAGAAAGAGTGAGGGTGGGAAATATGAGAGGGGGAAGGGAATTACAGTCTAGAGGGTGCAATGAGAAAGAGATCCAAGTGGATCGATCGCTTATGAATATTCTGATCAGTGTCCTGAGCTGAAGAAAACTGCCAATGTTAGATGATAGCAGTGCACAGAAGAGGACACGTTTAAATCGCAAAACTCTAGAGGACTGTAAAAATGGTAAATCTCTATAAGAAGGAAGGATTGTTACGTTTGAATTTACTCCCCGCTCAAAGATTACCCAGGTGTGGAAAATGTGAAAGAATAGATGTAGTAGTATCAGTATTAGCGCGCTTCCTCGGAGAAGGACTATAGGGTAGTGGAGGCGTTTTATAGACGATGATTGGGGAGGGATTACACCGAAACACAATCCTATATTAGGAGGAGACAGACAGCTCCATATCAGCCACTCTCCCTATCTGTCGTCTCCATAACCGGATCAGTCCTACTGGGCCCGTCCTCTTCCCAGAGATAGAGAGAGCATACATAATAATGCAGAGGGTGGATGGAGCCAGAAGAAGAAGAAAATTGACTTCTTTGAAATATTTTCGAGTTTAAAACCATTTCAAGGGTTTTAGTATACATTTTTTTAAATTGGTACCAAAGGCTACTAAACAGCATTTTTGAATTGTTTTAACCTCAATTTAGACTATGTAATTCATACAGTGTCCAAATTTAAAAATGTAAAAACACCACATTGGTGTTTTGAAGAGGCACCGTTTCCTTTGTTGAGAATGTGCTGTTTATGTTTGTTCATGTTTATGTTCTGTTATGTCCATATTTATGTGTATGAATTAATCAAAGAAATCTACAATATATAGTGAATTTAGTCAAAAATAAACTAGAACTATCCATTTTATTATAAAAAATTGTTGAAAAACAAAATCAAGAAAGAGTTGTTTTATATTAATGTTCTTAACAACCAATATACAACCAGTGGTTCTCAAACAAGGACCCGGGGCCCACTAGAGGGATTCAAACCTCCAAGGGAGCCACAGGATGACTTAAAAGTATTTAAATTAATAATCGTACTTTAATCTACTGAAAATTAATTCATGCTTAAAAAAAGTATTTTTATTGAAGAACACAGAGTTCTTTAAACCTGTATTGGGGAACGTTACTTTTAAAAGTAATGTTACAATATTGTTACTCCCTAAAAAGTAAGCCTCAGGGTGAAGGAACGCAAATTCACGGCTGTACAGTAGATGGCGCAGCTCAAACAAACCTTTCAGCTGTGCTGCTATTCTGGAGGACACAGGAGAAGAAACTGCTACACTCTTTCTTCACCAAAAAAAAAAAAAAAAGAAGTGATGTAGTTGAAGTGGATCATCAAAGGTCAGCAGCAAATACATTCGTTAATAAAGTGAGATGATTAAATACACAAAGTATATTTGTGTAATTTAACAATGTAATTATTGCAGGTTTGCATTTCACGGTTTTTATTCATTTCGAGGAAGACTGAATCTGTTTTGTGCCAGTGAAATCAGTAAATGCTCACATTAAGAACAGTGTAAAATAATTTATTTAAAATGATTAATTCAATTAAATGTTTTTTTATGTTAAATTATCATTGATTAAAACACTATACATTGTTAAATAGCCCCAGCATTAAAAAAAAAGAACAGTTCAGTTCTAGTAGTGACTTTAAACTAACATATTTCTCTCTTCTGACTGTTGTAATCCATCTCTCAATATTTGTCCTGCTATAGTTCACTTCCCCATTCCAAACCCAGAAATGTTAAAAAAGGTAAATTTTTGCATTTCTATTTGGTGACAGTGTTACAGAAATATTACACTTCAGCTTTCAGTGATTTATTGACACAGATGTTAAAGAGGGAAATGTGGACACTGTTGGACATGTCACAATAATGTGCATTGCATGCGTATAGACGTGACATAATAGCAGGCACAAAACCCATGGTCACATGTGAAGGACAGGCTGCCTCCATCTCATTAGTAATGCTCTCTCTCTCTCTCTCTCTCTCTCTCTCTCTCTCTCTCTCTCTCTCTCTCTCTCTCTCTCTCTCTCTCTCTCTCCCCTCCCTCCCTCCCTCCGCAGCACCACTCCTCATCCACGTCCACAAGAACTCATCTTCTTATCGCTACAAAAACGGATATAAAAATGGAGAGAATCATCTATCAGAAAGCACCTATTCCTCCTCCTATTTGTTCTCGCCGTCTCTCTATCTCTCTGCCCTTGCTACCACCTCTTTATATCTTTTCTTGCTCTGCCCTGACTTCCCATTTTATCGTTTACTGCATATTTGGAGGAGAGAAAGTGTTCACTCTCTCGCTTTCTGTTGGAAAGCTCCAGAGACCTGCGTTTCACACTCATTGGGGCAGCTGGGGTTTGATCTATCCTTTTGCCCTTTGCTCAATACAGTGAGACTTTTCTAAATCTCTCTCTTGATCTGTCAAAGGGATCTCCTTGACTTTTATGTGTGCCAGTGGAACCCTCCTAGCTCAGGGCTGAGCTTAGTCAGCGATACTGTATGTGTCCCTCTATCTTTCTCTGTCTCTGTTGGGCCGCTCACAACATTTTCCCATGATGTGGTGGGACAGGACAGGCAGTCAGCACACATATATCTCTCTATCACATGTTCTCCACTACTTCACCAGATGAATAAGTGTGAGAACAGAGATCATCCTGACCTCTAACCTCACTCTCCTCACTAACCAATTTAGCATATTAATGGTTCCACTTCATTTCAGAGCCCTTTCCAAACATGGATGATCGTAGTAAGTCAGCATGCCAACTCATCCAATCAAATGAATGAAGGTTATATATGTTCTGGCTGTTCATTGTTGAATCTCTAAGGAATGGTATATTTAATCCTAAAATCAACTAGCATTAAGAAAATAAAGCCTTTTTAATTTGCTGTGATTGATTGCAATTAATTGCATTTCCCCCAAGCTTGTAATCATTCATATTTAAGTGTAGAATCACCTTATTAAATGAAACAACACAGAAAAAAAGGAACATAAAATAGTCCTACATCAAATATTAAACATCAATATATCAATTGGCTATATTTCATTCAGTTCATGCAACATACTTGAGCAGAGAGCGTATAACCAACAGTTACTACTTTGGGTAAATGCTAATTAATAGTCTGTTTGTAGGGAGGGTCATAAGCTAACTGACAGGTGTTTGTTACAAGCGCAGCGCGCCGACACACACACGGAGTGGAAAAGACCCGCTCGTGAAACCTGATTGCTGAACACGGAGGGGCGGGGCGGAATAATTTCTTATATTTTCTGCCTTTTTCTCTTTCGGCCAAAAAACGAAAATGCCATTTTCGGCCGATAATTTTCGGCGTCCGAACATGCAGCTTCTATGGTATGTGAATTCAGCTTTGCTAATTGTACACAGCATCTTTGTTTTGTCAAAAGCGCCATCAGGCAACTTTTTAAATGTTCTCCATCATGACAGGGTGACTCGGCACACTCACAATAGCAGCCGCAACAGGAAGTCATTAAAACGAGGCAAAAAACGTCAATTGCGTTATTTTTTTAAAATGCGTTAAACATCTCAAATTAATTGCAAAGATTACAGCGTAATTTCCCCAGCCCTAATTTCAATGAAAAACAACAACAACAACAAAATATTGAATCTTAAAAATCTAATTTAGGTTTTAGTTGTTTTATCTTTTTTTTTATATTCTACCCTGATTTTGACATGACAATAGCCATAGAAGCAACATCATGCTCATCTGTATTTCAGTAATAAAAATAAATAAATTGAAATGCATAAATAATCAACCACTTTTTTTACAATATAATGAGAATGAGATTTTATCGCATCATACTTCAAAACCACTTTTCAAAATCACAATGCAAAATACATTTTCTATGTATAAAATGTAAATTCATTTTTTTTCTTTTTCCGGGTGAATGACCCAGAGATTTCCTTTGCACAAAAATCATGTATAAATATCCACAGTTACATTATTCAAATCCTGACATCCTTTTGAACAAGCTAGATCATTTACCTAGTTTAAACGACTCACTTTGGGACGGTTTCCGTTCATCAGTAATCTCCTCTTTACCAAGGCCTATATACATTTACTGCATGCATTTCAAATACAAAATTGCAGAACTTATTTTCTGTGAATGTATCTTGAATTAAGTTTATTATTCTTACTCCAATGCCATTTTTTTCTGGTTTTAAACACAATTGTCAATATAGCCTACTTTATTAATTTACGATTTGTTTAAAATTTGTGTTTTTAGACCAGTCCTGTTTCATAACTTATTTAATATTTTTCTCGAATCTATTGTGAATAAATCTTTGAATGCAGCTCTCATCTCACCTCTAGATTGGCATTGGAGAAGTCCACTTCATGAAAAGAAATTAAGCTCTCCTGTATAAATTGCAAAACCCATTTGGATATGATTCCCTGCAAAACTCCATTGATTTAAAAAAAAATCTTTTAATATGGAATGTTATTGTGTCCGTAAAGCGGAGGAGCAGTGTTGTTCTTGTTTTGATTATTTCTCTAATGTGTATTGACAGTGAGAAAACATTGAGTTTATGTGGATTTTCCGTCCCACATGCACACTTTCCTTTCCTCCAACCGCACAACACTGAGAGAGAGACGCTCCATTAGAGGAAGTGACAGGATGTCACTGTCCAGCTCTTCTTATTTTCACCCCTTCTTACATTATCTCCATCATTTTTAAACCCCTCCCTCAAGTCCCCAACACTTTAAGGGTAACAAATGGACTTCAGATGCATTTGACCCTGTGGGGACACGGTTCGGGAAATGAAAAATGATCTGTTGACTTGGACACTATCAAGTTATTGTGACCTTGATATTTTATCCAAGAGGTGTAATTGCCAAACTCCATTCTGCGTCCATAATGCCAGTCAATCCTGGAGGCTTAGATAGTATTTTTCACAGCGATTATAACTGTGTTGCTAGGTTCTTCTCAACCAAATTTAACTGATTGTAAAAGCTGCAATTTAACTAAATGTATGCGGTGTGTGTTTCAGAGTAAAGCACAACACTGTGTTCGTGAGCAGCTCATGATCCAGTGTTTTCAGAGTGGCTCAGTTTGTAGTAAATGTTGCTATACAAGAAGTGCATTTGGGAGTGAGAATGAGAAGAACTTCTAAACTCGTTGGAGAAATTTAGACAGCCATAAATATTAGCAATGTAATTTTACAGTTTTACTGTGAAATAATATAAGATTTTTCTTACATACCATTTTTTTTATTTAGTAGTGAAATACTACAATAGTAATATTTCCTTTTTTTAAATATTTTTGTTATAGTTATTTTTTATAATTGTTTTATATTCATTGATATATAATCAGAAATGTTTGACTAAATGTGCAGCCCTGCAATCAAGCACTGCAAACGTTTTTTTTAAAAAAAATCATAATTGCAATTTTTATCAGAAAAATCACAATTAGAATTTTTTTCCCACTCGTTGTGCAGCCCTGCCAAGAAGTTTAAGGCTTGGATGCCATCCATCATCCACATTTTATGTCATGTGACTGGTCTCTGGAGCTGCAGTGTATTCAGGTTTCAGGCCATGCCCCCTACATTATGGGGACATGACGATGTCCTTGAAATTAAAATCGCTAAATAAACATATTAAATGATTTTTTTATTAAAAAGCTAAAAATGCAGAAAGTTTTCTGTGATGGGTAGGTTTATGGTTAGGGTTAGGGGCTAGAAAATGTCATTAGCTCAGTATAAAAACCATTAAGCTTATGGAATGTCCTCATAATGATAGGAGGACCAATGTGTGTGTCTGTGTGTGCACTTCTGTAACTTCTCAATCACCTGTTCCTGTCTATTTGAAATGCACCTAGACCTTTACACACACTCACATACTTACATTCAGTGCTATGCAAATGTCAAAGCTTTCTTTGCACATAAAAAAGAGCTGCCTGTCCCAGGGCACTTTAATTTTGTTCTTTGAGAAGTGGTTTAACTCATCTCACACGCAGATCGGGTGGGCTTGAAATGCTTCTCAATCATCATAACATGCCCAGAGTATTAGTCAAATCTATACGGGTAACTGCACTATAATGCATATCAAGATGATAACAATTATACATACTGCCTATATAACTGTTTATCTCCACTGCCAGCAGCAGGAACATCAAGGAAAATACAAATCGCTGCTTCTCTCTGTTTGAGACTGTACTGGGAACCCAGAGATCATTTGTGAGAGTGTGTGTGTAAAGTTTTATATTAATTTCAGTGTCGGAGTCATGGATGAAGTGTTTTTGTGTAAACTTTACTGTCTCCTTTCCTGCTGGTCTTGTAATTGCTGTGGGTATTGCAATGTTTTTTTGTTTTTTTTGTTAATAGTTTAAGTTTATAATTTAAATATTTTATAAAAATCCCATTAATATAAAATATAATACCGTATACTTCATGGCACAAGTCATGTTGGTCTCTGCTGATCCTTTACCCAATGAGATCACTTGCTCAACACTTAAATATTTGGGGTTATTGTTTGCTGCAAGCTAGTCCTGCAGTGTGCTAGTTCCTCTCATACTCTCCACCTCCCCCAGCTCCACCTGCCTAGATCTGATACTAGACCTGCCTGGATTTATGCATGTATCTTTATGCAGCAGCATATCTTACATGCTCACAGCATCATTTCTGTGTATCAATTAACAGTAGCACATTTTATTGTAATTTTTCGAGACCTTTAGCTGTGTCTCTACAGCAATTGGCTTTCAAAAATGAACTAATACCCTCAGAAATATCAACTAGCCCCAGTTACCACTTTTAGGCACAAACGTGCATACAGGTAAGCATGCACATATGAGCCTGTACCTGTCTTTAGATACAAGAATATGGTTGTATCTATGTGCGTAGCAATGGCTGCTGTTCTCTTCCCTTTTCTGGGCTGGTTACACAGGGGGCATCTATTAAAGGAAAGGTCCCTGTCAGCCTATGATTTAGCTCTCGCTCCTCACACTGCCACAGACCTACAGGATATGGGCCAGGGGGCCAGCTGGGTTTACTAAACTTCACAGGGGACCAAAATAGCTCCTATGTGTGAGCCTATAGAAATATGGGAGACTGGGGCTAGTTGTCATACTGTGAATATTTCTGTATTTGCACATCCCTTAAAGTCTTGGCTTTCAAAAAAAGCTGTTTAACATTTGTTTTTATTGCCCAAGAAAAACAGTTAGGAGTTTAATAAACCCCTAACACTTAGTATAGTATTGGGGTAAGATGTCAAATTAAACGGGCTTCAGTATTATAGAGGGTTCAGCTAAATTTAAACTAAAGTATAACTATTATAAAACACTTGATGAAACAGCTAAGCTATAAAAGGCATCTCTATTCCACTGGTTTTGCAGTGGATAAGGGGGACTTTCAAAGCAAAATAGAGACAGCGGAGATAGCGTGTGAGGGAGAAAAGATGATAAAATCATTGCCGAGGTGGCAGGTTACATACGGGCTGTGATCAAGGGGGATGATTGCTGTTAAATTGACTCTTCCTCTTCTGCGGGCTGTCGCAGGAAAGTGTGTGGGTGTCCCTCCCGCTCTCTCGTGGGACCTCCTCTGCCACTGCCCGGTCATTCAGGCTTGAAAAGGGCAGCTTGACTGATACCAGACCTTCAGAGACTCTCCTGCACACCAGAATGTTAATGTCTTCAATCCTCAACTTCAGTGACTAAACTGAACACAAAACTGTTGAGGTTTTGAAGAAAACCATATGAATTTTAAGGCCTGCTCACACCAACATGAATGTTTGACAGATATTTGGTCCGATTTTCGCATTCGATTTGTCTGTTCAGACCAATGTGGCTGAACCAGTGGGCTGAATGAATACGCTGATTCACTCTCTGACTGTAAGTGGCACTTTCAGAAAAACAGAAATACCTTGGTTTTTCTGGGACACAAACCATTTACTAAATTTTATTTTTTTACACCTGCTTGTCACAGAGAAGAAAGGAGGTTGAATGGTATTTACATGTTTTCAAACAGCCGTTCAGATTTTTGTATTCACTGTGGTTTTTTTATCAAACAACACTAAATACAAGAGTACAGAGACAAGAGAGCTGGTTCCTGATTCTTCCACTGATATTCACGGTCAGTTAGCAAAATAGTAATTTGTGAGCACCAAGTCATGGTTTTATGTAACAGCAGCGGCTCTGGGCATGCAACCAAAAGAGCAAATCTTATCAGTTAGCCAGTTTTATTTGAGTGCGATGGAAAAGAAAAAAGCATTGAAAGCATCCAAATCCTCGTTTCGATCTGATCTGAAAATGTTTATTGTGCAACATTTTCACACCAAATAATTTTTTTTGTCTTGGTGTAAGCAGGCCTTGGTCCCCATCTTGGTTAGGTTTAGGGTTAGGGTATGGAGCTGAACCTTATGGTTAGGTTTAGGTTCGGTTTGTAGGTTTTCCATACAGTTGTCATCTCAATTTAATTTTAATGTGGAGCATTTTCAAATTTGGAGGGGCTATCCGGTGCAACACAACAGAAATAGAAATCAAGCGATTGACAAGATGGAACAAAAAGAACAAATGCACATGCAGAAGTAACCCTAAAATGTTCTTAAATTGTAAAGCACCTGGCCAGTTTCACTACCTTTTAGACAAACTTATTTGTGCAAAAAAAAAGGCATGTGCAAACTGAGAATACAGCTTACGTGCGGTTAAAAAAATCAGATTGTACGCGTGTATTATGCTGAGGATGACATTTACGCCATGTACACTATGACCATATTCTAGCCTACACATAAAAACAGAAGTGTACTTTGATCTTTAAGTGGATGAGGTAAATGTTATGCCTTGCTGCACATTACCTTTTTAGTACTAAATGCACAATATAAGACATTGCCGTGGTACTTGCTCGTTCACCCTCTACCTCCAAAGCATTTCCTCTATAGAGTCTTCGCATCCTCTTCAGCAGCACCACAGCTAACATCTCTCACCATCCAGCAGCAGTCCCGAGTCCCCACCCTAACCCTGACATGCAGTACTGCACCACGGCATTCTCTCCTGTTCAACACGCTTAATGACTCTCAATTTATTAGATTCTTTTTATTAGTGGTGCTTACGAAGGAAAGCCTGGCTGTTGTTGTTGTGCTTTGTGTGAGTTAGGGATTTGTTCTTAATTACTAAAATGTATTAAAATGTGGCACGTTACTCCTCTTACGGCATTTCTGCTGCTGACATCAATGATACAAATCATGTGGCTTATTGACTAAGAGATTTTAGAGACTTTCTAAGAGACTTACAATGTTTAATTTGGTGGATAACAGATGTTAAAAGCACATACATAACTATAATGCAAAAACCGAACAACCACACAGAACACCTTAGTACCACCTAGCAACACCCTTGCAACCACCCATGGTTCATTTAACTATCATAGTATGATGTATCATTGGAGAAATCAACTAGCTAGTCACAACTATTTCCAGAAACGGCAGAAACTTTGTCACACTTCCATCATTTTAATAATATAGAACTGTTGTTAATGATGTCACGCAGGTGGTGGAGTAATAATTCTGATAATTAATTGGTTTGACATCAAATTAATTATCAGATTATATTGCAGTAGTTCTAACCTCACAAGTTTGCGATGCTATTTGTGAATGTACGTTGGAACTATGGTTTCAGAAACACCATGTTGGTACCGTAATGCTGTAGAGAGTGGAGTCAGGGGCACATTGAGTGAGAAAGATAAATCCGAGAGAGTGACAAACAGGAAGGGAGAGAAAGAAAGGCAAGGAATGAGGACAAATTAGCGTTTCAGTGTTGTCACTTCTGTTCAAGCCTCTCTAAAGTCATTTATCAATGAACAGAGTCTGTAAATAACAGTGGAGAAAACAAGCAATGATGTTTCTCACGCACCAGTAGGAACCGACACAAAGGTCTCCGTGAAATTCCCTGGTGCGCTTTCCACTGAATACAGTCAAAGAGCAACTCCTGCAATGCAGTAAACAGACAGTGGAGAAGATACAGACAGGAGTGATCACACCCACCCACAAACACACATATACGCTGTGCCATATTAAATATATAGAGCTCTTTCAGTTCTATAATAGCCACTTTTGTAGTGCTGTACTCTGTTTGTTAGCATAATGAGCTGCTTCATAGGCATACTGTAGGCAGTAACTCCACACAAATAGCACAAATAGCATTCCACACACCCGACTCAACTTATTTTCATAGCATTTAACATTAGCATGTTGCTTTCTTTAACCAAAACATCAACTTTTACTAAAAAATATACTGCAGTAATTTCTCCCTTCCGCCAACCTGTCACTCGCATGAGATCCTAGCTATTTAAAAAACGACAATGAACCAATCAATCCCGATGGACAAGTCCCAGCTTACATTTTTATCTAATTTGAGAAGCTGTTTTGCTCAGTATACGTCACAATTGGAAAGAAACAACGATCTTAATTTCTGTTTCATGCCGACTTTAAGGTCTCCCAATGGTATTTTAACGTTTGAAAGTAAAGCAAGTAAAGTATTTATTGATATTTGTATATAATAAATTATTAATATTTTTTTGTTATAATAATACCAATAATAGTTGATGCATTCCTTATTGAACTGCTCTACGTGTGTGTGTGAATCAGCATTTACTGCAGTAATCTTAAGTATCAGCAACTGTGTGAGACTATTACTCATGGTAAAGGAGGCAGGGTGAGAAGTTTAGGGGAGCTGTCAGTAACTTCCACTGTTCTGAATTTGCTTCATTAATCCAAGTGGTTTTCATTCATCTCTCCAGTCGCAGTGCATCTGCCTGAGGACGGGCCTCCGCGTCTGCCACTGCACCAAACCGGTTCAGCGAGCAGACTCCAAATGATGACACAACTGTGCCAGAAGCTGTTTACTAAAGAAAACATGAATAATGACAAGAACCGTCGATAACTCGTCCAGAGTGTATGAGGAACAAGAGAAAGCAGGACAAACTCAGCAGGAAAAGGTAGTGATAGAAGGAAGATAATTGGCGGAAGAGTGAAAGAAAAGCAGGAGTTGGTCACCTGACTTTTGTCTGACTTTGTAATTAGCAGGTTGTCCCTGAGGATTGGCCCTATTGACTACGCCAGGATCCCAGAATCCTTTGGCTCTCCTCTGGCGGTGTCTTTCTTTAGCCCTGATTTTGGATGTTGGCAGGCAAGTTTCTTTTCATTGGCATTGCGACGCTGCAGTAGCGTGCCAGCTGTTTACGCCTCTTTGTCTTTCAGTTACGCCGTGTTCCTCCTTTGCTTTCCTCCTCTAGACACTGATGATGAACTGCTACAACTACTTCCACTACACTAGCACCCTCCCCCTTCTCAGTTTCTCCTCTTTTTCTTTTTGACACGAATTCCTGTGTGTGTCAAATCATTTCGCTGCATTCTCACTCGGATCTATCACTGGGTTTTTGGCAGCAGACACTTGCAGAAATCATAGTTAATGCTCTTAACAACAGCCGATTATCTGACTATTAATTGAATTAGTTGTCACTCTGAGCGCCCGAATGGGCCCTGAGGTTAATTATATTTTGGGTGCATTTGAATCTACTGCCCAGGACTTAATGTGAAAAAACCCTCTAAAGATTTAGAGAGAGTCAGAAAACAAAAATCAATAGTGATTCTCAGCCGTGAAACTGCCAAAAAGGCAGGATTTCCAATTAATTCTGATAAAAGTTGATCTGCTCAGAAATATGGAAATTTGGGTTTTGTGACACTGCACCTAACTCCAGTTTGTTGATTAAATCGGATATAAAAAAAAAAAATATTAAATAGGAATAAATCTGTAAAACTTGTATTCTTTTTTTACATTATTATTTTTATGGGACAGGTTATTGATTAATAAGGACTTATTTTTGCGTGATCACTTGCTCAAAACTGTTAAGACCTCAAAACACGTTTACCATAGTGCATGATTTGTCATTTGTAATTTTGACATTTGCTTCACGTAATCATCATGGCCAGGTTGCATAAACTTCAAGGATTAGTTTCACAAGTTAGTCATCAATTTTCTTAATTCTTTAAGATGTTCATAACTGTTGCAAGCAGGGTGGTGCCGAGAGCCATGAGAACGGCGCAAGGCCGGTGGCGTGATTGATAATGAGTGTCTTCTGCGCACCACACTGGCTTCAAATTTCTCACGGAGGAGATACGGAGACATAAAAAGAGGAGTGACAACAGTGAAGGACCAGGCCTGGACATTTACATTATGTTTTGTTAATGTGTGTGCGGCAGTCGTCTGAGGGGCTGCCACTTTAATTTAGTTTTGGGTTTGTTTATCTTCATATTAGTGTTTGAACGGTTCCCAACTCCTTTCCTGAATAACAAACCTTGCTACAATTACATAAAAATGTAGATTGGCCTAATTTGATAATGAATAGTAAGACCCCTAATTAAATGCTAGTTGGTCATACTAGTTCTTAAGATAGTCTCATAACATAATGGCTATATCAATGCAACTGGCCTGTGCACATGTATGGCTTTTTTAAATTTAACTTGCTCAGGAGCTCACCTGGTACAGCATTGCATTCACAATGTGGAGCAATCGGGTCAAGATAAAATAGCTCAAGATAAAATGGTATGGTTACCTCATCGAGTGCATTTTATCCCAATTTTGTTAAAGCTATTGGTTAAGTTTAGAGTAGGATTGTCACCAGACATTTCATTTTTGAACTTCAGCGAAACGTACAACAACCAACATACTAAAAATTGCCAGATTCACGCTTATGTTTTGGATAAAACTTAAAACGCTTTTAGCATCACTTACTGGCCAGTTCACTTTGAAAGTGTCGTGAAACATGCAAGCAGCAACGTAATATAATTTTGGAGAAATGTTACCACGGGCAAAAAAAAATTCAACGAGCCTGCAATATTCAGTATATCTACATTGGTTGCTGTAATAACTAACACAAAGCCAAGAGACTGGAATACATGGAGTGATGAAATTATGTGATATGAAATTAGCCACAGCTAAAAAAAATATATAATTTCAAACTATTATTTTATGCATCCTACATACACACGGTTTTAATATTTATGCATAATTTGACAAAATTACAGCTGCACTTAATGCAATAAACATACTGTATTCTGTTCACAAGTGATATTTGTTTTGATTTTTGTTTGTTTTTACACTTTTTAAAGAAAAAAAAACTTTGGTGGAAATAATGGCGCAACTGTGGGAAAGTCTTTTTAAGTTTAAATTTATAAGTTTTACACAATAAATATTACATTTCCTTTGTGTATTTAGCTATGTTTACGGCATCATAATTTTAAAGCATTTTTTTAGAGCTGGATTTTCATAGTTTACGATTTAATGTATGGGTGCTTGCTTGACGACACTAGAGCTCTTGTGAATTCCATTATATACCCATTGCTTACCCAACAATGAAAAAACTACTTGAAATTCGATTTGACTAGTCAGACTAAAACCCATTTCCAAACATTACATTTGAATATGATTTCAAAACACATATGAGTGTGTTTTGGATGGGGTTTGTAAAAATTGCTTTTCATGGGCTTTATATACTATGTGATCTGGTGTATTTGTATTTTAGACAAATGTAAGAAAACTGAGGCCAGGGCTCCATTGTCTATTTTCTTGTCTCTCTTTTTGAGTAATTTTTTACCACCTCACCCTGCTGCCAGTGCCTGGTCCTGGAGCATGACATGAAATGAGATGTGCTGAAGAAAATGAGTTTGGTGTGAATTGCTGATGAGCAGCAGCTTTGCTTATGAGAGTGTGAGTGTGTGTCTTGCACGGGTAACCACAGCATCCCACTGGGAACAATGAAAATGTCATTTTATGTAAGTTTCTTGTTCAAGCAGGATGCGGAATACTGATAGATGTTTTTAATGTGGAAGCATTTGTCCATGAGGAGACACTGAGCTATATAATGAGGTGGGAATCTCTCTCCATGGGGGGAAACTCTGTTTAATAGAGCTCAGAGGCCTGTGACATCATCGGCAAGCAAATCTACAGTACTGGATTGTATAAGAACGGGCCACTTCATTTGTCTGAAAATTACAGCTAAATTGTACTCGCATAAAATGGGTCATGTCAAACAGAAGATGTTTCCAAGAGTATGTTCAATCTATATCAAGTTTTCCCATTGAGAGTAATCAGAATTTTTTGTACTATTCTTACACTTTGTCATTCCAATATACCTTTATACGATGCCAGTCTACCTATATACAATACTATTATTAACTTACCCCCAAGTTGTTCCAAACCTGTATGAATTTCTCTCTTCTGCTGAACACAAATATCTTTAAGAATGGGTAACCAAACAGTTGATGGACCTGTTTCTTTGGAGTTTCTTTGTTTTCTTCTTCGACTCTACCATGACGTCACGAAATTCACGAAATGCGTGCTAGTGTCTTCCATAGAGGCTGCTTTATATGTTGTTGATGTATGTGACGTCGTAAAGCACATCCTGATTCTCGTGAGATTTGGCGGGGCGCCACCTCTCAAACCTGCATTGCTGCTTTTGGTTTTTACCTGCTTTGCTAACAGGATGATTCGGCCCTACTACGAATTTCGTTTACCATTGAAATGACTTCAAAGCTGTTATATTAAGGTACAAATCTTGCATAGTGTGCCTTTAAAATTAGATTTTGCCAAAATATAAGCTTTGCTTTTCATATTTTTAAAAAGTAGTGAAAATGCTAACCTTTTTTGAAAAAATACACTGTAGTTTGTAGATATTGGCTACTAGAAGCATTTATATTTTTAGTTAGCCACTCCCCAACACTGAGCTGCTTAACTTACCTGCTCCCTAGTGAATGTAGCCTATGTTGCCTATACACTAGCACATAGTATATACTGTGACTTAAAATACTATGTTATTTTTTATATTTTCTTTAATATCTAAATTGGGTTTCAAGTGCTCCCTATGGCCAGTCTTTCACTGCTTCAACTTACAGTGGAGCAACACAGCTAAAGTTTCCTGTAGAGATATGTCTCTCGCTCTCATTTACTTACATAGTTGGTTGTAAAACACTCAACCATATTATTTTTATTTTTTAAAAGATAAATGACGGCAGAGACTCTAGTCATTAAAGCCTCTTCCTCATATTGTGCTCTTGTTGGGTTCACCAATATCGATAGCACGCTTTGGCAAGTGAGTACAAAGAACGGATGGGAATTTTTTTTTCCTTCGCTTAGAAATGTCATGTGGTCCAAATTTATGAGACTGGCATATCAACTCAGCTTTAAAGTTCACACACTGGTGTTTTATAGACGGCTTTTATGCATGTTCTTCACTGCTTCAGAGCTGCTCTCTGCCACTTTGGAACCTTAAAAATTTCAATAGAATTTGATGTAGCAGATTTATAATGCATTACCTGATTGTAACCCTGAACTGTGCAGTGATAACCCATCTGACTGGAGCTCGGATGTATTATGCTTCAGCGCAATGGGGTTATGGGATTGTTTTAGAGTATGAGCTGTTGTGGTTTTACATGTAATAGTGGATCCAGATTTCTGCCTTATTTTGTAAAAAAAGTATGAAATAGTGTTTGCAATGGACGTTAACGATAAAGATATAGTTCTGAAAATCTTTCTTAATATTAAAGAATAGAAGAATTCACACTTCAGCTATAACAATAACGGCACAGAGAAACGATATAGTTGGAATCACCTTTAGAATGATTTTATCCAGCTGATGAACAATAAAAACATTGACAGCCAATCAGAATCAATCTTGCTGTAACAAGCTTGGGCATTTAAAGTGACAGACAGTCACGCTCTTAAAATAAACAGAGTGATATCATCCACTGGTGTGGACACTAATATAGTTATCTTTATAGTTATCGTTCTTGGTGTGAAACCAAGGTGTAAAGGTGTGAAGGCAGTGGAATCCTGATTTTGCGGGTTTTAAAACCCATGCTTCATCCCCCTGTGTATTTAAGCCCTTCAGTTTCATCAGTTCATTGTGTGGTATTGTTGTGTTCTACACGGTTTCGATTTTTGTTTACTTTGTTTACCACGAACATCTTCTGCCGTTAGAATTCCGTCCAGCACAATGTTGTCTTAGTCGCCACCATCCCTGTCCATCACCAAGTCTGTTTCTGCACCCAACCTTCCTCTCCTGCTTGCTCCACTGAAGCCAGCTCCTCGTTGGTCTGTCATCACTCAACTATAGCCATAGACTTCCGACCTGTCGGCTGCGCCTCATTCCTCCACCTCTGCGGCTCTGTCGGGATCCTCCTTCCCTCAAGTTGCACCTCAGGCCTCACTCACGTTATTGTTGCTGCAGTCCTCTGGCACCCTGGCTCCATCTCTGCCACTCGTCGCCGTGACTCCACCTTGGTCACCAGATCTCTCGGTCCAGTATCCGCCTGGGTCTCTCCACACGCGCGGTTGGCCTCAAGTGTCCACCTTAGCTCATCCCTACATCACTTTCGCCATGGGTCACCTCCTTCCTGGCCGTCTCCTTGGTCGCTCTGGACTCCTCCATGAATCCCTTCATCATCCACTCCTCAATGGCTTCTCTCACCGTCTGCTCCACCATGGATCCTTCCTCCAGGGGTTCTTCCATCGTCAGCTA
The DNA here is from genome assembly GCF_949152265.1 of Phoxinus phoxinus. Lineage (NCBI taxonomy): Eukaryota > Metazoa > Chordata > Actinopteri > Cypriniformes > Leuciscidae > Phoxinus > Phoxinus phoxinus. The sequence continues at coordinate 18,323,381 of NC_136893.1, forward strand.
CATTTTATATTTAGTCATTTAGCAGACGCTTTTATCAAAAACGACTTATAAATGAGGAGAGCAATAGAAGCAACTAATCCAGCTCCTCCTTGGCTCCTCCCACCATCTACTCCACCCTGGTTTTTTTCCGTCCAGCATCCCTGCCTGTTTTCAGCTCTTCGCCAGCTGCTCGTCCACCTCCAGGGCAACCCCCCTCCCTCCCTCAGTCAAACTGTTACGGCGCGAGCCGTAGTCCCCGAGGGTTTTGAGTCCCCATCATCGGACTCAAAACATTACTGTAAGGGCATTATTATAAACATGATTTTACATTATATTTACAAACTGAGAGATGAATTTCTGGAATTATTTTGTTAATTGACTACATCTGTATATCTTAACCTGTAAAATGTATTTAACCTTTGGTTTAGTTTAACCAAACTAAAGTGGTGTAGTTTGTGAAGTTTGAAATTTGGTACTGCTCTTTTAAACGTGGTGTGATGGTAATACAAGAAAGCCTTTGTGCAGTTTCTTTTTTTTTCCTGCATTTTTCCTGAACAAAAGTTTTGTTTTTGTACTTTGTCTCCAAAAAGTCTTAACATTAAGCATAACCATTATTTAGCTTTATATTTTAACAGCATTGAAATGCTGCATTATGTATTTTAGCTATATAGAAATTAACAATTTAAGCCTAGTGAGTTTTTTTTCTCCCCCTGTAGTCAATCATTTTATCCCTTAAAAATCTTTGATCAATTCCCCCTGTAGTTAATAATTGTATAAAAAAATGTACTCTTAAAAAAAATTACATATTTAAATGTTTTTTCCTTGAAAAAAATTATTCATGCCTGAAAGTAGCTTAAATGTAACTCTACATCCTTACCTCATTAAGTATTTGCGGTTCTATGAATATGCAAATTAGCCCCGCCTCCACTCACTCACTCCAGCTCAGAGATACACTCGTCAACTATCACACATTGTCGTGATTGGTTACAAGGTAGTTTGTGACCTCAGAAACACCAGCGATTTCAAACCGTGTTTTTGAGACTTTGGTTGTCTTTGGTTCACTGCCGTTTTAATGAGAAAATACTCAGCAATGGTGTTGACTTATGAATTTGCACATGGTTTGTCTGAAAGCATAAAAACACCACATAGACATATAAACAACATTAAAGGCTTGATTTTCACCACAGGGGGACTTAGTTTTGTACAAAGAGTTTTTTTTTATTTAAGAAAGCACATGCAGTTTGTATATTCATTTGTTTTTCAATGAAGATACATTTTTAAAAGTTTTTCTCCATTAGTCAGAAACTGTGACATAAAACAAAGAATATACAGTTAATGTTTTTCGAGATAGTGCTGGAGCTGGTTGGAAACTGCTTTAAAAAAAATAAAAGCGGCAACTTCTGCTTTAAAATGTGTGTGTTAGCATATTACAAAATACAAATTTGTGTGAGTGGAAATATTCCCCTCAACCAAGGTTTAATGTTGTGTGTGTGTGTGTGTGTGTGTGTGTGTGTGTGTGTGTGTGTGTGTGTGTGTGTGTGTGTGTGTGTGTGTGTGTGTGTGTGTGTGTGTGTGTGTGTGTGTGTGTGTGTGTGTGGCCTGTGACGTGATGCTATCTGTTCAGCTGTCAGCAGTTTAGTCTGGCTATTTTTTAAGCTTTGAACAGATCTGCTTCATTGCGTAGACTGAGGAAAGCCCTTGAATACGGTTTCAGCTGAGTGATATTAACACGGTTTCAGCACGAAGATGCATAGTGCAATAGGAAATAAAAAATAAAAGATTTTCTTATTGGCTCAAATTTATTTCGATAAATCAGTCATTTATCCTAACTGAAGCACCTTTCATAACTCCACTTTAGACATCAAATGGGTTCGGGGAGTTTCCAATTCCATCTTCCCAAATGAAACTGTAATAATGAGACTGACAATCAGTCAAGCAAACCGTGTGCTCTCTGACCCCTGATCTGTTACACTTTTCAACTTTTGTTCTGTCAGCTAATTTTGCCCCAGCTTTCCCTCTCCCTTTCCCACCCATCAGTGCTAATTTATGTTTAAGCACCTAAAAACTTCCACATTTTTAAGAGCACGCTATCTGTAATTTGGCCACCGTCCAATTTGTCTTTTCGGGGGTCTCGCATTGATTTAAGTTCCACCATAACCGTGCGTGAATCAGACGAGATCGCTGACACCCTCTCATGTCCCTCTGCCAAATTTCTCCCATTCCAAATGCTTGCTTTCATTTTTTAATCTCTCTCTCTTTTTATATGCCCAGAGAGAGCGCTGAGGCTCATAATGAATGTCAGGCATGGAGCCTTAATAAATTAGCCATGCATGTATTTCTGCTTATTAATGGCTGCAGTGGCAAACTCAAGCCACTTTAATGCATTTCACTTAGTGTTGCTTATGACTGCGTTTCATAAAACATGGCAGCTTCTTACATGCTTGTTCCTGTAGGAGATTTATCACCTCCAACTCCCTCCCTTCTATACACACACTTACTTTCCTCAGACCCCTCAACGAAGGCCAAAAAAATGCCTCGTACTCGCTCGTCTTCTGGTCTACTAACTAAACAAGACCGTAAGCGCTTCAGACACCTGTAGACTGTTCACAGCATTCACATCTGGCCTTCCACCACCTCTCTGACAGCTGTTGACTTTTGGGTCACTGTGATTTTGCCAAGACAGACATGATCCTGGATCTACATATTTTGTTGATCCTGGAACAGAATTCCTGTCTGAAAAATTTAGTCCCAACCATATCCCTGCCTCTAAACCTAACCCTACCCATAAGTTTATCCCTAAAATCAGAGGGAATTCATGAATAACACTGTTAGAAGCACCTAATCCTGGTTGTAAGCCTAAACTTGACATAAACTGTAAACTTGTTCCTTAAATCTGATTGGTGGATTCTTGGAATGTTGTTCCAGAATCAGCAAAGATGTTGATCCAGGAACATGTTGTACTTGGTGAAATCATGTTCACCCGACTTTTACCTTGCGTGTGATGACAATCATATGAATTAATTTGTATGTTTTTGTAACATCTGCTCCCACCCCATTGAGGGGTATGTTTAGGGGTGGACCTTTCTTTCTTTTTTATTATTATAAATCATATGTTTTCCTATGAATCATTTTGTACGAAATTTGAAACCTCATACTTGCGCTTTTATGTGAGTTTGGGTTGGATATAAGCAAAATATTTCATCACAATATTCTTACAATTTTGGTCGATATCAATGTATATCAAAATATACACATATTTATTGATACAATATCTTTATGTATGTATGTATGTAAATATGTAAAATACTGTTTTAGTATTTATAAATACAAAAACCCTGATTAATCAATATCTGTTTATCGTTGTTGTTTTTCCCACCATTGTAAATAATTGAATTAAGCTCTTTCACAGTTTGCCCAGTTTCCGGTTTTGAATAGCCTATCCTGGAAACCTTTTTTTTCCCTTCTTTCCTGTGCGTTTCCTTTTTTTATTATTTTGTTTTATTTATTTGAACTTCTTCAGCTTTTTAGTTTATGGTTTATGATATTGCAGCACTGCTGATATTGGTGACTCTTGTATGATAAATTGCTAGTACTTTTCTACTTTAGAACAAAAACGTCTGAAAAAATGAATAAATGAATATCAATTTTAGATATCTGTGGAAATTAGTGAGTATATGTGTATTGATTAGTTTAATGCCTTATGACTGTTATTGTTGGTAATTAGTTACCCATGGGCAAAGTCCCTGGTAATATTTTATTTACAAATTAAGTCTGTTTGTTTCATTTCCCCAATAATCCATATTCTGTAAATCCCTCATGATACCAACTCAAAATAAGTATATGCATTTATGTAACTAGAGCACAATTTAGATTCCTTGTCAATATTGTCATTTAATGTCTTTGTAAAGACAGAAATCTGTATGATTGTGTCATTGTGCCCTTGGTCCCTCATTCAAGTACGTACATTTCCATCATATTTTTTTGTGTGTTGTCCTTGGTTTATTTATACAGATCTTTTTTTTTTTTCATGGGGTCATAGAAGTACAGGCAGAGGTTAAAGAGAAAGAATGAGAGAGAGAGAAAAAAATCAAGTAAAATAGGTGAGGGCAGCAGTAGATCACATAATCTGTTGTTGAACCTCTGTGGCCTGTGCCCTAGCATTCGTGTAAAGCATTTCCTTGCAGCTGCCAATGGCATCTCTATCTATCTCTATCTCTCTCTCTTACCCTTCTGTCTGGCCCCGCCTCCCTCTCTCGCCCCTGAAGGTCAGTGCCTGAAGCATTACTCCTGTTCTGCTGAGTCTGCCAAACTCCAACCAAAGAGGGAGAATGAGGGGGGTGTAGGGAAAAAAACCCAGTAGAAACCTAGCGAACCAACTGCCCACTGACATCTATAAAACAAACGCAGAATGACAGGTGTCACCCAATTTCCCCTCCCTCCGTCCCTCCTTTGCTACACACGCTTGGATGCCATTTTATAGTTTATTGTTCCGTGTCGCATTTCAAGGTCGCTCTTAACATGGCCAAACTAGGCCCTTGAGGAATGTTGCAGGGCATGCCTGCCAGTGAATCCAAGCGTTGCCTGACCAGGGAACCCTCCAGCTGGGGAAGCGTCTAAATCCAGCCTGTGGCCCCGCTGAGGCCCCTGTGGTCTACATACGGCACAGCGTGACCTGCTGCAGTGTTGCAATTAAGGACAGCAGCAGTATCAACCAGATTCACACTCATCTGAGCTGAAATCTCAAATGCAGTTATTTTGGTTCATTTATTTATTTATTTAGCCACCAATGTGGTTGTTTGTATTGATTCTCAATTATAAATCGATTGATGTCACTTGAATGTGATTTAATAAATAAAATCATGGAGTTCACTTTCTCTTGGAGTTACATGACTTAATTAGCCAACCTACAGTTAGTGAAACAATCTCCTTTACACTGCTTATGCTGCAAGTGCGCACCGCACGGCAACTAAATCATTCCAGTTATAATGAAGGATGCAGCCGCATGCTTGCAGAGTGGACCGCTTCACTGATTATAAAGGGTGGGTTGTAGTTTTGATGCATTTCTTGCTTGCCGTGTAGAAAGTGTGACAGTCCAATTTTTTGCAGATGATAAAAAATAATGCTAAACACTGCATGCTAATGCTAAACGGACTGACTAACTCTGTGTCAATGCAGCCCCATTCTTCAGCATATTGAGTCCTCAGCATTAAATCACTGGGAATTATAGTGAGACAAAATCTGCTGTACAGAACTGTAGTTAATGTAGAATGGATCTACCACTGCATCCCATCAGGCCAGAGGAGAGCTAAATACTGGACACCAGCTAGCATTCATTTGATGGGGGAGGGGAAAGACACTTTCATTTCCTCTCATTCTCTCTCGCTTTCTCATTAGGTTGCAGCTTAGCTTTATTTATGGCAGTGTTTTTTGTTTTTTTTGTTTTTTAAGGGTATTTGTGTGTGTAAAAAGATGGTGCAGAGAAGTGAAGGACTATCTGTGATGATATTTGATTATGAAAGCTTAACTACAGAAAAGTATTTAAAAATATAGAGAAATTATTTTCAAAAGGAAAGGAATACGAGATCGAATTGTTGACAGAATTGTTTTACAGAGCTGTGGCCTAGCGGTTCTATTATCGTTTCCCTGTCCTGTCTGATTGTTTATAAATAGAAGTTTCACCGGTCAACTATTTCCTAAATATATACTAACTAATAAACCGATAGTAGAAATACACTGTGTTGTGTCCGATCTCCTGTGGCTGGTTGCATAAACTGCTAGTCTTACAAGTTAAGTCATCTAATGTTTTTCGCCAAAAAGACTGATCATAACTTTAAGTCGGTTACATAAAAAGGTAGAAAAAGGTTATATTCTATTCTAAGACGGTCTTAACTTAGTGGCTATCTTAGGGGCAACTGGCCCCTTGAATCGTTTAACAAAAAACAAGCAGGCACAATGCATCACTTTCTTTTTCTCTCTCTCCTAACCGCCGTCTCCTTCCTATTGGCTGACATTTGCGTGTGAGTCTGCAGTCTTACCTGCGAGTCCTGTTTGAGATTTCCAGGTCACTCAGTCCCATGTGCTCTCTCTCTCTCTTTGCTCTCTGTCCCCATGTACATTTATACATTCACACTCATTGTCCTGCTCTATTGAATAATCAGTTCAGCCTATGGCTGTTACTTATTGTAACAAATTGTCAAGTTACACTACTGTTCAAATCTGTGATCAGTAAGATTTTTTTTTTCTTGTGAAAGAAACAGCAATGTGTTAAATTGATCAAAAGTGACAGTAAGGACATAATGGTATGAAATATTTGTTTTTAATAAAATTGTTCTTTTAAATGTTCTATTCATCAATGAGTCCTGAAAAAATCTCTTATGGTTTCTACAAAAACATTAAGGGGATACTTTACAGATTAGCATTAAGCTTTGTATCAGTAGAAACCCGGTAGTATTTTCTAATGACTGTGCTTCCCTGCCTCATGTCCTCCTGAGACGAGAGATTTATGTATTTTTTGTCTGGAAAAAATCCTCAGATGACGCAAAAATTTTCATTTTGCATCATCGGAGGCTTTCCTGGCCAGAGGCTGAAAACTACAGCCAGTAGAAGGAGCTTGTTCCGCATGTTTTAAACCCGGCCATAGTGGGTGGGATCTCACTCACAGAATGTACAAATAGTGTCAGCCATCTTTTTTTTAAGCTAAGCTAACAGACTCTTGCTCTGTGGAGAAAGCTGAGTAGGTTACCATACATCCTTTTTCCCGGACATGTCCGGCCGTCGAGATCGTCCAAAAAGTCCGAAATTTGGCTTTTGCTTTCTACCGTTGACATTCATTGTTTACATGCACACCTTTTGTTTCAATCTAACTGGATTCATTCCGATTGGTGAATCTGAATGTAGTGTTTACATGAACGCTAAACAAGTGACCGGTCGATGTGCATTTTAACATTGCTAAGAAAATTCCCGCTCCTCCCTGAGAGATAGCCTATGAGACCGTGCGTCTCACAGGTGCCGCTCATCTGTAATCACGCCACCGGCCTCGCATCATTCTCCTGCGGCCGTCAGCCTTGTCCTGCTCGCCACAGTAAACATAATGAATGGCGACTGTAGAGCGCGAAAAGCCGAATCCCGGACATTTTGGGCCAATCCCGGGCAGATTTGTCACAGAGACTCACGATAAAACGGCGTCTTTTAAGTTTCGAGTCAACTAGTAGCCTAGCCTAGTTGTGTAACTGCGTTGTTTAAAAATCATACAATGTGATTTTCTGGATTTTTGTTTTAGATTCCGTCTCTCACAGTTGAATTGTACCTATGATAAAAAATTACAGATCTACATGCTTTGTAAGTGGGAAAACCTGCAAAATCGGCAGTGTATCAAATACTTGTTCTCCCCACTGTATAATTAAAATCTGTTCAATCAAAACATTGTTACCTGAAATGCTAATTTAAATATAGCCAGGCAGGTTTCTGCTAAATTATATTTTAAAAACCTGTATCTATTTATCACAAACACCTGTAAAAGTGGGCAAAAGTTGGGTCCTAGAAGTAAAAACTCCACGGGGAAATAGATTTTCAACGATATAACGATTCAACTTATAAACAGACAACTCTATTATAAGCTGTGAGATTGTTAATCGATGGTATCTGCTTCTGTTGAAACCATCAGCCTGCATTATTTCAACTTATTTTGAAAAGAATTGTTTAACAGCAGAAAAACTACATTACCCATGATGCTGTACAAAAATTCCACCAATCAGTCGCCAAAAGAGCATTAGCTTTTCTTTGGCTCCGCCCACTTCAATAAAGCACGGCAAATTACTTAATCAAGTCGGTCTTCTTGAGCTCTCAAAATACTTGTATACATATTTGCAATAAACTTAAAATATATTGTTAATATGTCAACATTTTTAAATGAGTTGTTTTATCTTTCTCCTTTTTTAATTGGTAGGTGGGCACTGTTGCACTCTATATACATTCAATGGTCAGAAACACCCCCCTTTCTGGGTGTGCAGAGGGAAGCCCCGCCCTAAACTCGCTCTATTGGTTAAGCTGTTGTTGGTCGGATTTTCAAACAAAAAAGTCACTTTTCTGGGGAATCAGTCTACAAACGACTTACTTGTCTCTGTATATTAAGCTTTAATATGCAATAGTTTAACACTGAAAAACTTCACCTTTAATACAAAGTACACACCTCAGAGGGTCTGTAGCCGGCGGTTTATTTGGGGAACACGCTAAATTTATGTCTGTTTGATGGAGCATGTCAGGCATTCTCTTCATGAGAGAGAATATAAGACCCACACAGGGAGGGGACTGTAGGGCAACCCAAATGTCAGGGTTAGCCCAATTGAATACTAAAGCAGCCTGTAAGATGAACTCATTGGAGCATGAGTTATTGACTTTCAGTTCTCAGAGCTGTACGGCACTTTGTCTTACAGTCAAATGTCAAGTGTTTGTTTTAGTTCAGCATGCAGTGGTATTTTAGTTGCGTTACTGACAAGCCTTTTGTAGTTTTACTGAGCCTTAAAGATTTCACTTCCCAGGGAGTGTTTCAGTTTCGCCTTCAGATAAAAATATTACAATTATAGGTTAAAGTGCACCGTATGTTTGAGTTTGTGCATTTTGGACATCCCGGAATTGATTGTGCTTTTAGAAATCCGCAGAGAATAACATTAGGGAGCTCGATGTATAATCATTCAGGTGGCTATTGAACAGGTCAGAGGTCAAACTGTCAAACCTGATCCTCTACCCAAAGGGACCATCTAATTAATGACCTACCACAACGCTCATTTAAATTCCCTTAAGTAAATGGAAAATAGGTGTATTTATTATCAAGGATAGCTTTTAATAAATTATTTCCCGACCCAAGCTCATTGGGAAAATGTGCCTGTGGCCAAATTTCTATGATATTACATTGCTTCTTACAGATTTAGCAACACTTTCTAAGTGAAATATCGAGTGAGTGGAGCTAAAGCGTAACAGATTAGTGTAAATCTGGCAACGAATACGCTGGTTGTTGTACATTTGGCGGCATTTCGACCGTCAATGTTTGAAAATAACGTACCGGCACCTACACCCTAACCCTAAACGATAATGTTAACAAAAGAAAACATAAGATGAAAAAAACATGCCATTTCTACAATTATTTGAGTACTTTTATCGTGTTTCGTGGGACATGTGCCCTGGCTACCAGGTGGGCAGAGCAAGTTTACTACATCAAAAAAGCCATAAAATGGAGAGGATTATGTGATGTAAATATAAAAATATATTACAAATAATGCACTATGGTAAAAGTATTTTGATGTCAAAGTAATGTAACTTATTATCTGCAGTGAAAAAATTATAAACTGAAAACAGCTGACTTGTATGGATAGTTGGATATATTACATTTTTGGAATTGGTAAATAAAAATATATAAAAATGTAGAGGTAAGTTTTTCCAATGTGCCTATGTTGCAGCTTTGGAACTGTAATATGTGTGTGCTGGAGCGAATCAGTTTTGAACAGTGAAAGTTTCTGAACGTGTATCGCCTTTGATATTTAGTGCTATTGAATTAGGACGGTAAATTTGTTTATAGAGGGCACTAATATTTAATTGCTTGTCTCTTAAAACTAATTAGGTTCCTTGTTGATACGTATTGATTGTAATTGTTTAATGGTGCAGAAGGAGTTTATTTATTCTGTAAAAATGGCAGGACATTAACCTCTAGAAATCACAGGGAAAGAAAGGCCCAGGACAGACGCTCAGATGAAGGCAGCGAGTTGCATGATGGGACTGACATACATTTGCTCACCCTCCGATCAACCCATATCCACCTCCCTACCTCTCTCTCTCTCTCTCTCTCTCTCTCTCTCTCTCTACGACAGGTCTTCAGCCTTAAGCTTTAGCAATCAATGCAGTAATTAAGAAAGAGGCAGAGAGAGAGGAGACCGGAGTCAGCACTCTTTCCATCCTCCTCTTTCCCATGATCCTCCACACCATCACCCTCTTCCCACTGAAACTATTTCTCCTTATTTTCCCATTTCCTTTCATTTCATTTACTGCCAAGTTAATAACATCTTTTGAGTTCCACCCTCTTTATCTCACTTCCTGCAGTTCTTGGTGACGGGACGGTCGTGTCCACGTTCATTCTAGTGCAAAATCTCCTGTTCTTGTATTATATGCTTCCCGATTGTGTGGAAAGCCAATATACCTGTAAGACATCATGACTAGATAATTACAATCCATTCAATCTGTTCTTCTGCACTCTTCAAAGGGTTTGAGGTTGATGGCAGTCTCCCTCTGCTGGTCTACACCTGATATTGCAAGCGCGAGGTCTTGCGTCATTGGGAGACACAGTCAGTGTAGTATCTTATGAACAGACTGAAAAATAAATACACACACACAACCCAGAAAAGGAAGTGGGATGCACCTAACAGAATATATAGAGTATTTATATCCTGATTTCCTATTTGTTGGTATATTGCGTGTGTGTGCATGTGTGTGTATGCTGTTCACACTCGCTCTTTGCATTGGGATGAGGGTATGCTATTAGACAGAAACGCTCCATACATCCCAGTAGGTGAACTGCTGTGTCTTGCTGCATTGGGAGTGGAACGCCTGCATTAAAGGCTTTTTCTCAACAGTATGGAGAACACTGCAGCAAAACTCCTTTACACTGGAGCTCCGCAATACACCACACTAGATGATGATGTCACTCATGCCTTTGCAAACACTGGTAACCTGCTTACATTGACAAAACGCTTTTGCAGACCAATCAGTGGTCACTTCTTCTCTGTCCTCGCCATATATCCTACACATTTTTACAATATAAATTAGTCCAAACATTTTGAATCAACATTTCTCTTAATATAAAGTGATGTTTTTTTTAATAAAAAAAATATTTGTTTAATAATGAATTATATGTAAAGCCTGGAAATTATTCTGTAAATAATACAATGATGCATCACACATCATTTATATTTAATTTATAGACTTATGAACACAAGTGAATGCGTCTAATCTAGAAAATAACATCTTTTGTCTAACAAATATATTAAAGGTGGAATAAAGAGTGGAGGGAATAACTAATCTAATAGTTAAAAAAGCACTAATTCTTGTTCTGGTTATCATTTCTACTGTCCCTAATGAATTATCAACATCCTACCCAGCCTAACATTATGGGTTATTAACTGTAATATTGTGAAAAATATATTTTTAGCAATTTAAAATATCTGTTTTCTGTTTAAATGTACTTTAATCTGATGCAAAGCTGGATTTTCAGCATCATTATTTGAGTCTTCAGTGTCACATGATCCTTCATAAATCATTCTAATATTATGATTTGCTGCTCAAGAAACATTTCTCATTATTATCAATGTTGAAAATTGTTTTTTGGAAATCCTGATGCAGGTTTTTCTGGATTCTTTGATTAATAGAAAGTCTTTACTGTCACTTATTTGATCAATTTAATGTGTATTAAAGAATATTAAAGTATTAATTTCTTATTATTCTTTTTTAAAATCATACTGACCCTAAACTTTTCAAATGGTGTACCGTGTATATGCAAATAGGAAGTTTATACAAAACTTTATTTGATTTTATGGGAAAAAAACCTGAAAAAGAAAGATACTGAATGTGAGATAAAAGCCACAGAGGAGGAAATAATTCAAAATGAATCCAGTGACAAAATTAAAATATAGGCTGCGACACCACTTGGTGTAGACACCATCTACACCAACAAGATGACGTGGCAAAAAATACTATTTATAAATACTAATAATTTATATATATTTTTAAAACACAATTAGTAATTATTGTGCCAAGCTTTGTACATCCTGCTTTCTCTGTGTGAGAAAATGTATAGAAAAATGCACACTTTTCTAATAAAATAAATAAATAACTTTTGATGTAACTTCCTGCAATTTAGTTAAAGGTGCAATTTGTTTAATAAGGCATGTCAATATAGGTTTGACCCACTGGAAATCTGAATCTGCACTGTCCTGTACGAGGTTAAACTGAGTATTAGAGACCTGAGACTTGAATCTCACTACAGCCCTACTTGCATAGAACCTGAAAATAGAAATGAGACCACAGCAGACAGAGGTAAAAGAGGAGGAAAGGAAGCGTTCGAGGAAGAGAGGGAATGGGATGGATAACTGTTTGGAGAAGAAATCCGAGGTCCTGGATTAGTGGTCAGCTGGCCCTGTTTTTAATGAGAGCAGAATTTCTCGCTCATGGCTCTAGAGGAATTCAGTGAGAAAGACAGTCTCTGGTCACCGGTGCATTGAGCTCTGTTTGATTCAAGGAGAGCCGGAGCATGTGTTCGGAATGATAGAGGTGGTGATGTCAGCTAAAGAACTGGTCCTTGAGATCTCGATTCATGTTTGTATTGTACAGTCAATATTGAACATAAATTGCATGGGTTTGTGTTAAAGTCAGAGGCATTGAAAGAAATGAGAAACTTAAAGTTTCCGTTCCTGGTGGATTTTCATTTAGCTTTAATGTGGTCAAAGAACGGCACAAAGGAGAACAAAATTGTCTTCCTGTTGGAAAGTCTTAATTATGACATCAGGGGTGTGCAAACTTTGGTCAGAGCAAGATGGTGATAGACATTTTATACAAAAATATAGGAAGTATTGTACAATACTGTGGTATTGTGTACATGCAAAAAAATAGTAATATCAAACATTCAACAAATTTACTGTCAACCACATTTTTGACTCGATCCAAATTTAGTCCTGGTTCACTTATCTTTCACTCTGTCATTAAGATAACAAGAAGACCTCACTTAACAGACATCCAAAACAATGCTGTGTTCTGGGCTAAATGCGCTCGTCGTATGTGCTTAGTATATGATGCATGATTGTTGTATTCATATTTCAGTTGAACCGCACCAGAGTTCGCTTGGCCCGCTTGTTTGGTGCGCATCAGGGTTCGGATGGTAGCGTTCACACTTATCAAGTGAACTGCTTTATCAGAGCAATCGCACCAGTTCAATTGTATGGAACCAAACATGCCAGGTGTGAGAGCGCACAGGTTTGATTGACATCAGAGTTCGGTTCGTTTAGATGATGTGAACACTGTTTTCCAAACTCATGTGCGTAGCCGTAAACCAGTCCACATAAAAAGTTCATGTGAACTCCGGTATGGTTTGCTGCTCATATAAACACAATCATACTAAATTTAAGTGAACTGCTATTGATGTATGATACGATAAAAAAAGGTTCTCTAGAATATTTGCAGTACATTCGCAGCAGACGCAAGTGCCGTTATGTGCTGACGCTTTGGAAACAAAACCAAAATATAAAAGAGAATTTAGCACTGCTATACATTTTGTCGCCACTTCCTGCATCGTTGTTACCAAGCAACAAGGGTAAACAGCTGCAGCTTTGATGATGCAAATACAGCGGTTCGGAATCCAGCAATACAGTGTGAACACAATCCAGCGGGAGCAATCGAACTCAGATTCAGACCAGGCAATCGAACAAATGTGAAAGCATCCTAAAAATGTTTCTCTTTACAGTGTCTGCCTGTCTAATTTTCATTACATTCATGGTTATCCTATTTTTTTGGAGAAATTGGATTTAATAGTTTTGTTTTTATTACCACTTGCAACACAAAATAAAATCTAGAGTAACTGAATCTTTCAGAGAGGATTTTGATATGTTGCATTGAGCTAAAGCAGTATGTGTATTGGTGTGCTGCATTCCAAAACGGCATCTATCATATTAAAGTTATAGTCCACCCAAAAATGAAGATTCTGTCATCTTTTACACCACACTTTTAATGGGAAACTTTTTTTTTTTTTTTTTTTTGTCTATAACAATGAAATTCAGAGAAAAACAAAAAAACAGAGACACTGTCCTAAAAATCTACTTTGGTGTTCTACAGGGAAAATCAAATGGTGAATGAATGTATACAGTATGTTTGCATTGACAAAATCTCACTGCAGGCCACATCTGGACTGCCACTGGATATGCAAAATCACAGTGTTTGATTCCAGGTAAGAAGCTCAAGCTATGAAGGGTGAAATATTTCAGCAAAAAAAAATATCGGTAAGTATCTGGAATAAAGAGAGATATCATAATGCATGATGCTCTAGGTAAAGTGTGCCGTCCACCTCGAGAGAGAGAGAGGCCTGTGACTGCAGAGACTAAACTGCAGAGCAGCAATTTTTTTTTACCCTTGGATTGCCCTAATTATACAGTGCATTGATTTTACAATGCATCCATGGATTGATTAGCAATGCCTCTCTCTCTTTCTCTCCGTGCACCCCTTCACCTCCTACAGGAAGTACTGTGCATGCCGGCTTTTTCTGATCTCATGCGATCTCTCCCAGGGGTGAGAAGACTGTGCCTGCTTTCTACTGACCTCCCTTCTTTCGTCCCCTTTCAGCTCCGGGCCCCTAAGAGTGTCCTCTCTGCAGTGGCAAATGAGGTAGAGAGAGCAAGTGCTAATGAAAAGGAGAGCAAAATTGCTCTTTATCAAACTCCTCTCCTTTATGAAAAAGAAAGGAGCGAGGCAGATGAGTGCAGGGAGATCAATTGCTCTGGGTGGGGAAACGGGAGGCAAACAAGATGAAGAATGCATTTAAAAATCAATTACACAGTAAATATGACACAAGTCAGCCATGACGGCCTCAGGGGAGCATGGGAAAATAAGGTTCTTGCCTGTACTCTGGTAAATTCATTCTCAATGAATAAATTATTCTTTTGATGCGGAGGGCATTAAAAAGAAAGTACGCATGGTGCCGGTGTTAACACAATGTTATTCCCTGATGAGATGACATTGTGCGTTATTAATTTCTTCTATACATTTTTGCTTACAATCCTCCTTAGAAAGACTGTAGTGCAAGATATTACCCGAGAGGGTCATACACCTACCATAGAGAAATGTCCAAGCCCTTCTTATAGCCATAAGCCTACATCAGCTCTTCTATTACCATTTATTTTATTCATTATTTTATTTATATATATATATAGGCTACATATATATATATATTTATATGTTGGTTGCCAATTTACATGTTTTAGAACACGAAGTTAACTCATTAGAACAGTTTGAGGACATCTCTTACCTCATATTTGGCACGTGCCGTGTCAGGGAAATCATTCAAATGGGACGTAAACTGAACGAATAGGTCTGTGCTCTTCCATATCTTTTTAAAAAGTCGTTTCATCAGCAACAGCTTTGGGCTATCCTGTATTTTAAGCATTTATTTAGAAGGGAACCGCACACAAGGTAATGAAGGGCATCGATCCAGGTTGCTTTATTAACGGGACGTGCCTCTAAAGCGCTAATAGGACGCCACTTATTCTGTGGAGGTTTAATTAGCCTCGCGCGGAAAATGTGCTTACAGCGCGCGCTGCCACTCGGCCGTCACCTCGCACCCCGCACACACGCTCATTTCACGGCCCGCTGGGACCGAGATCAAGACAGCGAGGCCCTTCTTCATTCAAGTAAAGCGTTCATTAAAGAGACGGTGAGTTTGTCTTTTTGTGTCGACTATAACCCGTCCCTCTGTCAGTCCACTCCGCCCGCGCACCGAACATGCTGATGCCTCGCTATTGGCAAAAGCATGAACTATCGCGAGAAGTCGCTGTTGTCTCAGCGATGATCTGTTGAAAGTGACCTGCAATTTTGGAGTTAACTCGTATTTCTCTTCTATATAATACAGGATTTTGTTCTCTAGGACTCCAGCATTCAGGACTCCAACAGTGCTAAAGGTTAATGTAACTATGATTGCTCATTATAGCGTGGTTTTAATAAAAAATCTAATTAATTTTCTCCATAGTGACATTGATTTTTAAAAATGACTTAAAAACCTTTCAATACTGACCTACATTGAGCTCTGAGGTTGTTAAATGATGATGTGTGCTTCTATAGGAGTCACAGGTCAGTGTCATTTTAGCTTCATAGAAAATTGCGTTTAATAGGCTAACTGAGTGCATGCCTTGTGAAGAACTAGAATTTGTTCAAAGGTTAAATATAAAGAAGTTAAATAAATTTTATATAGAACCATGTATTTTACACACACACACACACACACACACACACATATATATATATTACATAAGTTCAAAGGTTTATTTTGTACCATACATATTAATTAATCAGTGGTGTTGTGTGCGACTGCCAAAATATTTATATTATGATCTTATTCTGAGTGTTCATGAAGTAATGGATTGATTTTACAGTTATTGAAATATAGACACATTTTCAGACTTTCATTTTATACAGACCTCTGCAGTGCAAGCATATCTGGTAAATGTTGATACTCTCCTGTGGCATGTGAAGAATGTGGACACTAGAGCTTGCATTACTCTGATCAAACACTGACCCTTCACACATTGATTATTTGATGACTTCTTCCAGGAAATGCCCAGTCCACTTATTTTATACTTCTGACCGGCTGCAAACAAGATTGTTCTGCTGTGATTTCTGAAAAAGTTGATTATATTCCAGCATTAATCACAATGAATCAGAGTAACAGTGGATATTTGTCACTCACACTGTATGAGTGAATGATTCAGTTGTTTTCCTCAGTGAAGTTAATGGCCTGTTCATGTTTTTCAATCTCAAACAGACTCTGCCTGAGACTTTTCCTTCTATCTGTTCTCCAAGAAAACAACGGTTTGCATTATGCATAGTCCAGAAAACCCCTATGTAAACTTATGTAAATTAGAAATGTTGGCATGTGCCCACAGCTCGTGTGTGTGTGTGTGTGTGATACACTTGTGTGATGTGTCTCTGCAGTTGTGCTTACTAAGGTGGTGCCCCAAAATAGATCAAGAGAGAGAGAACTCCCTCAACCCACACACACACACCAGCGGTCTGATAAAGACCACCGGGATCTCTGACAAACTGCATACGCACCGCTTTTCCACTTTATTCGGACCTTGTTTCCCTCTGGACACTCCAGCTGCCTTTGCATGTGGTTCCCTGATAAACAACTGCATATCAAGTTTAAAATCACGTCGGGGTCAATTTTTCTTCACTTAAAAAATAAATAAATCAGGCAGTCGCGACTTATTGGTTAGAGAGTCAGACTGGAAACCCAAAGGTTGCGGGTTCGATTCTCAATACCAGCAGGAAGTGACTGAGGTGACCTTGAGGAAGGCATCTACATAACCCCTAATCGCTCCCCGGGCTCCACAGCAAAAATGGCTGCCCACTGCTTCGGGTGTGTGTCCACGGTTTGCAGTGTGTGTTCACTCACTGCTCCTAATGTGTGTGCACTAACTTGGATGAGTTAAATGCAGAGGATAGATTCTGAGTATGGGTTACTTTCACAACTCCATTGCTAGAAACAATAGGGAATGTGTGTGTTGCTTTGTTTGTTTGTAGGTTCAAAGATTTATATTACGCCAAAAAAAGTATTTATTATCCCTGACATACGTTATAAAATTTTTACAATGTGATACTACCTTGGAGGTGGTTTGTTTGGTTCAACTCTTTAATAAGAAATTGACTAATTGAATAAATATAAAATTATTCTCTTATTGACCGGTATGTAGTTTTATCAGATTACTTGCATTCTGCATAACCTGCTATAGACCTTGCATATTTTTCATTACTTAAAATATGCATTTATATTAAACATACTTGTATTTTGTTATTAATTTTACTATCTTGTGGACACAATTGGGCATATTTAGTCTAAATAAATTGCAGTAATTGTCCTGTTAATTGTGGTTTTGTCCTTTCTCATCATTTGATTATCTGAAATATTACAGTTCTGTTCATAAGTTTATTTACAGCATAATTTGCAAGATGTTTACAAAAATAAGAGGAAAATGAAAATAAGTCAAAATATTTGACACCAATTCTCCTGTTCAAAAGTTAGTATCCCTTGAGTCTATTGTGTGTTATTTTCTTGAGTGTCAGTTATTCAGCCTTTTGTGATAGTGATAGAGCTCATGGACTGAAGTGGAAAAATTGGGCACTGTTCAAAAGCCTCCAGCTCCTGTATGATCTGTGGTTGCATTTTGCACATTTTAAGCTCTCTTTACAGTGACTTAATGCTGAAGGCAAAGGACCAGTTGCGTAGCAATTATATAACGACAAACAACTAGCAAATAGTTTGGGGTAATCAGTTTTTCTTATTGGTATCAAATTAGACAAATCTATGTTTGTATGTTTTACGTGAGCACTTAACCCTTAAAAAAAAAAAGAAAACTTTCCTTTTCCTTTAATCCTCCCTTGTCTGGCTTATGCTACTCTGAGCAATGCCTGAACTTTGTATGTTGAGCACTTCTTGCGTTGTTTTTCCTCTTCACGATGACTAGCTTGCTTTAGTCCTCATTTGTAAGTCGCTTTGGACAAAGGTGTCTGCTATGACTTAATGTAAATATAAATGTTATGTACCTGACTTAAAGGGATAGTTCACTTAGTTAAAGCAAAGTGTTTTTTTCTAAGAATCAACTTAAAAAATTACACAGTGTCTTAAAGTTGTGCTTAGACTTAAGTCGAATCTGTATGTTCGGTTGGCCAGAAGCTGGTTATTTTGCTTTATAAAGTTTTAAATATGAATATTTTTCTTACACAAACGCATCGCTTCGCTTCAGAAGGCCTTTATTTAGGCAGAGATACTTTAGGCAGAGATAGTTACAAGTGTCGGTGTGCCCGTGTACGGTGTCCGTTTCCCTTGCCGTTCTGTCCGTGTTCGGTGCCGGTGTGTCCGTGCCGGTGTCATGCCAGTGGCCGTATTGGAGTGGCCGTGCCGATCTCTCTGTGTCTGTGCCGGTGCCGGTCTCTCCGTGCCGGTGCTTGTGTTTGGAGTGTCTGTGCTGGTCTGTGACACGGACACACAGACTGTGCCGATGTGTCTGTCATGTGTTTCGTGCCGGTGTCTCTGTCGTTGTGTCCGACACATCGACGCTGGCAAGTACACGGACACTGACCCTCTTTTTTAAGTGAACTATCCCTTTAAAAAAAAGTTATGTCCAGTCTTAAAGAAAAACATTTTATGACTAACTTGTAAAACTAGTCTTAGCAGTTTATGTAGATTTACAGCTCAGATCAGCCAAGGGACTCTATATCTACAAAACACTGCAAACAGTCAGTGATGCCGGAGGATGTTAGCGGCATTTTAAACTTGTGCACAGGATCATTTGTGTAATTTGAGTTATTTTACCTGGTAAACAACATACATCTGGTGCAGCTTCCTTTTTGCTCATGCTTATGTTTTTTAAATGATAGCCTACACATCTTACATTTAAAAGTGTGTGTGTGTGTGTGTGTGTGTGTGTGTACTGTATATGTACTAGGATGATGGAAATCAATGGAAGACTGATCTATCCCTTCCTCCCTGCTTGTGTTTGATGAGGTTTCTGAGGTCCATTATGTGTTGGTGGTGATTTGCTCCCTCGGCTTTATCTGCTGAAGTGCTGGCTAATATGATTACAGAGCATTCACTAAAGCGCCCTGTTTGCCTGTCTCAGCTCTTCACACACACGACCATTTAATCAGTCCCCTGTGACCAGAGAGAGAGAGATGGATGGATGGATGGATGGTGGCAGTGAAGGGCTCTTTTGACACATCTTTGAGTTTGCCTTTCTTCTTTTTAGCCCTAACAGTAGAGGACAATAATGGAAAACGGTTATTGGTTATCCCAGTGAAGTCAGATGGTGTAAAGCAAACTTTCATACCACAGAATCGCATCAAGATGCATGGTATTGTTTAATGTTGTTTTCTAGTAAATTAAATGCAATATTAAAACTGTTATTATAATAACTGCTTGAAAATGGTTGCCTTTATTTGTTTTCATTTGGATTGTTACTTATAGTTAGTCAACGTATATAAAAATAACCATTAGTAAAAATAAAAGGTAATCGTAAAAAAATGTGTTTCCTATGGGAACGACATATTTTACTGCACACGAGATGTTCAATGTCGTCTAATTCCTAACAATGTCATTTTCACAGAGTGAAGAATGGCGTATCCTGCGGAACCTGTGACTGCACGAGCACTGCGGCGGGAAATACTAGGAAATTGCGCCACCTAGTGGGTCCAGAAAGAAACGGCTGCTTGATATTACTGAAGCAGATGATGCTGGGGGCGACTGAAATGAGTTGAGAAAAAGCTACTTATCAAACCATGAGAAATATTTTCATATGTTTTAAACTGACTCATTATTGAGTCAGGAATAAATGAAATTATAAGTATTTGTTTATTTCGTTTTGTTTACCACCTTTTTTATTTTATATATATGAAGTAAATAGTTGATATGCCTATGATTGAAACAACATTGCAGTACAAGAATGCGAAAATGAAAGGTTTTTTGCGCTTTTAAAATATGACTTTTTAAGATGTTCATGGAAAACGTTAAGAGTTCATGACAGACTGCTTGAAAGGTGAGTAAACGGATTCACTGCGGTGATGAGTGAGCATGCCCTGCTCTGTGACATTAAATAAACCCATGGCTGCTTTATTTTTTCTATCAAGCCGCAAATAATATTGTAATTTGATGAACTTTTTTACAAGATGAGGCAACCTACACTGTAAAAAAAAAATTGGATTTATTAAAAAAAAAATATTTTGTATACAAATAAACGTATTATATTTTTCGTTTTTGTTGATTAAACCATTCACCTTCATTGTCACTTACATTTTTAATTTCAACAAACTAAACAATTTTAGTCAACCAGTCTAACCAACAATATTTTTTACAGTGTACTAAATTGTCCTTTAAAGGAGCAGAATTGTAAGCTAAAAGTAACTGCAGAGCTATAGTGTCATAGTGCATGTTCATATTAATATGTTTTTGTGAGGTGACTTATGGTGCTGTGGGATGTATAGGCAGATTCTAATGTAGCTGAATTATGATATGTGAATTTGACATGTTCGGTTTTGTATCGTCCAAAACTTGTCCAGTGACAGCACAATGCCACTTCATTATTAGTCACCACTA
Source organism: Phoxinus phoxinus (assembly GCF_949152265.1). Classification (NCBI taxonomy): domain Eukaryota; kingdom Metazoa; phylum Chordata; class Actinopteri; order Cypriniformes; family Leuciscidae; genus Phoxinus; species Phoxinus phoxinus. The sequence continues at coordinate 18,344,247 of NC_136893.1, forward strand.
TTTCTTGTTTATTTCTCAGTCTCTTGAATGATATATGACTGTGCAGGGTCCAAATCTTAACAAATATTACACGTGTACAGACCTGCATTTGTACAGCTTTAGCATCGTGTGTGTGTGTGTGTGTGTGTGTGTGTGTGTGTGTGTGTGTGTGTGTGTGTGTGTGTGTGAGAGAGAGAGAGAGAGAGAGATAAGAAATGTGAACCCTCAGCAGAATGACTCAGGTAAGCTGCCAACTCAGGCCCAGTGACACTTGCGTAACTCCTCCATGCCACAATTCAAGCAGACTCTTCTGTCTCGCTCACACTCTCAGTGGAAACACATTAATGACTTACATGGGGAGTGTGAATGGCATCTATAACAGATACATATATAAACCTTTTCATTTCAGTTAAAGATGACCCTCCCCCCCCCCCCCTCTCTCTCTCTCTCTCTCTCTCTCACTCTCAGAGTCATGGATGGGAAAGTAAACAGACGAGAGGATATTTAAAGCAAAGCACTAGTGGGGAAGGACACCATTCTAGCTCCATTCAATGCAAATTCACTTCTCTCTGTCAATGAGTCACTATTGTCACATTAATTAACCAGAAGAACTGAGAAAACATGGAGTGAACTTTGACATTTTGTTTTTTTTAGTGAGACGTTTACAATTTATTGTAGTAATGAAATGTCTATCAATAAATAGACTAAAATGGAATGGAATAATATTTATGAAGTATTTATACACTACTGTTCAAAGGGTGGGGTGGGGGTTTAAAGAAGTCTCTAATGCTTACCAAAGCTGTGTTTATTTGATTATAAATACAGTGAAAACAGTAATATTGTACAATTCTATACTATAAAAAAAATGGAATTTGAATATATTTTAACATTTAATTTATTCCTGCATCCTCAGCTGAATGTACAGCATCATTACTCCTTCAGAAATCATTATAATATGATGATTTGATGTTCAAGAAACATTACTTATCATTATAAATGTCAAAATAAGGTTTGCTGTTTAATAGTGTTGTGGAACCCTTTTTTTTTTGTCAGGATTCGTTGGTGAGTAAGTTCAAAAGACAGCATTTATTTAAAATAGAAATCTTTGGGTCACTTTTGATAAATTCAATGTCCTTGCTGAATAAAAGTATCCATTTAGCCCATACATGTCTGTGATTTTTTACATGCTTTTTCCTGATTCATTTTCCTTCCAATCTCAAGAGGACGCATTAGTTTTGTATACATTCCCATACATCATGGTTAACAGATAAAACATCTGATGAAGATAACACTATCACAAGTGTGATTTAGCAAGTCAGTCAGCTGTCAGTCGTAGTAATGCTTTCATGCACTGTGGGAGGCAGTGAAGAGTATAGCTGAAAATCATCAGATCAGGCATGTTGGGTTTAGAAATGTGATCATGTTGGTAGTTTGGAGCAGTTCAGCGGTTCACTTTCATACTTGTAGTTTATGCTTACATTCTTTTCTCTGTTGTATCTGGAGAGTTTCTGACCATAGGGTCTGTGACCGTCGTGCTGATATCCCACAGACTTCCTCCGTGGGATTCCTCTGTTTTCTGCTTGAGAGCGGAGATCACACACACACACACACACACTACTGGTCAAAGAGAAAAATAAGGGCCAAGTCAAAAATATTTAGTGGTCTTTTAATGGTCTTAACCATTTTAGTCACAAATGACTGGTGAGGAAGTTAACAAGAATTGCATCAATACTGTAAAGTAAGGACAGAATCTTCCCCTTTGTTTTCTTTAAATGTTTAAACCGTGTGGGTAAACTTACAGACAGCTTTTTACAGTGTTGTTCCACTCAATGTTAATGACTTCAAACAGTTCATGTTGAAAAATGTCTCCTAGTTCGTTTGATTTTAATGTAAGACCAAATATCACTATAGGGTTTAAATCTGGACTCTGACCAGGCCAAACATGAGCCGGATGGACTTGTTCTCAAGCCACTTCTTGGTTGTCTTTGTAATTTGGACAGGAGCATTGTCTTGTTGAAAAATAACATCTGCATAGATAACAACTTCTCATTTGTGGGAAGCAAGCCATTCTGCAATATTCTCCTGTACTTCAAAGCATTAAATGACTTTTCACCGTGAAGTAGTTCACCAATACAGCAGCTAAAAGTCTCCTCACACAATAGCACATCTCTTCCTCTGTGCTTCACTGCATTAGAGACGCAGTTATTATTATATTTCTCAGCAGATTTATAGACACAGCTCTAGAGCACCACCATGTCTCACTCGTGGTCTCTCAGTCTGTACCTCGTCTTGTTTTTCCTCAGTTTGTGCTCAGGTATTCTGCTGTCGTGATGTCTGTTAAGGGCCAAATAACATTGTAGTTTACTTTGTTTTTGTGTTGTTTCATTCCAAAAAGCTTGGTCATTTTCTTGTCGCTGCCATATAGTGCAATAGGTTCTATGACTGATTGGAATATTTTGAGCCAGATTCTAATTGGTATTTTAAATTGGATATATTTTTTGAATGGCATAGACATTTTTTCTTGCTTTCTCTTTCATTTCTTTCACGGCCAAGTTGAGGTTTCCAGTTGCTCTGAATGTATAGTTTGTGGCATGATCCATTTTGATCAAACCAAAGGTGAAATTGACATCTGGGTCTTTTCTGGAATGTTAGTACTTTAGTTTGATCCATTTTGTGGATGTTTGTTCATGATGGGTTTTTTTTATTCAGGGAATTCCAATTGTCCCAGAATTTGTTAGAATCTACAGATTCTTCAACAGTTCTTCGCTGATTTTGCATATACTGTTCTCTCTTTTTTTCTGAGAGTATTTTTAAGTTCCTCACAATATGGATCGCACAAATCTGCATCGTTTGGTTGTCTGTGTTTTTGATTTGATACTTTTTTCTCATTGTTTTAGTTTAATTTAAACCATTTGTCATTCTCTTGTTTGGTTTTATGTTTTTTCTTAGATGATTTGAGATTAGATGAATGAGATTAATGACTGTCCTCCACGGCCAGATTTACACCATCTCCATCGTGAGGATAAACTCTAGCAAGGAAGTTGTCTATAAGTGAGCATAATTTTGGATTGTCCATTGCGGTCACATATTTTCCTGTGCTGTTTTGCGCCCATCTGTATTTTTTTCTCTAATGTTTTACAGCTTACTGGCCTGTGAATTTATGTCCTGATGGGGTGTTAGTGGTTTGAAAGAGAATAGATCTAAATATGTGATCATGTCAACTGTTGAGCAACCATGAAATAAACTGTAGTGAAGTTTACAATGTTTTGTGGGAAGTTCTGTCCAAAAATATTATTCCCATTATCTGTTGTGTAGTCAGGAAGGGATCCTGTTCTGGCATTGATATCCCCACAGATTAACACACTTCCCTGGGCCTGGAAGGGCTTCATTTGACTGTAGAGAAATTTCAAGATGTCTTCATTATAGTGGAGGTTCAACGGGAGGAATAATAAGAGCACATTGTTGTTTGGAGACGGTGCTTGTTGATTTTGAGCCAGGTGTGTGATTCTTCTTTTTTAACTGTTTGGATGTATTTATTAATTTCTTGTTTGTACCAGACTATGAGTCTCTCTCTCTCTCTCTCATGTGACTCGTTCCTGCTTTCTAGAGGATAGAGATGTTTCACAGTATCCTGAGGGACAAAGAGTGATTCCAGTTCTGTGCCAAGTTTCCTGTATTAAACATCAGTCCATGTTTGATGTGTTTTTTTTTTATCTAAGGTTTGGGTTTTGTAACCAAAACCGGATGGACTAATACCCTACAGGTATGTTCCACATTGTAATAATTAATTATCTCATTTTGTCAACAAGTTTAACAATTCTACAATCTTAATAGTTCTCTAGAGTAATACAAACCTAAGTCTAATATAGTATCAAAGTATATATGCGTAAACCGAATTATTTATTTATCTCTCTCTCTCTCTCTCTCTCTAACACACACACACACACATACACACACACACACACACACACACACACACACACACACACACACACACACACTCACAGAAATGTGACTGCATTCATCTGGAAAAAACCTGGACATGATCTATTGCAGTAATATATCACAAACATCAAAGGCCATTTTACAGTCAGAATTGTTACAACTCGTAAGATGGCATTTTATTAAAGTTTTAAATTATGCTTAAATGTAAACATACTGAACTGCTCTCTTATTGTTTTTCATGTTATAGCATTAAAAGCTCTACAGCTTATACAAGTTCCTGAGTTTTGTACTGCTCAAAAGTTTGGGGTTAGTAAGATTTTTGTTTTAAAGAGATTAATACTTTTATTCAGCAAGAATGTTAGACAGTAAAGACATTTATAATGTTACAAAAGGTTTCAAATAAATGCTGTTCTTTTGAATTTTTCTAATCACCCTAAAACAAAGTGTTACGGTTTCCACAAAACTATTTAGCAGTTTTCAGCATTGATCATGATAATAATGTTTCTTGAGCAGCAAATCAGTATATTAGAATGATTTTTGAAGGATCATGTGACACTGAAGACTGGAGAAATGATGCTGAAAATAATCACAGGGATAATTTATAGTTTCAAATATCTTAAAATAGAAAAGTGTTATTTAAACTGTAATAGCATGTCAAGGTTTTTCTGTTTTTAATCAAATAAATGCAGTTAGTTAGTTCATATATTTTTGGTCTTTTGACTTTAACTTCAATCTTCTGTATTTTGCAGCAGAATATCCCTTAGATGAACGTTGAATTTCTGCATTGAGATCTTGCTGGCCATCACCATTCCTCATGATCATGTGTTTAGTGTGTTGATATCGGGTTCTGCGGGGGCCTAACAAACACACACCCATCTCCGGGACAGGGACCTTCCCAAAACTCTTTCCACAAGTTGTCACAGAATCATCTAGAAACTCACGCTATATTTCCCTTTGGTGGACCTAAAGAGAGGCTGGCATGAAGGATGAAAAACAGATCATCATTACTCCTAAAGCAATGTACGGTTAGCACTAAACAGCCAGGTTCTGGTAGCCTGGCCAGCCAGACTTACATCAAGATGTTTAGTCTGGACACTCTCCATAGACTAGGCTTACTCCGAGAGGCGGGATAAACGGCTGTCTCTCAAAATCCCTCTGCACGCAATAGGATAGCGCTACAACCAATCAGAGCAATGAAGAAGGTGACGTTTTCCCACCAGCGGAGCTAATTGGTATATTAAACTTTTTCCGTATCCAGTCGGCAAAACTCCGAACACATCTTCCTTTTTTAAAAATGATTTAAGTGCCGTTTTTTGCTCTTTTCTTAAAGAGAAACTTAACTCCAAGTCCTCCAGAGTCGCAGCCAAAGCCGATTCGAAAGACTGCTGTTCGACAGCTGCTGCCGCCATTCTTTGTTTACAAGTGCCTATGCCAGCCGTCGCAACTCTGTCGTCATATGTTAAGCCCGCCCCGCATGCTCTATACACGACGTGATTGGCCTGACCCAATCTGGGTTTTTGCTGCTAGAATGTGTATTGAGAGTTGCTAGACTGGCCCTGGCTGCAAAATACATTTTGCTGCCGCTAGGGGCGTCTAGATTTCTAGGCTAAGGTTCTGGTGGACCCATGCAGATTTGTTTGGCAATTTTATCTGTGAAGATTTATAGACCTGTCAGTATCCTCACACACACACACTTTTCTCCAACGCTAGTAGTTAGTGATAAGTAGTTGGCTTTTGACTGCTGGTTGTAGACTGGTGTGTGTTGGGTTAAATGGTGTGTATAAGTTGTTTTTTATAGTGCCTCAGGGGGAGATATTTCACACCCTATTTAACTGTTCATTACAGCTGGTCACTACGCAGGGAAAGTGTTCTGTGTTTGGACAATTATGCAGTGAAATGTTCACGACGGACAGAGAGCATTAATCTACAGCACATAAAGCAGAACAAAGACAGTTCCTGAAACTAATGATTACTGGACAGGACAAATGAGCTTAACCCTTTGCACTGTTCAGCAGCTTCTTACATTTTTGCCCTATTATAGACATGTATTCTTTGAACGTAAAACACAATTTTACAAGAGTTTGGTTATTGAATTTGGTGTGCGGTGACTGCTGAGGTTGTGGTCCAGAGCTATTCTTGGTGAGCTCATTGTTCAAATGCCTCTTACCTCACTGCTAGAGACTCTTAAGATGGCTTTCGTTTTGTGTGCTAGAGTCTGTTTTCCTTCTTGTCGTTCAGTTGCATTAGATAACGCGAGTTATCTGAATGCTCAGAGAACGGAAACCTCAAAGGATTCTCACAGCATTTGAGCAATGTTGAACACTTTCACGGTTGCACGGCGTCTCTTATCTAGTATGCTGTTTTGTCACAACATAATATGTTTCTTTTATACACTTATTTTGGTGAGGAGATTTTATAAACGTGCATAAAGTATATGATTTTCATTAGAGATATGCAACATTGGTTATCGACCAATATTACACTGAAAAAAGTAGCTGTCTTCAATTTTTAAGTACAATCAACTTGGATGTTTAAGTCATTTCAACTTAAATTACATTAAACAGACTTTTAAAAAATGTAATCTTGTATAAAAAAGTTAAAAATTGCTTGACTTATTTTGATGAGTAAAGCAATGAATAAACGCATGTTGTCATAACTTTTTTTTTACAGTGTGGAGATAATATTACATTACAATATAGTTTGATATTGAATATTGCCATTATCTATCTACCACTCAAAGTTATTCTTTCAAGCTCTACATTTTTTTTTACAGTTTTATCCATTTTTAATACTGTACATATTGCTGACGTAGCATTTAAACATTTTAAGCATTGTTTTTAGTATTTATTTAAATTTTATAGTATTTTATTATGATTGTATTTAGACAATGTGCAGTTACAAAACATTTGGACATTCACAGGTCAGCATTATGCTATAAACACTCCTGTATTTGCTTCCAGCATTTATATGTGCAATATGTAACCTACAAAAAAACTTTGTTTACATTCCTTTAGCTGCCATGGTCATGGAGGACAGTCTTGTCTGGTACAGTAGAGGATGTTTGATCATTTGTGGTTGGTTACATTGAGGATTATGGGAGGCTAGTCGTATTTTAGAGAGGCTGCATACTTCATATCCGTTCATAATCATATCTGTTCACCCCTATACGTCCGGTTTACACAGGCTTATCTCCTTCAAGTGATTCTGTCTGATTGCTTTGAGAAAAAGAAGAAAGAAATGAATAAGCAGACTAGGTGAAACAAGGAGCCATGTAAAATTTGTATAAAAGTCATGTTTGACTCTTTTACCTTGCATACACACACGCACAAAGCGTGGTCTGAGACTGTGAGTGTGTGCTCGCCACTCAATACTACAAATACGCCATAAAGACACAGTAAAAAGTGACGTTCTTTGGCTGGGATATGCCATATGCTCATGTGACCTGTGCCCCAGTGACTCCTGTGCCACCTCTCTGACTCAGCCATACCTGTCTGACACCGAATCACCTGACGCTGACCCCACAATCACACCCAAGAGCAGCTTCAGTGTGCTTTTCAGTTACACATTTCGAATTGTTTAGAAAGGGAGAGGAACTTCCTCTACACAGACTACACACACCGTATACTGCATTACTTAATCCTATTGAGCAGCCTTGATGTTGTGCCAATACACTAACGCATTAACCAGCCATTAACACATGAGCTTCCTTGATCTTAATTGAAAGTTTGGCATTTAGTAGTTAACATATTGATGGGGTACTGATTTTATCAAGCAGCTTTCCAGTTTTTAGTGGAATGAGTGAGTGGGATTGCTCTTAACTTGCAATTTGCTATTGCATTTCTAGTCACCATTGGTGGGGTGTTTGCGACATGGCTTTACAAAGCCGGTTTCCCTCTTAATGAAATGCACAGATTTGACGTTATCTTGGATCATTTTTGAGCCACATGTCTGACGGTGACGGGTAAGGTTACATTTAAATCTCTGACTTCTTATCATTTAAACCTGGAAATAAACAGAAAGTCTCGTGATTTTTACATACAATAAATACATATTTAATATGCAGTCAGTTTGTAAGCTGATCGTGGTGTTTTTGCTTCCATTGGATCATTATCAAGTCATGCTGGATAACATGATCATCAGATTTCACACAAAGAGAGAGAGAGAGAGACCGATTTTTTATGTTTCTGAGACAAGTTTCTTATGCTCACCAAGACTGCAAAAATACAGTATAAACTAGTTTTTTTTTTTTTATTACAATTTAAAATAGTTTTTGTCTATTTTTTTTTAAATGTAATTTATTCCTAAATGTCAAAGCTGAATTTTCAGCATCATTACTCATCTTCAGTGTCACATGATCCTTCACAAATCATTCTATGATGATTTGCTGCTCAAGAAACTTGTCTTATTATTATCAATGCAAACAGTTGTGCTGTTTTTTTGTTTCTTTTTTGTGGAAAACATAATATTATTTTTTCGATGAATGGGTTAAAAGAGCAGAATTTTTTTTCAATATAAATAATTTGTAACATCATAAATGCCTGTCACTTTTGATCGGTGCATCTTGCTTAATAAAAGATTGAATTTCTCTGTACCAAAATAGAAAGCATTCTCTAATTAAAATAATAAATATGAATAATTACAAAATGAATTTAATAAGAAAAGAATCAAAAATATTTTAGACAAGATTTTGAACCCCATAATATACTACAGGACCACCCCTGGATTCCCAATAGCCAAGGGAGGTGTTATTTTCAACACATTATTGGGAAGCCAATAATCTTATAGTCTCAGTGTGTGATGATTATTCACCTTCACTGCCTGCTTGTGTATTGGGCTTTTTAATGAGAATCAGCTCTTCAATCCACATTGATGGAACATACAAATGTTAGTTTACATATGTGACGTTCGTGTTGTATTTGTTTCATTGGTACAGAGGATGTACAACTCTTGATAATGCATATTGGATGTTCTTCATGGCGGAGGAGAGGGTTTGTGTTTGAATGCGTGTTCTCACTGGTAGTCCCCGGCCCTGTGGAGGCCAGTTGAATCCCATGCTGTGCCCCAGCGCTGCAGTAGAGATAGGGAGGGAGGGTGTGAACTGAGACACACAGATAGAGGCATGGCAGACAGGCAGACAGGAGCCAGTCTCTCTGCTCACACAGATTAGCATGACTCCAGCTCCACATTCCCCAAACCACACACCAACAGCGCCAATGCACAGTCAATCACAGTTCCCAAATCAGAACGTTCAATTTCACCGTGGCTGTTTGATCTAATCACAATGTGCAAAATAAACATCACACTGTATTCGACACACAAGCGTCAAACTGAAATCACTGTGATCTTACAATCTCAAACAAGTCATGACATTACTTCAGAACCTCATAATCTCTGTGCTAAAGCCACATTATCACACACACAAAGTCAAAACAGTCACACACTATATCATAAACTTTTGATTAGTGGCTGCAGGGTCTTATGGCTGTGATCTGAACCGTTCCTAAAAACTGACCTGATCAAGGACAATATTTCATTTAATCTTATCGTTTGATAAATAAATATGAATTACTGAAACAATAAAACAAAAACGCTTCAGTCACGTCATACTAATTTGATTATACGTAACACAAATGTCAAGAAAATAAAGGAAATATATAGGCCTGAAATAATATACAAAATAATCTTGTCTGCTTTTTAAAGTTAAAATTCATTTTAAAGTTATATACTATTTACATAATAATATAAAACTCATTAATCTATACATTACTTATAGGAGTTGTATAATTTGTGTGAAATATGATAGTTTAGCTGGAATTAGAGCTATTTAAAAACAATATGGAAAGTGCCATCAGGCACGTGTAAAAGGCATACTTTAGTTTTTTTGTTAGTGTTTTTTATTTATTTATTTGTAGGCCCACCCTCAGTTCACAATCTGTCATAAATGTACATAAAATTAAGGTTTTTATTTTATTTTATTTTTTTATTACAGTGAGATGGGGAAATAAATTAGGCCTACTGTGCAAACACAATGTTAAAGTCCCAGTGCTGGTCAAATTAGTCGAGGAGCACCATATATAGACAGTAAATACCTCGAAGCATTCTTGAGTTATCGCAGATTGCTTCTAAACTTGAAGACTCAAATTCCGTTTACCTTGAAGGAATGCACGACTGCGTCAAAGTACACTGTAAAAAATTCGAGGCACTAAAACTGAAAACGTACGTTTGATTGCTGCCGTTAAATAAAATCAAAGGAGGGCCTGCAGTGATTATAGCTTCATTTACCCACTTTAAATTCAGTTATTGATGAGAAAAATCAAGTTGAAACTTAAAAATGAGATAAAGACGCACTAAATAGTTTGAAACATAATCTCCTTTAGAAGAAGACATTGTTTCTTTAAAATAACGCAGGGCACGTGGGCACTTTCCCCTAATTGCTTCACAACTTTGACGTTTATATGCTATAGGCTTAAACCGATATAATAGAAAGATTGATGGTGTTGATCGTCACAATCACTCTTGAGGCTTGTCTAATTATAAAGGTAAGACTAGCACATCAACTGTGTCTCCTGTGCGCAGTCGTTAAGGCGCATTGAGCATTAATAAAAGCCTGCTGATCCCTTCATGATTTGGAATAGGTTCATCGTGAGTGTTTCAGCGGCTACTAAACGCTGGGGGTTAAGGCTTGGTTTAATGCCTGTCTCTCACGAGGGCTGATACCGCGCGCTTATGAATGAGGTGCCTCGTGAGGCCCTCTCCGCGCGAGCCTCATTAGCTGTCCATCAAACAGTTCCACGCCAGCGCGGGCTTCCCCCCGGTCAGTCTCTGGTTATGTAAATAATCCTTACCAAAATTACCATGGTAACTTTTAAACCGATATAATAGTGACCACAATATTGTAACATTTCAACTTTAATTGTAATAAAAACTGTAATAATAAAATCATGTTATTTTGGTGGAAAGTATGCTAACCACGGACAGTAATATATTTGTAAGGGAACACTAAAAAAAGTTGCTGCCTTCAATTTCTAAGTAGCCTACAATCAACTTGGATGTTTAAGTCATTAAAAGCTTAAATTCCATTTAATTTACTTTTTTTTTTTAAATAGTTGAATCTTAGCCTATAACTTAACTTATTTTACAGTAGCTAGACTATAGGGACATTCTAATCACATTTGATTACTCTTTGTTCTTTGAAATTATAGGCTACTTTAATTTTTCCCGTCTATAAATGTTTAAGAATTGTTCAATTGTTCACATTTTTTTGGACTATTCAATTCGTATTTTATGTACATTTCGTAGCTCCCTGTGCTGCTCTCATTGCCATAATAATAATATATGTTAATAATAAATAGTAGCATGTTAATAGCCTAATAAATGTTATGACAGAAAAGAAAAGTGTCAGGGGATCAAAAGTGTAATTAGTTGTAAGATTTTTACCTCATAAAAGTCAGCCTAGATGTTGCAAACAGGTCATAATGTAATTATTTTGATTCGGAAACTAACGATTTTTATTTTTTATTTATAGGCTACCAACATACGTTGAACTGAATGGCTGATCAATGCCATGGTCGGATCTTATTCAATGTTTCTGTTCCTTTTAACACAGATTGAATTGAAGAAGAACCTCTAACTGAATGTATGAAATGCTAAATCAATTAGGATAGTAGTCATTCGTCAATTAATAAAGGTAACTGGTCTGTGGTGGAATCATAACTCTAGTTTCCCATCCTCATCCTCTCGTCACAGTCATGACTCATGTCTGACGTCATTCAGTATCACCTCTGTCAATCTGACTTTATCTCAGAATAATCAATCGAATTATTACTTACAAACACGTTTGTATACTGAGACAATTGTTTATTTTGTTTAGCTAATGGCCTACAGATTTATCTATTTTTAATTCCGCGTCTTAAACATTTTTGATAAACATTTTTAACTGGACTATTTATGTGTTTAAATGAATTCCAGAATATAAAATACAACGTATTTTATTTTATTTATTTTAGAGTCATCGTTCGTTACGTGTAATTACACGTGAATTGCACTTGATTTGCTGTTTTCTCGCGTCTTTCCATTTACATTCGCTTAGGCCTCATATTAAAATATATAGCCTATACATGCATATGAAATATGTCAGCAGCAACGTGTTCTGTTACAAGAGATGTTCATCTTTAACCACACGCATATTTCACAGCCTGACATTTGACAACACTAGAGATTTCAATAACACGCACACACCCACAAACACACTAAAACACTTGGCATTGCGCGTGGCCGTTCACGCAGAACAGAATTTACAGTTCTCTGCATCATTGGGTGCTTTGGTTGTCTGTCAAGGCGGCTGTGTGTGGCAGTCTGAGGATCTTTCACGATATTTCAATGGATGCCAGTTGATAAATAGCTAGATTCCACACACAAAAAGCAAACTCCGTCATTTTAAAAACAAAAGGCTACTGTAACCTAGCTCCAAAATACATTTTTATTTTTTTAAGTTTGTGATGATGTGTCAAACTCTGAGCACATTTATTGACAAAACGAAACGGCTTCAATTGTAAATCCACCTATCTACTCTTAGGCAAAGGCAGCATTGATTAAATGAAATGCCTGAGAGGTAAAGGGGGATTTATTTAACCCGTGTAGCCTTTAGTTCCCCGGTGATCAAACAGTCGCTGGCTCAGGGTGTGTGTGTGCGTGTGTGTGTGTGTGTGCTCAACTGTCCCTCTCCACGCGCTTGTGGCGCGAGCAATGAGATCACAGGTCGCAACATCACTATTAATCTCATTATCAGCGGCCTGTCGAGGAGACTGATTGGCGACCACCTTTCTGAAATGTATGAGAATTTTTCAACAGTTGTTTACTTGAATTTATCACTAAATAGGCCTATCACAGAAGTAAAACCCCTATTCGATATTTTTGAGCCATTTTCATTGTGCAGAAGAGTAGCTAATCATTCCCCTTAAAAATAATCTAAAGCGTGCGTCAGGAATTTTGTATCACCCTCTATTTATTTATTTTTACAGAATTTAGAATTTATTTTTTATCTTTACATTAGCTCGTGTAATTATTGTTATTTAGCCTACATCTTTAAAACTAATAGCTATTTTTATCCGAAAAGGGGAGGGGTGATATCTCAAACATACCGCTAAGATAACAATATTTCCAACTGAGTATAATGAGTGTGATTATTGTTGTATCATCATACTAAGCTGTCGCTCGTATCTCTTATCTCTCTACAGCTTTTATAGAGAACACATCCAGATTTATCGGGTCATAAAATCGAGCTTTACGTTCTCGCACAGACAGCGAGGTTATTTTACTGCAACATTTGTATTTTACAATACAAAAACAAAATCCCATGCCATTTCAGTGGCGCAACAAAAACTCGTAGCCTATTAACCCAGTGTACCAAATACTTGTATTTGAAACTTTTCGAACTTATTTTAAATAAGTAAAATAGCCTAATGTTTTACAGCACTCTATGTGACTTTTCTATTGCGTATTCACAGTTTTTCTTTGATTTTGTGCCTCTGTCAAAGCAATTTTCCAACTGCTTTTAATGTCTCTTAAAAGTTAACTTTCATCGACTAAAAACAATCGTTTAAAATACAGTGGACTCAGCAAATATAGATCTTCAGGTAGGAGAACACCCCTCCTCCGTCTATCCCTCTCATTCTTCTCCTCCTCCATGGGTCCTACCTTTGGAGTGCGTCACGTGGTTCTGCTCTTACAAATAACTCGCAGTAAAGTAGAGAGCAAATCAGAGAACAGTTATATTAGGCATTATCTGCAGCAGCAGCTATAGCTCCAGATACAGACAAGGCAGTGACAAGTCGAAACGCAGAGGACAACTACACGTTTTTTTTTTTTTTTCGGGAACCGCATACTCGTTGAAGTTTGAATTCTGGGCTAAAATCAAGACGGAACGAAGAGAGTGGGAACTTCAACAGCGATATTCAATCAAGTCACTTGGAAAAGAGGGTTCCTGACTTTATCACTAGACGTCCTTATCTGGTGAGATAATACAACGAGAGCTCTTGGATGAAATTGTTTAAGCCCTTTGCTTACAGCTATCAACGTTTATATGTAATCTGCGTTTTCATGATAAAATATAGATGTTGGAGAGATTACATGCAGCTTGATTCGATCCCCGCAGATGATTTAATGGGGTCGGTATGGTGTTTTCCCAAGATATCTGAGACTGCTGCTGATAATTATTTATATCCCTATGTAAAGATATGGAAAGTAATTAATGTCATTTTAGTCTATTAAATACAAATAAGATACAGATAACCGAAAAATCATGACAATTATAACGGGTTGTCCATCTTGACTGTTGCCAATTGCATAGGTTATATACATATCTTTTGATTGTCTATAAACGTTTGCATTAAAGCATCGTTCAAATAGTGCACTCTTAAAAATAAACATTCCAAAAAGGTGCTTTCGCAACTTTTCAGTGAACCATTTTAGAACATTTAATAATATAAAGAAACTTTGAATATTAAAAGTTCTTCATGAATCCATCAAGCTACCAATAAAGAACCTTTATTAGAGTGGTTTGTGTGTGTGATGGAAAATTAATTTCTCTCTTTCGTTCAGTAATTATTCATTAAAAAGTATTATCATTAGAATTTTTTTTTGTGGCTATTTTTTGCATAATCTAATACTGATAAAAATAATTTGATTGGTTTATTTTTGGTTTGTCACCAGGAGTGAATTCCCTTTTTTCCTGAGGCCGCTGCTCAAGAAACCGTTGAATTGGAGATTTTGGACGTTATCAAGGCTTTTGCTACAATCTGGGCGAATTTCAAGATTTCAAAATCTGAAAGGATAGCCTAGTCATTGGATACAATATGTATTCGAGCCTGGCTTTATCCTCCAACCCGTCCCCCTACGCACACGATTCCGGGAACTACATCCACCCGTCCGCGAGCTCACCTGTGTACGTGCCCACCACCCGTGTACCTGCCATGCTCCAGACCTTGCCCTACCTACAGACCTGTGAGTCCACACACCAGGCCCATGGGCTCGGCAGTCACCACGCCTGGCCACAGACTGGCACGGAGAATTCCTCTTTTAACCCGGGCAGCCCTCACCCTCCGCCCGGTTTCTCTTATTCGCACAGCCCTCCGGTGAGCAGCAGCACCGGCAGAGACGCCGCGTACCAGAATTCGCTTATGTTGAGTAACAGCGGCCGGGCAGATCAGTATGGAAGTGCTCTGGTGCGCTCCGTCGGGGGTTCCTACTCCAGCCCGTACGCGGCCTACATGAGCCCGGAGATGGCCACCTCATGGACGCCAGGGCCCTTCGATGGCGGCATGATCGGTCTTCAGGGACGCCAGGGAAGTCTACCGGGAAGGAGGTCCAGTTTAGGTAAAATGATTTGCCTCTACAATTTCGTTTTCTCCTTGATGGGACATGTAAATATGTACACTAAAATAACAACACCTTCACGATCATTTTGTCTGCGCCACTTTATTTAACGCTTTATTTCAGATTTATTGTCGCCTTTGATTCCGTTCCGCTATCCTTTTGCACAAGTGCATGTTAAAGTGAGATCTACTATATTACATTTGGGTCGTTAGTTTGGCAATAGTTTAAAATCCATCTTTCAAGTCAGCAGGCAAAAATGGTTGGAATGGAGGGGGTTTCGTTTGATGCTGTGATCTCACAATTTATTGCGGCGGTGTTGAGGGTTATTTATTGCTGTCTTGGTGTTTATGTTAGACCCTCCGTTGTTAGAAGACATAGTTGGTTTGGGTTTGGCTACACGGGCACATTGCAAATGCTAATCAAAACAAAACTTGATCTTATTCCACTAATACACATCCTTTAATGGGCAATGCAATCACTTTAATTTAAATGATAATTTAATTCCCTGCTATTGTCTGTCCACATGTGGATTGATGAAAGGTTCCCGTGCGCACCTCATAATTGTGAGAACTATCCAAGCTACTGTCACCTTGATCAAACTTTTCTAAACAGACCATTACAGTCAGATACACATTTAGCGGCCGTTCCCTTTGAAGATCAGTGCTTTAGGCGGACACATTTTCTTTGATAGTCCATAAAATGTCACATTTGGTTCTTCAACTGTGGACTATTTATTCGGGCGTACATAAGGGCTCGGGCGTTTGATATTGAGCAGTTGCGTATTCTGATGTTTCGTTACACAACTGTTTAATAAACGTGTAGCCTTAATCTATATTACAACAATCCATCAGAGAGATAAGCAGCGTATCATTTATATTTTATTATATTAATATATGATATTACATTTAAACAACAAAAACAGAGAATATTATTACATATTATTGATGCCCACGTCTTATTTGAAATAAATTGTTGGAGGGCGTCACGTGTCAGATCTTGATTGATTGGTGACCCCTGGATCTTTAACACTGATAAGAGTCCCATTGACATTCCGTTCGCTTGAGGCCCTCGTGCCTCGTCAGCGGCCCTAATAGACACTCCAGTGACCCTGGATATGCTCGTATTAATCCATCCTTCATTCCGTCTAGAGTTTTGACACATTCCATACTGCTGATGCTCAAAAAAACACCAGGCCTCACCTAAGGGTCTATCTGCATCCAAAAGTGCTGAGTTC
Organism: Phoxinus phoxinus; assembly: GCF_949152265.1. Classification (NCBI taxonomy): domain Eukaryota; kingdom Metazoa; phylum Chordata; class Actinopteri; order Cypriniformes; family Leuciscidae; genus Phoxinus; species Phoxinus phoxinus. Next base: position 18,360,778 of record NC_136893.1, read on the forward strand.
TTCCAGGGCTTTAACAATAAAAACTACCATTATTATGTAGTAGGGCTTTTCTTGACACATCATTCAAATTTTTCATTTTAATCATTTTATTTTTATTTAGGACTATTTTAATTTATTATTTAATTTCGTTATTTTCCTTGCTCTGTTAGCAAACAAACATTTTGAATGTAAAAATAATATCTAGTATTTGAATATTCTGCCTCTTTATATTTAGATTTTAGTGGAAGTATTGTTGAGGTTATGCGTAAAATCCATAAAATACAGTATTTAAGTATTTAAAAATGTTTGAATATAGCCTAGTCATCGCTTCAAAATTGAAACTGATTTCTGATCCCAGCTTAAAGTACACTTTTTGACATTCACCTGAAACATTAGACGTTCGAGTTTTTATTAATTTAAGGTTATTCGTATTTGCATTAGATAACTGAGACATGGCGACATCAGAGAAATGACAACATTGAAAACATCTCATTACACTGATCGTTCCCTTCATTTAAACTTTAACGATTAGCCTATTTCGTCTCGCGCTTTATTTTATGATTTTAACGAACATTGTCCTCTCATAAATCACTCTGAACCTAGAAGAAAACCTTGGGAAATGAATTAAAAACGAACTGTATGTCCTTGCAGACATGGTGGACGACCTGCCGTGTGAAGGGCGCGAGTGTGTGAACTGTGGCTCCATCTCGACGCCGCTGTGGAGGAGAGACGGGACCGGACATTACCTGTGCAACGCCTGCGGACTCTACCACAAGATGAACGGCATCAACCGACCTCTAATCAAACCACAGAAACGCCTGGTACATGCACACTTCTTAATTATTGTTAGTTAATTGTTTTTAAAAGCCTTTTTCAAACCAACATTTTAAATGAAGACGTGCAGATATTAGCCTACCCTAAACAGTTTTTTCTACCTAACCTATGGACCCTTAAAAATTACTTTCTTTGGTTTTGCCTAAAATAATCAGATTGATTCAATGTGATTAAATTGATTAAATAACGTTTTTTTACATCAGCAGTCGATTTAGATTTTTGGTAACACTTTATTTTACAGTGTCCTTGTTACATGTAATTACCATAGTAATAACAGTAAATTATGCATAATTACATGCAACTAACCCTTAACCAAACCCTAATCCTACCCTGACCCTATAAGTACATTCTGTTCATTAATATTACTCAGTACTTTGATATATAATTTAAAAAAAGTGTAACCAGATTTCTTTTCATCGTGAATATGCTATAGTACAAAATATCCTGATGCTCCCAGACAATATCTAAAAAAAAAAAAAATAGCAGGTTTTCTGTAGTTGATACTTTTACAAAATAGTCTCACAAAATGAAATAATTTTTGCTTAGGTAGTGGGTTGATTCAGGGTCAGGACTGGCAAGGCCAATTGAGCAAAGCCGTCACTGCTGTCCTTTTTCCCAGCAATCTCTCTCTCTCTTTCTCACTCATTCTCTTTTTATACTCTCTCTCTCACACACAATTCTCTCACTTGTCTCTACCTCTCTGTTTTCATTTTTGCTTTCATGACCTTGTCCTTGGGTCGGACTGTTTTTAGCCCAAGCAGTGCAAAACTCAAAACAACACCAAACTTTATGGAGCTTTGAGGAGTTTCATTCTTACTCTAGAAGAATATTAATGTGTGCCAGTAAAATCCTCTTTTGAATTCATAAAGTGATGCTTAGAAGACCTGGTCACGGAGTTCTTGTCCATTTCCTCTACTTTGTTTTTTTGGTTTTGTTTTTTTACCGCAGTTAGTTGTACTGTAAAATAAAGTTGCTGCCTTAAATTTTTAAGTACAATCAACTTGGATGTTAAAGTCATTTCAACTTAAATTACATTAAACTGACTTAAAAAATGAGTTGAATCTTGTATATCTTGTAAAATTTGCTTAAAATTGCTTAACTTATTTTGATGAGTTAAAGCAATGCAAAAACATGTTGTCATAACTTATTGATCATATACTTTTTTTACAGTGCATGTATATACTAAACTTAGCTACTGCATTATATTTTTAACAGCAGACTATTTTTATACAACATATACCACCAAAGGAACATAAACAAGAACATGGGGGGGGGGTATACATTTGATTTTATTTTTTTTCTCATTCCCTCTCTCAAAATTCTCTCTTCAACTCTGTAAGATTCTTTCAATGTCCGCCAAATTAACCACCTCCCCAACTGTTTGTCTCTGCAGCAAAGCACGTCCCGACGAGCAGGTCTGTGTTGCACCAACTGCCACACCAGTACAACCACACTGTGGAGGAGAAATGCAGAGGGAGAGCCCGTCTGCAACGCCTGCGGACTGTACATGAAGCTCCACGGGGTGAGTGTGGGATTCAGACCGCTGTTTCTGAACACAGCTCCTTTTGGGAGGGTGCGTGTGCATGTTCGCTTGTGTGTGTGCAAACCTGAAGTCCACGTGATGTAAAGGTCATAGGTGTGTTTTATCGGAAGAGAATGAGAATGAAGAGAGGAAGGGGAGTCGCTTAAATAATCTTTGTTCTGTAAACTTCTCACAGTGATCAAAATGACTCCCACAAGAAAAGAAAAAAAATATATATATAATCTAGTTACAATTTATCTAGTTAAATTTTTTAAATTCAATTACCATTATAATAGTCTTCATACACTTTTGAAACATAACTTTTTTTTTTGCAGCGATGGCTTTGAAGAACCATTTTTGGTTTCCCAAAAAACCTTTCAGTGATCAGTTCTTAAAAGAACCGTTTTTTTTTCTTCGAGTTAGGAACAAAATTAAACCTTTTTCCACTGCAAAGAACCTTTTGCGCAAACAAAAGGTGTTAAAGGTTCTTCATGGAACCATTGATGCCAGTTATGAACCTTTATTTTTAAAGAGTGACTGAACCACCAACTCATTTTTAACTCATTGCAACTCTTGAATGGTTAATGAATAATCAGTCGTTAAATTCGATTCTTCTTTTCTTTACTCTTGTTTTAGGTACCGAGGCCATTAGCAATGAAGAAAGAAAGCATTCAGACAAGGAAACGCAAACCAAAGATGGCCAAAACCAAAGCATCCTCAGGTAAGAGTTGAGAAAAGCATTTTAAAAGAGACATTTTTGAAAAAGATTTTTAGACAAAAGCGGACATGAGTGATTTGGATGGAAGTGTGGGAGTGAGTGAGTCAGAGAATGTGTGGAGAGAAATATGGGGTGAGCGAGAGAGTAAAGGGAGGGGAAAGGGAGTGAAAGAGAGAGAGCAGTAACAGCACTTTTTTTCTGTTATCAATGGACATGTGGTGCGTATGTGGCACCAGCACAAACACGAACGGATGTTTGACGCCATTAATTGTCATTTGCAATAACCAGCATGTCGAGTTTGCTGATCTTTTATTGTGTCTGTCATTCACAATTTGTTCTATTTGTCTTCAGGGTCAACAGTGTCTGGCGCTACGTCTCCCACTTCATTGCCTGTGTCAGAGAACGCCTCTACAATAAAGAGCGAACCCAATATCGCAGCTTCTCCGTATGCGGGCCAAACTGTTGTCTCAATCACACAGGTATGAACTCACGTGATTGATAGGATTGTGTTCTTCCTTTGTAGATGTCACAGTCAATGAAAGCCAGTTATTAAAATATGGGTTGGCTAAATGATTGATTCCAGAGTTCAAGTTCACTCTTAAAAAGAAACATTCTTTATTGGCATCAATGGTTTCATAGAACCTTTCCATTGCACAAAAGCCTCTTTATAGTGGAAAAAGATTATGAAAATAATCTTCACATCAAGAAAAAAATGGTTCTTTTAAGAAAATCCCCCTTTGGAAGCTTTATTTGCATACATTAACGTATTGATTTAAAAGGATAGTTCACGTAACTGAATATTCTGTCATCATTTACTAGCCCTAATGTCGTTCCAAACCTGTATTACTTTCTTTCTTATGTGGAACACAAAATAAGATATTTTGAAGTATGGTTAAGCTTATTTGTCCATACAATGATAGTTATTGACTTAAATGCGCCAACATGATTGACATTCGTTTTTGTTCCACAGAAGAAAGTCATGCAAGTTTAGAACGAGATAAAAATTCTGTCATCATTTAATAACCTAATACTGCAAAGCCCAATTTGGCCCATTCAACTAACAGTGTTTGTCTGTGTTCTTTTTAAGTCATCAACACAGCTGGACAGTGCCAGTTCAGCACATGTGGACATAAAATACGAGGACTACACGTACACCCCGACGTCAATCGCCTCACAGAATTCCTGGTGCGCGCTGTCCCAAGCGTGATCTGAGACCTACTACCTTCTCTAAACCTCTCCAGTGCATTCTGGGAGAAAAGACTTTTAACAAGATCTACCTAATAGAACATTGACCTAAATGTAGACAGACGGAGCTTAGGACTGCAAGAGGTCGACTGTAACCTGTGCTACTTTGCCCCGCCGATTCATCGTGGCGTATCTGTCTGAGACTGTGATGTCACGGCCGATTCATGCACCTCCAGCACAATACGGCGGACGACAAGCAGCGACTCAGCAGCAGTTCTCAAGTTCCTCAAGCAATGATCGGGAGGACAAAAAAACATGCTTTTTATGGCTTCTGAACATGTTTCATGGCTTAGATGTTAATGATTCACTTTTAAGATACATTATTTATGTTGAGATAAGAATGGTGGAGGCACACAAGTCTCTCCCATAATTCCCCTTATCCTTCAGGGAATGCGTCTTTATGGTCGCTATGACTTTAGATCGCATACTTTGCCTGGATGAGGCTTTTAAAAGTTTCCTTGTTGTTTTTGCTGATTCCAGACTCTGTTTAATGCTGTATTGTATTCCTCCGATGATCCGAAGTGCAATGAACCCTCACTTTTCAGCAACATTTTTGAAAAAGGCACACGTTTATTTTAATTGTTCGAAATTTTGTGTTTTGTTTTGTCAGAATATGTTAACCTAAATTTATTTGCTGTATTTTGTTGATATATATTGGAATTATATCATTGTTTTATTGCATATAAAATTGCCAAACATTTGCTTTGTTGTCTGCATGTGTTTGTAGAAATGTTATAAATCTCCTTAAAGGGTTAGTTCACCCAAAATGTTTTATTCTATCATCATTTACTCACCCTCATGTTGTGTCAAACCTGTATGAATGTATTTCTTCTGCTGAACAGAAAAGAAGATATTTTGAAGAATATGGGTAACCAAACAGTTAATGGGCCTCATTGACTTCCATAGTATGGAGAAAAAAATACAATGGAAGTCAATGAGGCCCATCAACTGTTTGGTTTATATATTCTTTAAAATATCTTATTTTTGTGTTCAGCAGAAGAAATAAACTCATACAGGTTTGGAACAACAGGAGGGTGAGTAAATGATGACAGAATTTTTATTTTTGGGTGAAATATCCCTTTAAATTTTGAGGGTTTTAAACAGTGATTAATGAAAATTAGTTAACTATAGTTAACATAAAAAATAGATGCTTTTTATGAAGGAGGATGACGGTCAGACAGGCAAAAGTTTAACATTATATTTTTACATCACTTTCACACTGTTTTTATAATAACGAGGGTTCGTGTGGTTATGTCCATGGATTTATATTCATGGTTTCAGTGTGTGTGTGAGAACTTTAATCTGATCTACCAACACAATCTTATAGAAATGAACTAAAATTACTATTTTAACTAACTATTTAATAATTTTATGTTTTCGTATGAATCGCATCATACTAAATCACGACCTCATGAAATACTTTCCTCATGAGATCAGGTTTAGTATACACATGGATTATCTCTGAATATTTGAGGGTTTGTATTATTTTAATGCTTCATTCCCAACAACAACAAAAAAATGACAGAAAGTCCCATTCAACATGACTTGTTTTGTTTTCAAAGGTGGTTTGTTAATTTTTAAAACGTCCTGACTTTATAATGCCAAGACATAGGCCATATAGAAATTGTATATGAAGCCTTTGATGTTTATGACTTTATATAGTTCCTTTGTGTAACCTGTATCCTCCTAGGTGTTGCTCGAGTGTTTGCCTGAATGACTCTCGGTGTCTGAGCGTACCTCTCTCCGCAGAGTGTTGGCGATCAAAGGTTGCGTTCCAGCTTGGCTTTATGGTGCTAAGGTTTTGGGTTGGGCTAGAACATGTTGGCTCTTGGCAGGCGCGTCAGCATGAAGCCCACCCGCTTTACAGCCTCTTGGCGACAGAGAGGCACCGCCATCCACCTTTATTGCTATTGGCCGAATTAGCTGGCTTTATCTCGTGGTGTCTTAGTTTTGTTGCCCAGGTGATGAGGTACAGGGTCAAGAAACTGTTGCATCAGGTTCACAACCTCAGCCTCATGAGTAATGCTTCATATGCAGTATTTCATTGACTGTTTTTATACACCCATGCCATCATCATCATCACATCACACAACTCGCCGAATAATTGTCTCTTCTGAAATGAATGAGGTGTGGTGAGTTTGGAGAGAGCAAGCATGCTTTATACGGTTCAAGACTACAAAGTCATCACTTTGAACCATTGAAACGCATCCAGTTCTCCTCCAACGACCTTCATCAGAGGGGCAAGCGATAGGAAAAGAGCCTGTACTGACATTAAAACAAGTGACAAGCTATTGTGTTTGTGATTCAATTGAGATTCCATGATTTTCCATAGTCTATATTTAATGATAATTTCACATCTCCAAAGGCCGCGAACAGGCCATGATGGTTTTCCGAAATGCTTGAGGTTAAGACAGTTTCAACCTTCTTCTTTTTTTTTTTTTGCTTTCTATTATTCAAGAAGACGGATATCTCAGTTTCCCCCTTTCAATATTTTCTCTTTCATTTGAGGGTTTCTGAGGTAAAGACAGATTTTTCTCTACATTGCGCTCTCTATCCTGAGGTAAAAAAACAACAACAGGATATTGTAGAGCAGTTCTGACCATGAAGGAAGTTTTGGAGGGGGTGACGATTCATCCTTCAGTGTGACAGTGGACTGAAGGATTGTTGCTTTGTGAATGTGCATGTGTGTGTCACAATGTGATGAATGGGCTGTACACATTTGTGACTGTGTCTGTAACCGCATCTGACATGCAGTAGAAATCACCAGAATATTGGCTTCTGGGAATTCTGGGATGGATTCATGGGGACTAAACATGGCTTTATTTTAAACAGACTGCTAAAGATCACTTTCTTAATCAGTGTGGATTTGTTTTTTCAAATATATATATATATTTATGAATATCTGTACTGTTTTTGAACTGCACGTATTTATTTGATCAAAATACAGTAAAACAGTAATAGTGTGAACTATAATTACAATTTAAAAGAACTTAATTTCTAAATATTCTTGTGATGGCAAAGTTATATTTTCAGCAGCCTGATTAATTACCTTTATGGCTGATTAATACTTTTTTTTAGTGGAAACCGGTATATATATATATTTTTTTTTTTATTATGTGGCCTACTGCTACAAATTTGTCCTTGCTTAATAAAATTATTAATATATATATAACTAACTAACTATATGTATAGGCACTATATATATGTGTGTATGTGACCCTGTCAAGGGTCAATTTTTTGAAAGTGAGATTTATACATCTGAAAGCTGAATAAATAAGCTTTCCATTGATGTATGGTTTGTTAGGATAGGACAATATTTGGCCGAGAAAATCTGGAATCTGAAGTGAGGGTGCAAACAAACCTGAACATTGAGAAAATCGCCTTTAAAGTTGTCCTTTCATGTTCACGATTTTGCTGCATCCCCTCACACAAATATTTGTAATATATATTTACAGTAGGAAATTTACTAAATATCTTTATGGAACATGATCTTTACGTAATATCCTAATGATTTTTGTCATAAAAGAAAAATCTATATTTTTGACCCATACTATTGCCACAAATATACCCGTGTGACTTGTGACTGGTTTTGTTGTCCAGTGTCACACACACACACACACACACACACACACACTCAATAGTATGCAAGATAAAATTAATTGGCTACAATGCTGTCAATCATAAACCTCAGTGGTATATGAGGTAAATTATATTCTAACACGTATTACAACTGCTCTGTGAATCATTTCAAATGACTGCATCCACTGAGATCAAGATATAAAACTAAATGTTTGATTGAAAATGATGTGGGCCTGCTTAACCCTATAAGAAGACGTTGCACCTTCGTTTTGTTCACCTGTGTGCACTTGTGTATTTGTCAGGGCAGTTTGTGTTGGGGATTTCCTCAGAATGAGCCGTCAGATTTCAAAGCTGCCAGAGATGCCAGTGCCAGAACACACTAAAACTGCAATGTGTTCTTATATGACCCCACTATAAGGCCTGGGCCAGAGAACAAGCCAAGCGTGGGGGAGAAAGAGAGAATCAACAATAATGTGGCAATAATAATGAGTCCTGCTCCAAAGGTGCATCCAGCATACGTCTTCATTCAGAAATGCTCAAGAGAGGAGTTTTCTCAAACTTTGTCTTTGAGGACTATTAGAGGTGAACAAGAAGGATCGAGCAGCAGTGTTCTCATTTCTCACCTTTTAGTTGCGTCAACATTTTTGCCAGTCTGCAGTTCTCAAAGAACACCAAGGCCACGGCTCTCAGAACGCACTATCAGTCAAATGACCTTAGAGGTGCCCAGTGTACTTTAAGCTATAGCATTTGTGAACTATTAGAACTGCCGAAGCTTTCTTTCTCTTGCAGTCTCTCTTTCTTCACAGCATCACACCAACTGACTGCCTTATTGGCCCCCCTGCAACTAAAAAAAACACCCCTGTATTCCCTAAGACACACACTGTCACTGGCACTAGTGTGTTTGTGTTAGGAGCTCTTGGGGGTTCACCACAGGACTCCTATTATATTGTAATTGAGGACTCTGTTCTTGAATATGACCCCCACCTTTCGCATTTTGGAAGAATACCGAGTAACTGGGACAAATGGTCCAATTCAGAGGACAAATGAATCTATTCTTTATGGGGAAACATTACCATTCTATGTTGTAATAATAATACGAATCATTTTAATTAACCCTAATCTCATTAAATAACAGCATGCTTAATATTATTATCATATTATTATTATTTCTCCCCAAAATAAAAATTGTAGACAGAAAATAAGATATTTTGATCTGTTTTGTCTATACAATAAAGATCAAACAAACAACAAAACAAATCACTAAGGTATGTATAATAAAGAACAGAAGTCAGGTTTGGAATGACACCAGGGTGAGTAAATGATACATTTTCATTTTGGGGTGAACTCATCCCTTTGGATGTGTCCTATGACAGGGTGATTAAAGGAGAGTCCATCTCCCCTAATGCACTCACAATAACAAAAACAAGAGGGTGACCCTGCCTATCCAAAGGTCAAGGTGCGCACAGGCCAAAGGTTGTGTTACAACCAAAGGCCCATAAAACAAAGTGCATCTATGTACATAATTATCACAGCAAAATGGCACACACACACACACACACACACACACACACAAATCTAATGCAAGCACATGCTCACATTATAGGCTACAACTACACTGCACACATTTACAAAGTAGGGCAGGTGTTCGGTGTTGGTGTTTGCACACACACACACCGGTCACACACCTGGCCAATAGTCAACTTCATTAGACACATATATCAAATACTCACTGCCTGTTACACGATCACAGTCAACAGTGAGTTACTCATTAACATGTTTTAAATCATAAATGGCATTATATTTATGATTTATTAAAGAAAATATGTGAAGTTAATCGCTGGGATGTTTGCATATATGGTGCATGTAATTTTAGCTAATATTATTAAATCAGTGCCAGCTTTCCTCTTTTTTGTTTTTGTTTTTTTTGCAACAGAATACAAGTTATAATGGAGGATACGAGCTAAATCTGCCAGAACAAGCTCAAAAATACAAATATGTATTAACTGTATATTCACCCTGTACTGCAATGCTGGGCCATTTAAACCCTTATGTCCACAAGCATGGGTAAATGTTTTACCAACTTTGACTACCCTGTCTTGAATATGGAAAGTGATTTTAACATTTACTTCTTAAAGTTATCTAGCACCTTTTTAATTACTAAATGTGTTGTGAGTGACTATGGTATATTAAATTGAATACTCTCTTCCAACTATTCCTTTTGCTGAAGATCATAATTTGCCTATAGTCTAGTCTAGACAGAAAATATTTGTATTTTACATTATAAATAGGCTATTTATAATAAATATTTTTAGGAAAAATTCTCCATAGTGCAAATAATATTTTCGTTGTGACTAAGTATAGGCTACTAGTCACTATTCAATAAGTATCATCCAATTAATTAGTTATAAATAACTAATTAATATTTACTAGAGAAATTAAAAAAGATGCTAGTTACTGGTATTACTTAGGCTACTCGTAAATTAAATAGGTAGTAGCCTACAAAGATTAAAAAGAAAACGTTACTAGTTAGTAGATGTGTGAACAGCTTGCCATATTATCTTGAGTGCGTGTGAAGGTAAGTGGAATTGGGAGGGTCTGTTGTGCGCGTGTGTGTCCTCGTGCATTTTTCCTGTTATGGGAATTAATGCCATTTCACATGGGTATTATTAGAGGTGGTCGTTACTAAACTTAGCTTCATTCTCTAAGTTATTCATTCTCTAAGTTTGTCCATGCATGGACAAAAAAGAAATGGCAACAAATAACCAGACCGACGAGGAAAATGCCAAAATAAGAAGGAAAATAGCATTGTAAACGATGAGACGGAGACGTCTGAGAGCGATGACTTCCGTGGCCGGGAGCAAGATTGTTTCCTTGCCGTGGAAAAATAGCCAGGAAGGGGAAAAAAGTTGAGGGGTAGGTGTGGGGTAAAGAGAAAGAAAAAACTCCCATCTACGTCTACAATCAATGCGCCCCTCCTCCCCTATGTCGCCGCCATCTCTCAGGCCGTAATTTACGATGCCTCGCTATTTATTTGGCTCACACCTCCCGGTAAAGCTCCGTTAACAAACTTCACACTTTGGCAGCTCGCTTTGCAGGTATATTGTATGCAAACCGTGTTTTTATTGTGTTTTGTCACGAAAAGGTGGCGTGTGAATTGAAATGACGTCGTCTCAATTTATTGTGATGTGAGTTATGAAATAGACAATAGCAATCTCTGTTTTTACATTTCTAAATAGCCTAGCCCTAGATGTTTTAGGTTCCTCGATGCTATAGCTTCACCTCCCCTTCAACTTTGAACCCTGAATAAGTTCTTGGCAAAAAGACTCGTTGAATCTGTAGCAAGCCATGGAGAAATACTTCACCAAAAAAAAGTGTACACTTTAACATCTCCAAAGTTGTGGTATTGTGTGTGTGTATAGGCTATGTGTGGTGTGTGTGTGAGAGAGAGTGTCTATTCATCTGTCATCAGGGAGGTTTGGTAAGGAGACTCCGTGGAGCCCAGAACTCAGGGGTCAAGTCCAGGTTTTCCCAGCCCCCAGCATCCCTCCCGCTCTCCTCCGCTCCAGAGAGATGGACAGAATCAGGGAGAGGCGTGAAGGGATGGGGAGGAGAGGACATGAGCCTGAAGTGATAGATTGATGCTTAAGATGACGAACAGTGGGAACGGATATTATGGACGAAAAACAGTTTACTTTAACATTTCGCAGCCAACATGTTTGGCTTCTGCATGCAGGTTTTTTTTTTTTTAATGTTTGTGATTCTGTGGTTGTGAGTCTTACTTTTACATGTCAGTTCTGATGGCAACGACTGTATTTTGCATATTGTTAGGGGGACAGCATCCATTTTCCAGAACATTCACATAATTTTCAATCTTAAAACAATCTTAGTTAGAACATAATTGTTAGCTGTGATATATATATATATATATATATATATATATATATATATATATATATATATATATATATATATATATATATATATCAAAGCTGAATTTTTGGTGAAACCATGATATTTTTTTTCAGGATTCTTTGATGAATTAAAAAAAACATTGTTTACGTGAGATTTTGAAATGAATGAGATGTTATCTGTCATGCACAAATTGTTAACCTTCCAAAATGATAAAGGTGTTTACAGTAGCCTACATGCAGAGTGAAATCAGCATAATTGACAAAATATCCATGCTGACGGCCATAAACATGCTAATGTTTATGACCTTTACATGATAAAAGAAGCATGAGTGTAAGATGCATTCAAATAATCGCATTCCATTCTAAATGCATTCAAAACCTTAATATGCTCCTCCCGGTTTCAAATCATTCTTACGCAATAGGCATTTGCATATTATAGTGTCTCAACTGTGTTCATTTGGATGTTATCCGTTTATTTAAGTGCTAGTGTTGTAAGTTGAGACCCTGTGCCACACTATGGCCCTGTTGTAAGTAATGTCCTCTATGTCACCCTCTCAGTGTGTGTCCGTCTGTCTGTCTGTCTTCGTTTCTGTCTCCTCAGGTGAAGTGTGGAGTGATGAGGCCCAGGACTGCTCTCTCTCTCGCCTTCTCGTCTCCAAAGTGCCGGGCATTTCATGCAGGGTGAGAGACGTTGCTGAGGTGTGTGTTATTCTTGATGTCGGCCTCCAGCGGGGAGCAGGAGTCAACACAGCTAGTTACATACACAGCGCCATCAGCCTGTCAATCAAGTCAGGTAAGCACACCCCCTATTGGTTCATGCTCTGACATGCACCACTCAAAAATACAGAATGTACTAGTTTCACACATAAGACACCTCTATTTAAATGTAACGTATTTACACCTCCTTAGAGGTGCATGTTGTTCTCCAATGTTTCCTGAACTCAAAGCCCTTTCATTCCTGCCTCATTATTTTACAGCATAATTCATCTGCAGATAACAACCATTTGGGCAATCAGTGACTGAGTGTGCCAAAAGATCACGCACACTTCATAAAAAACATAAATTATAATCATCAATGTCTCTGTGTATCTAGTTAATACATTTACTGACGTTCTTATGAATTTGTAACCAATAAGCAAATCAAATCATTTACATTCTACTAATAATCCAGCCATTCAATATTATATTAATGTTATATAACCTACTGTTCAAAAGCCTGGAGTCAGTAAATAATAATATGTAAATATATATATTAAATAAAACAGTAATATTGTGAAAATGTATTACAATTTAAAATAAATGTTTTCTATTATAATACATTTTAAAATGTAATTTATTCCTGTGATCAAAGCTGAATTTTCCACATCTTTACTCCAGTCTTCAGTGTCACATGATCCTTCAGAAATCATACTAATATGCTGATTTGGTGCTTTATTATTAATCTTAAAAAATGGTTGTGCTGCTTAATATTTTCGGGAAACTGAGATTCAACTTTTTCTGGATTCTTTGATGAATAGAAAGTTCTAAAGAACATAATTTATTTAAATTACAGTATAGATTAATTCACCGTCACTTTTCATTGCTAAATAAAATTGTTAATTAATTAAAAAAAAATCTTACCCAAAACTTTTCACACACACACACACACACACACACACACACACACACACACACACACACACACACACACACACACACACACACACACACACACACACACACACACACACACACACATACCCGTGTGACGTGACTTGTGACTGGTTTTGTTGTCCAGGGTCACACACACACACACACGCACGCACGCACGCACATACGCACACACTGTTTACTTGTCATGTGACCATGATTTATATATAACAAAACTGTTTTAATTATACATTCATAATAGGTTTTTAAATATTATATGTACCAAATATGGTTGATGTGTGTGTGCATGTGTTTTGCGTTTAATGTGTATTATTTTACAATAACAACAAGACTTGCTAGTCAAATATCCACGGTCACGTGAAACACGTGAAAGCTGTTTTGTCAGGGCTGATTTTTGCATAGTCACATTCCATTAGAAACGTTTTCATGAGTGGAATGAACTTTGACCCTGCCCCGGTCAGCTGAACTCTAGCCCACTCATTAATTTATAGACTCTGTGCCATCTGATTGGTGCTGCACTGATGATGTCAGCCCTGAAACAGCAGCACTAAATTATAATCATAGCCATCGTAAAGACAAGGGCCTGCTGCACATGTGGAATTCTTTTCTCTCTCTTTTTTGCCTTCTCTTTCATTATCTCTCCCCTCTCCCCTCTTCATGGTCTCCACGCAGGATTTCCTTATGTTCCTGTCTCCGTCTGTCTATCTATTTCTTTTCTCTTTGTCTGTCTGTTTCTCATGTTCCTCCATTCGGGTTAATCTCTCACCCTTTCTCATTCTGTTGTCTCTCTCTCTCGCTGCTTCTGAACATGCACTTTGGATAACCCTGTTTTCAGAACCTCCGCTGCACTTTGCAGATAGATGCCGCCTATTTATTTTACTGTAAGAACACAGCAGACACAGGGAGCCAGAGAGAAAGCCAAAGACACATATATTCTGGTGGGTTAAATCCAAAAGAAGTTGGCTGAAAGTGTGTGTGTGTGTGTGTGTGTGTGTGTGTGTGTGTGTGTGTGTGTGTGTGTGTGTGTGTGTGTGTGTGTGTGTGTGTGTGTGTGTGTGTGTGTGTGTGTGTGTGTGTGTGTGTGTGTGTGTGTCTGCCGACTACATCTTCAAGAGAGCCCTCCAGATTTATAGAAGTGACTCTAGAGCTTGAAATATTTGTAATCATGATTTGTTTGATTATGTGGGGGAGTGGAGAGAGAGCTGGAAGTACTTTAATACTGGATTCTGTCTCTTTGTCTCACACTATATCCCCCCCCCCCCCACACACACACACACACACACACACATAACACACAACCCAACCCCTAACACACAAACACTACATCACTGCCTTTCGTACCTATTCGAGCTCTTACTGTATAGTACTCGCATCTTAATTCTGATTGGTTCCAATGAAGCTGGTCCATTTATTAGACTTGCACAGGTTTGTGGATGTCATAACGTCATTTTTTAATAATAGAAACATATTTTTAATAATTCATATTCTAAGAATTGTTGATAATTCTAAGAATTTATTACATTTGGTGTCATTGTTGAACTGTTCCTCTTTGTAGGCCACCGAATTGGAAAAGCCATCATTCCTAAAGTTCAACACATCCCTCACCGCTTATATGTTTGTTATTGGTAACGCTTTGCAATAAGGTTTCATCTGTTTACAGGAGCTAACTACACTATGAACGAACAATGAACAATACTTCAACAGCATTTAAGGGTTAGTTCACCAAAAATGAAAATTCTGTCAGTAATTACTCACCCTTATGTCGTTCCAAACCCGTAAGACGTTCATCTTCGGAACACAAATTAAATTTTCATGAAATCCTAGAGCTTTCAGTCCCTAGATTGAGAGCAATGCAATTTACACATTCAAGGTCCCAATGGAGGGATAGCAAGCTCCTCATTCATGTTTACGAATTTGAACGAAGGTCTTACGGATTTGGAACGACATGAGGGTGAGTAATAACTGACAGAATGTTCTTCTTTTGGGTGAACAAACCCTTTAAACTTAATGTTATTTTCAACATTTACTAATACATTTTTTAAATCAAAAGTTGTATCTGTTAACATTAGTTCATGCACTGTGAACTGACATGAACAAACTGAAAATTTTTCTTCAAAATTGTCTTAGAGAATATTTAAAAATGTTCACAGATTCTGGCTTAGGGAAAAGGAAGGTTGCATGTCTCATGGAGAAATGTTTGTCTGAAAGGTATGGATCTCTCTCTCTCTCTCTCTCTCTCCACTCTCTCCTCTCTCTCTCTCTGTCTCTCTCTCACTGTAATGGTATTTGTAGGGTTTGATAAGCTCCTCTCTGACGGCCTCCTGTCCTGATGATGTGGACGCAGAGACAAAGGCCGACTGCTGCATTCTTCTGAACCTAGGGTTTAACACATGCTCAGATAACAGAAAGGTATTTACAGCACACTTCACTGTTACCTCAGAAAAAACGTCCTGAATCTGCTTATAAACTAATGCTGCATTAAACGACAGAAGAGCATTTGCACAATATTGCATGGAAATTGTTTTATGTGCCGGAATTGATTGGCAAGACTCTTCCATCTGTCAGCGGCTGTTATCATTTAAATAAAAGGATGAGGACAAAGCCACATTTCAATGATGTCATTAAAGAGAAGTGAGGTTGGTGAGCTGTAGTTATCGCTGTGATGTCACTTTAATATGTGCCGATTAGACTGCAGTCAGTGTGACTGAGAGTGTATCAGTGAGCGGCAGGCCTGTCCATCTGAAGTCCCGCTGGGATTCCTCTGGCTGTGTCTCATTGTGCTGGACCCTGTAAGACAAAGGGTTAAGTAAATGTTTGGGGAAGATAAGGCCACTCACACTGACAGCATGCAGACTTCAGGGACCGGGCTCCACTACGGCCAGATACACACACACACACACACACACACACACACACACACACACACACACACACACACACACACACTCCTCAATTTTGCCTCTTACTCAATTTCAAATTTTCTCTCTCTCTAAGGATTACTTCATCTCTCTGTTCTATCACCACGACTGTGTGTGTACTGTTTTGTAATGGAGTCGCCAACATCTTATATTACATTTTCATATCCTCAGCATATATCTTAACGTTGAATTAAATATAAATATATTATTTTCTTTTATTCAGTACTGTGGATTGAGATGATTTTTGCCATGTTCACTGGCTGCTAAGCATTGACTTCATGTTTTTCCTTCACTTTGTTCTTTTCTCTAATCAAAATGTTTTGAAGATGTTTTCTTGTGAATATTGTTTTAATTGATATAGGTTTTTCCCTGTGTTCTAAACTTCAGTTTTTTTAAATCCTATTAATCTTTTGTAATATCCTTTTAACAAAACCCAGATCGTGACTTCATGCGTCATCTTCCAGGAAGTGACATCAGTTTTGGTGGGAAAACAACAACATAAACATCAGTTAGTGTTAGCAATGGGTTTTCTGAATTCAATTTAGTTTTAGTTTTTAGTTTTTTATATGACATTATAGACTATTAAAAAAAACCCGCCCTGTAAATTTTCTAAAACAAGGTTATAATTATTAAACTTTAACTGTCTGAGTTTGACCAAAACATATATAAGAGTCTATTATATCCTTTTATAGAAATGTTTCCTTTAAATTACAGCACAAACATACCGGTACTCATTATTATTCTTTCTTTTTTTTACAGACTTCAAAACAGTGCATAACAGAATTGTGTGACCTAACTACAGTGAACATGGTTGTATAGAGGCAGAGAAGTTTCTTTGTGTGTGTATGAGAGAGAGATTATGTGTGACACACAGCAGTATTATGTTTTAGGTAGCATAAGGCAGTGGGAGGGGAATGGTGGAGGCTTGCTTTGCATGGCGGTTCCAGCTGCTATCTCCAGCTACAAGACTAAAAGTCTGGCCAGGAAAACAGACTCGCACACACTCACTCCTATTTTCTTTAAATGTGCTCTGCTCAGTTTTTCCTACTTTAAAAACAAGCTATAGCACTCTGATAAGAGAGGAGGGCCTGTGTACCTGTGTTTGTGTGAATGTCACTGTATCATGTTCGTCTTTTTGGAGGGTGTGTAGCATTAGTCATTTGAGCTATGACATTGCGGTCATTAGCGCTATTAGCATCAGGGTAAATGAAATACTTTGTCACATTAGCATCATTTAGTGTCATTTTATGTCAATTCATGACAGCTTGTGAACTGAAGGTGGGCCTACAAATACAAAAAAGCCATGACAATTATTATTATCATGTTTGCTGAGGCAGAGTATCATAGTAAAATGGTTACTTTAGTGTTTTTTGGATACACTGTATGTAAAGAAAGTTGCTGCCTTACATTTTTAAGTTCAATCAACTTGGATGTTTAAGTCATTTTAACTTAAACTACATTAAACTGTCTTAAAAGTAAGTTTAATCTTGTAAAACTTGAAAAAGTTGAAAATTGCTTAACTTATTTTGATTTAACTTAATTGATTAACTTATAAAGAAATGTAAAAACACATGTTGTCATAACTTATTGATCATATATTTTTTTACAGTGTACATATGTACTTTGGAAATACCATGATTTTTTGACATGTACCTTGTTAATACCCTTTTTATCTTTGAATTGGCTTGAAGTAGCATGTATATCATGGTGCATAATTTTTCTAATCATTCAATACCATGGTTTAAATCTGATATCAATGTGTTGCCATCTGATAACATCATGCTGACTGTGCCATGGCACCGCCACAGTACTTTATTTAAAGGTCAACCCAGCACAGTCTCCTTCAACCAGTTTCAATACAGACAAATGAGCCCTGAAAATTCATAAACTTCCCACTTTCCGTTTACTTCTTACTTTCACACATATTAAAATTATGGCCTACATTTTACACAAATAGGAGATCATAAATTCAACCGCAGACGTCAGCTACACAATGAAGTGGGGCCATTGATGTGTTCTCGCCATACACAAACAGTGAACGCTCTCCGTACACAGTTAGACGTTTTGTTTTTCTCCATAATTGGGCTGTAGAATAAACACGGAGGTTAGGTTGTGGAGCAGAGATGTCAGATAGTTTACGGAGACTTCATTCATGTACGGTCAAGTCTGATCCAGCCAACAGCTAATAAGTACGACGAACATCGTGTCAAATTGTCAGAGACGTCCAGAGTGGCTCGGTTAATGATACACAGTCCTTGATTTGTGTGAGCTGCTAAATAGCAGTAACATTAGTTCAGCTGGTTTAACGGCCTTGTTAGCATGTCAATGAAAGATCAGTATATCAAATGATGTATCACCTGCCATCTTAGTTATGAAGAGCTAGCACTAGCAAAAATGGGGGGAAAACAGTAAATTTAGTTTAAAAGTGTTCTTGGATCAATGTAAATCATAACACATATAGTGGGGGTGCATCCTTTCTCAGCCAGTGAAGATTTAGGTAGACAGCTGTTTGAAATGGGGGAATGTATTCACGAACCTGGAAATTAGCTTGTGCTCTTTGGATAATCTACACCTTCGGGAGGACTGGGAATCTACAAACGCCCTCCTATCCTTCTCTCACTCCCCCCTCTCTGTCCATCTCTTGTTCTCTGTTTGGTTCTCTGTTTCTCACACACATACACATACGGACACAAACACATTCAGACTTTCTTTATATCTCCCTTTCCATTGGCTCTACCCCTTCGCCCATTACCATGACCCTTGTTCTTCCCACTTACTTTCTCTCCATTCTCTCTCTGTCTCTCTCCCTCCCTCCTGCTGGTTTTATCAGTGGTCCTGCTCAGTGTCCTACTGTCATGTCTTGATGTGATTTATGTCATGGGCTGTGAAGTTTACTTATCTCCTCCCCCTACACACACACACACACACACACACACACACACACACACACACACACACACACACACACACACACACACACACACACACACACACACACACTAGGGAGATGGCTCCCACTTTCTAGGGCTCAGCCAACCTGGCTCCTCTGCCGCCCAGCACCCAGACCCGGCCAGAGTGAGTAAGCAGGGTGTGTTGTTTGTGGCAGCGAAAAGTGGGATGGTCTCAAATGAGATGGCCATTATTTAGTGGACTGTCTAAGATAGTGATGTATGTTTTGTCAGTCATGAAGCTATAGATTTTCTTTCAAATAAATTCCTTCTCTGGCCTGTCCTATCCTTGCCTATCCTATAATATCCTGGATAACCCTATCATATCCTGGACTATCCTATCCTATAATATCCTGTCCTATCATCTCCTGGTCTATCCTATTATTTCCTGGCCTATATCCCTTCCTATCTTGGCCTATCCTACCCTCGCCTATCCTATCTTTTCCAAATCCTTCCCAGTCGTAATCTATCTTACCCTGGTCTATCCTATCTTTTACCCAATCCTACCCAGTTGTGATCTATCCTATCCTATCCTGGCCTATCCTATCTTTTCCCAATCCTACCCGGTCATGATCTATCCTATCCTGGCCTATCCTATCCTGTCCTGGCCTACTGCATAAAATACTACCTTGGCCTCTCCTATCCTGGCCTATTCCTATCTTATCCTGGCCAATCCTGTCCTTTCCCAATCCTACCCTGCCCTGATTTATCCTATCTGGTCATATTAAACCCTATCCTGCCCTGATGTATCCTATCCTATCCTATCCTATTCTATCGTGTCCTGACCGATCCTATCCTACCCTATCCTGTCCTGTCCTGTCCTGTCCTACCATCACTTATCCTATCCAATGATATGTAAAGAGGGCTGTATTCTTTTCTTCATTCCATTCTTTGAGTCTGAATCTTTATGACCAGAGTCACCTGGCACCAAATATGTCATTTCCTCCATCCAGTGACTCACACAGTAACTCACAGCGAATCCAGCTCCATTTATGTGTCATTGTTCTGTCTGTAATTTTGAAATACTTTCATCCCAGTGTCTGTTATGTATGCTTGTGATATTTGTGAGGTGCATATGTGATTTGTGTATGTGTGCATGTGTGCGGTGGAGAGGTCATCCACATCTCTCGTCTACACGGCTCTTAGTGTGGACCCTTTGATGTGCTTTTAGAATGGCCGTACAGCTCTCTGCTTTACCTCTCGCTTGACAATTGTTTATTAGTTTTGAAACGGCTTTAGTGGACATCAGGCTCTTCTGAGATGGCGCTTTTGAGGAGAGGGCGACTCAAAACTCACCCGAAACCCTCCTCCTCGGGAGCTGGACTCAGGACAGTGAGTCACAGAGACCTTTAGAGTTTAAAAGGAGACTCGGGACTGCTGGGGTAGGGAGTTTGAAAGATGGAGGAATGGATAGGGTGAATGTTTCAGAAAGAGCAAGAGAAAGTTTGAGATGGTTGCAGAAGAGCACAGGAGAGGAAAGAGACAAGGGAGAAGACCACCCTGGTCTTTAAGAGCTCATTGTGTGTGAGATTTATAGCAATGGTTACTGGTTGTGAGAGGTTTTGAGTGTCTTGTGGAAGTGCTAAGAGAGTGCTGCATAAACGCCTTAAGAGCATTAGGAAACTGACATATATGCAAAGGGACAGCACGACAAAGCAGTTAAATACTGGGCAAATCCTTGTAAAAATGACTTGAGGTAAACATAATTCACAAAAATGTGGATGATTCACCTTAAACATGTTGCTGTGTTTTGGAACATATTAGCTGGCTTCCAAGTTGGTCATCAGAGTGCATCTTTATTATATTTGTTTTAATTGCTGTATAGTAAGACATTTATTTATGTTAATACTTTAAATAAGTAAAAAAATGGCCATACACATAAAAATGCATTCTCTGAAAACCTTAAAAAATTCATTTCAAATCAAATATCTCATACAGTGTTTTTTGTTTGTGTACTCTGAAGGTGACAAGAGGGAAATTATTTGTCAGAGGACAAAGACATTAATTTTGTTTGATTTTATTTTGTAATAATATAAAGCCTGCACAATGCTATTATTAATAATTTGCTATGAGAAGTCACTTAAAGTTGCAATTGCTAAAATTATTACTGCAAGTGCTTTTTTTGTCTCTGTTTTTCTAAAATCAGGAAATAAGTGCACAACTGCATTGCAGCTGCTTCCTCCAGAGGCTGTCATAAAACATGTACATGTATGGAAGAACATTTTATAACAATTTGGATCAGTTTAATATCAATATGATATGTTATCTATATTGTCCAAGAAGTCTCACTGAGGTTTTAGAAACCTTTGTCCAAAAGAAGATCTGGATATCATGAATTGACCAATGCAGACTCTGAATTAGCAAAACCGCATTATGTAGCCAATACAGTCATGCATAAATCCATCACAGCAGTATGTCAGGACAACGAGACACTGACAACATAAATAGGACAGTATGTCTCCATTTCTACAGTCTGAAGTCAGAGCTATTCAGAAAAATATGCAAATTACCCAAAAATCACCTCAAACTTGCTCCATTTACAAGTGTGGATTTGATAGATTTGTGATTGGTACATCTCAGTGTCCTCACTGAAGAAGGGTTATTTTTTCCAGAAGATTTTCTGGACAGTGTTTTTGTTTTATTTTAAGCGCTATTGAACAGTCTTTCGAGGGAATTCGGTGAGGTAATGTGATGGATCCGTCTGTCCCTAGATAAACAGTGCTTTATATTGGTTTTAGATTAATAATCCAGATACAGCAGTTTCTCCTGCACTGGTTTTTCCACTTCATTTTTCACATCTCTTTCTCAGGAGTCGAAGAGTTACTGAGAGTTCAGTTCATTTGTCTTCTCTCAAATAAAGAGAGACTCCCTGCAAATACGTCTAATCTTCCCTACCGCTCTTTTCATAACCATCACTTTTCCCTCTCTCTCCATGGGACATGATACGTTCGCTCCGTCTTATCGCTGTGTACAAAGGGTAAGAAAACACTGGGATGTTTGGTTTTTAATAGGCCTGTGTGGTGTAATTGGCTAATTGCTTTATTTTTCTCTGAAGGGTTCTGCGTTCTGTCATAGAGGCAGGAGGCCATAAACACATATGAACATCTCCCTCACTGTCAAGGCTTCCTGAGCTGTGATTGGCTGAGGGATGCATTGGCACCGCAGCCGATTGGCTGGGCTGAGGATGAATGGCCATGCTGACAACCAATGGGGCCAGATGAGGGTGAGCCGGGTGAGATATGGGACGCCGCATTCTTGAGCACTAATCAAATCTTATGAGCTTTCACTGATGGGTATGTGTTATGTTTGTTGATTTCCCTTCATTAGTCTTTACAACGTCTACATGTTCTTAGGCATTTTTGTGCATGTGATGAATCATATTCATAGACGTCTGTATAAATCCTCGATGTGTAAGGGGGTTTTAGCCAGTGAGTGAATCAGTTTGTTGCAAGAGTTCAAATGCAGGAGGAACCAAGACAAGCCTCAACAGATTCAAACACACACACAGCAAGCTAATAAAGTTGATATTGAAGAGGTTCTGGGGTCAAAGGTCACGCGCTGCCCTCTGCTCAGCCTCCCCTCACCACTCCATCTAGTGCTCCTACAGGAGTGCTGAAAATACACAGTGATGGATGTAAATCTGAACCTCCCTCTTTCTCAGTCTACCTTTCTGTGCTCATCAGACCATCTCTCGTCATCCCTATTAGTCCAGATGAAGATGGATATGGATGGTCAGTTATTTATGGATTAAGGCGGAGCTCTAAACCTCTCCTGCCATTCTATAATGTCCTGAAATGGTCCTGGGCATGTTTCACATTACCTGTTGTGGTAATATATATATTTTTTTCTACATTTCTTTTATCTTTGTTTTAAAACTTGGAAATAAAATCTATTTTATGAAGAAAATGGAATAACATTTGGGTAAATGATTCCTTTTACGTATGCATACAAACGTGTTAATGTTCTGTTTCTGTTTCAGACGCACGCACACTGAGAGATGACGTGTCTAGTGGTCTATGGGGTGGAGATGGACGTAGTGACCTGTCGTGTGGGTAGAGACACGTCCTGGGACACAGGAATCAGGAGGGGCTGTTTTTGTGTTCTGTTTTAATCAACTTCCTCTCTGTGCCACAGAACTTCCTGTGTCAGTTCCGTGAAAGGAGACCCACCAGCTTCCCCCCACCTCTAAACCGGAATGAGTGTGTGGATGTGCACGTGGGCGCTCATCTTACATAGAGTAAGTTATTGCCACCTGCCACACTTCAGCATTCTCTCTCTCTCTACAGCCTGTAGTCATTAGACCACTTCAGTATTTGCCTACAGGGTGTGACTGTGAAAATGTACCGGTAGTCACTTCATTATGTTCAGTGGGGCTTGGGTACCAATGCTTGGCAAGTTGGGCAAACATTTATGGGTTATGAATTTTTTTTGACATGCCAACCTGTTAATTTATTCAAAAATACATAAAAATGCATTCAAAATGTCTATGATTAACATATTTTTATTATTTTAATGAATTATTTTTTATATATAATCAAGATAAAGTAAAAAATGCCAGGGTGATACTATCTTGATATCATAATGAGGAAAAAAGCTTCAATGAAAGAATGAAATTAAGTGGGCCGAAATGTTATTTCTTAGAAATATTGTACATAAAAAAAATCATTGTTCATTAATATTTATAAAACTTTTGTCTGCTGAAACAAAGCCCTTATATATGACTAAAATAATGGGGGGGATGCAATAGAAATGGTCCATTGGTCCAACTCCACAGGAATGTGTTATTCATGAATTCATCATTAGTGATATTAAAAAATATATATTTTAAAACATTTTTGGAAATAATTATTAAGATATGTACACTTACATGTATTCATGATTTAAGATGTCATGTGGTGCGACTCCACGGATATTTTGTGATTTTTTTTAAATTCATGATATTTATAAATAATTATTTTTATCGTCAACAATATATCTAAAAACATTTTTGAAAAATGATTTAGATGTGTACACTCACATGTATTCAATGTGTGAGGATATGTTATTACTTCAAAACCAAATGACATTTTTAGATTTTTCTCGAAAGTGGTAAAAAAGTAATTTAAAACCAAACGAAACCAAAAGAAATACAAACGTACCTTTTCTAAGAGCTCAGCGCATGTTTTGCACTAGATATTTCTGGTTTACACTATTTTATGTCATTATGGCTTCCACACAGCCACCAGCACATGATACTCGAGCGCAGCCTCTGAAGGGCAAACACAGACCGTCTGGATCGGTGAGGTCACCTGTGACCTGGAAAACGCACTGAATTTTGCTCAAGCATGTGACAGATTAAAAGATTTTAAATCTATGGCATGTCCAAACAAAAGTTCTAATGATTTAGGATATGGGCTTACATTTACACATAACGTGAAATATATCTATTTATGCTACAGTAATTTTCCATCATTAGAAACGAAGAAATGGTGACTTGTGAATCTCTGTGTTAAGATTACAGTATTCTTTGGGGATTGGAAACCAAAGCTCCCCTGTTCCCGACCCCGGTCCTGTATCTTTCTTTCGCTCTCCCCTTCCTCTCTCGTTCTTGTTTGATGTCACTGTAAGTGGAGTCTCTGGGTGGGCTTGGACGGTATCGGGTCTTGGACTGACTGACTGCTCCATCATGTCGTTTTCTGGCAACACTACAGACAAATGATCAAGACACATCCATTCCTTTGCTCCGTAGCGGAACAGAGCGATCTGGATATGCCATATGCTGTTAAACGGCAACGGTCCTGGTTTCCATCCCTCCTGTACTGGCAGGTTTAAAGACATACTGTTGAGATTATCAAAAGTAGTTTAAGAGCAGAAACAACATCCCAGCTTCCAATGGGAAATCATTTATGTGTGTGTGAGTGTGTTTGTTTATATCCAGCATCTCCGCAGTACGTGATAAAAATGTTAAGACACATTAATTTTGAGTTTAGATTGGCCATTTGTTTTGGTGGACCAGCCTGTGTGATTTCCGTACAGGTGAATTACTATAGAGGTCAATTACACAGCGTCCTCTAGTGACTGACTACAGAATTGCGTTAAAACTGCGAAGGGACAGCCACAACACGATGACTCCTCTTGCAAGAAATGCTGATTCAGGTTGTTTATCACTTGCACTGTGATTTAAAGAAAGAATTTGGACTGGGTTGTCAAAAATAAATATTTGTATTAATAAAAAATAAAAAAACTTCTGTGAATAAAAGTCTTGAGACCACATGGAAAATCTGTGATTCAGAATCAAATCAAGATAATAATCTAAGCTTTAGGATTTGAAAAGAAAGAAACATTGTGATGTAAAAGGAGCGGTAAATGTTTCAGATGATGCACTATTTCTTATTCACACAAAAAATAGTGACATCATGTGACTCAACAAATGTTTTGTACTCTGTACAATCTTATGAAGTTCGTGTAGCTCGAGTCCTATTATCATAAAAACAAAAATGAAGATTAACCTAAGTTTATGTCATTAATAGTATATATTATGTATATTTTTGTTTAAAATTACACAAATTACATTTGTGTGATGCAAAATGTAAGCATTTTCACTAGTGGACTGAGAGGTTTGGATCCCATTGTTGCGTTGTTCGCGAAACACAGGTAGCCCATTGTTCTTTCATGCGAGTTGCCATTTTAAGATGACTGAGCTTGTTTCTGCAGTGTTGGATGTCTTTAGAGTTACATAAACATTTATGCAGCAGTATTTTTTAAAGGGAGATTCACCATGTCTTGTAAATCTGTCTCATTCTTTGAAGTCTTATCTGGCTCGAGACATTGATGGTAGTGCTGGAGTGATCCTATGGAATCCCAGGCCTCTGTGTGTGAGTCTGTGTGTGTGTTCCTACACTACGAGGGGCCCCCAGGAGACCCTGCTACATATTTTACTGTTGAATGATTGTCATGTCATTAATCAAATTTAAAAGGTAAAAACTAACTTCTTAGTCATTTGAAATTGTACATGACGTACATTAATCAGTCATTTCAAAGTAATTGATAAATCTGAATTGGGAAGGGGCATCACTCTATTATCAGGGTGATTTGCTATAGTAGCAAAAAAAGGGTATGACCCATGTCTAACATCTATCTGTGCCTGTGCGTTTTAACAAACTATTGTTATTAGCAGGATAGAGTATTCATCTATTTATTTATTCAAAAGCCAGTGCATTTTTAAACACACAAATCAACTTCAAGTCATGACAAGTAATTACACACCCAGTAATTTGCTGTAATTGTACAGACTGTTTTTTTTTTTTAATTATTGAAAGCCGTAATTCCAGCTGCATTTGCAATATTTAAAAGCAATCCCTAACCTTATTCATTATCATATGTGAATAATGATGAATGGTTCCTGGGTGAATCCCATAGGCCAATAGACTGTTAAAACATGCGCTATTACACCCCACAGTGGACATAAAGCGGATCACATCTCTGAGCACTACAGTTATATACTGAAGCATATTTTGTTGCTCTATAAACCCAGAGAAACCAGTTCGCATAGATCTGTCACCATTTGCTTTGAAGATTGGTGTAGCCTAGTTGCTCTCTATGGCCCTCTATACATTAATACCGGTATATGCGATCAAATGGTCATTTGCCTATGCCATAAACAGACATGAAGTTATGTTGTTATGGTTTGTTATATTCTCAAAATGATATAAAATAGATCCATGATTGTAATGGTTGCTCTCCCCTTATTTATTGTGTCTTTTTTGCCATTGTTATATACTGTTATCTCTTATTTTAATATTGTTATTGTTGCTGCTACATGATGTATGGTGACCTTGAGTGATTTGTAAAGCGCCTTAAATAAAATGCATTATTATTATTATTATTATAATAAAGATGACACATAGAGCTGGTTTAGTATATTGTGAAATAGTGTGCTATAAGCAGCACATGACTCTATTGCTGTCCTCTATGTGTCCTCAGTCAGGAGGAGACCCACAGCTCTCTGACTTGGTCTACTGCGGAATCAGAAATCAACGGACTGACATTACCAGCATCTGTCTTGCTGCATTAATGAATATCTCATGCTGGACCAGAGCCCTGCTGGTCCATCATATTTAATAAGCATAAAGGTGACCTGGTCTGTTAATTCTCCTATAGACCATCAACACTCCGTCTTTGTTGTGAAGTATTGAGAGTTGTGCTAACGTGCTAACTTTAAATGCATCGACCAGGATACATAAAGTGTGTCTGTACCTTGAAGCTTATGCGCTGCACCAGATGGAGTATGCATACATTTGTTGTATTTGTTTTGGTTTGGTTGAAACTAGAGGGTTTAAACACGGGTAGACGGAACTGAGAGTGCTATAGATTTATTGTATCAGTAATCTGATAACCTGTAGGACAGGACAGTCAATGGGTTGTTGGTTGGATGGAGGTTGATCAAAATGTGAGCTTACAGTCAATTGTGGGAAAGGGGTGGGTTTAAGCAGACTAAATGATTGCTGAAGTCCAACATGCGTCACCAGAGAGAAGGTCGAGGTACTTAAATTAAAAATTATACGGTCAGTAGCATGCATTTACAAAATATAGAGGTTGAATTTTTGTTTCATGTCTTCTTAAAATATATATATTGTTTCCTTGAGTACCTTTACAAAACATAACAATGGTTTCGTGTACTGTTGTAAGACCGGTTTATGGCACATGGTTTACATTCCACAAATTAACCATGCTTTCAGTCTAACCTTTGGTTTTCTATATTATTACTATGGTTTTAGAACAAATATCATACTTGAACTAAGGTTACTTCGGTAAAACTATTATGAAAATGTGGTTAATATGGTTTTACTACAAATAACATTGTGGCAAGCAGGACAGGGGCCAAAGGCCGTGAGAGAAGGGCGTGAGGCCAGTGGTGATTGATAATGAGCGGCCTATACGTGCCGCACCGGCCTTATATCTCACGGAGGATCTACGGAGGCATACAAGGGGGAGTGACGACAGTGAAGGATGAGAGAGGACCAGGCCTGGGCTATTTTACGTTATGTTTTGTTAATGTGTGCGGCAGTCATCCGTGTAGCGCAGGCTTGTGTGGCAAGCAGGGCTGGGCCAAGGGCCGTGAGAGAACGGTGCGAGATCAGTGGCGATTGATAATGAGTGCCACCTGCACGCCGCACCCGAGCTACGGAAGCATAAATGGAGGAACGGCGACAGTGAAGGACGAGAGAGAGCTTAGACTTTACGTTATGTTTTGTTTGTGTGTGCGGCAGTCGTCCATGAGGGGCTGCCTCTTACTTTCATTTTGTGTTTGTTTGTTTTATTATTCAAGTCTTTAAATGTTCGCCGGTTCCCACAACCTTCTTCCCTGAACCATCATACCTTGTTACAAACATGCACTCACAATTGGATTGAGATCTGGAGACTGTGGAGGCCATTTGGGTAACCACTTTTAAGAAACCCGTTTGAGATGATTTGAGCTTTGTGACGGTGTGTTATCCTGCTGGAAGTAGCCATCAGAAGATGTGTACACTGTGGTCATAAAGGGATGGACATAGACAGCAACAATACTTGGGTAGGCTGTGGCGTTTAAATGATCCTCAATTGGTACTAAGAGGCCCAAAGTGTGCCAAGAAAATATCCTCACACCATTACACCAGCAGCAGTCTGAACTATTGATGCAAGGAAGGATGGATCCATGTTTTCATGTTGTTCTGGCCAAATTCTGTCCCTACCATCTAAATGTTGTAGCAGAAATCGAGACTCAGACTAGGCAACGTTTTTCCAATCTTCTATTGTCCAATTTTGGTGAGTCAGTGTGAATTGTAGCCTTAGTTCCCTGTTCTTAGCTGACAGCAGTGGCACTGGTGTGGTCTTCTGCTGATGCCCATCTGCTTCAAGACCTTGCTTGCAGACCTTGGTTGTAACTAGTGGTTATTTGAGTTACTGTTGCCTTTCTATCAGCTGGAACCAGTCTGCCCATTCTCCTCTGACCTCTGGCTTGAACAAGCCATTTTCTCCCACAGAACTGCCACTCACTGGATATTTTCTCCTTCTCAGATCATCCTCTGCAAACCCTTGAGAAGGTTGTGCGTGAAAAGCTCAGTAGATTAGCAGTTTCTAAAATACAGACCAGCTTATCTGCCACCAACAAGCATGCCACGTTCAAAGTCACTTAAATCACCTTTCTTCCCCATCTGCTTAGTTTCAACTTCAGCAGATCATCTCGACCTATCTAAATGCATTGAATTTCTTCCATGTGATTGGCTGATTAGATATGTGTTAAAGCTCCAGTCCGTAACTTTTTTGGGTTAAAAATTATCCAAAATGAATTTTTGAGCAAGTACATAACCAGCCAGTGTTCAAAACTATCTGCTTGCCTTCGCTCGATTCTAAACGGTAAGCTCGTAATAATGTTTTTAATTCCAGTGGTACTGGTGGATTTCCGCTGGAAATTTGAGCATGTCTTTGCGTCATTACGTCACATCTGTAGAGATAAAGAAGAAGTCTCGGCTAGCAGGCTATATTGCGTGTGAGGATGTTGGAGGTGGAGATATAGCCTTTTCTCACAGCACTTGATATAATTAAACATATTAATTTGATGGCGGATCCAGAAAGGTTAAAACGACAATCCCCAGTGACGAGATTCACCCGTTGTAAAATGCAAAAGACTTCGTTCGGACTTCGGAGTGGCTACAGAAAAAAAGAGACTGCAACCGGGCCCATGCGAAAACAAGAATAAATATCGGAAGGGCATTAAATGTAGTCACGCAAAGCTGATGTTGTTAACATTACAATTTGAGAACAAAGTATAATTTGCACGGGTTTACGTGATATGAAGCGATCGTTAGATTTAATCAGCGCGATTTACTGCTATGCTTTTTTTCCCTTAGTTGGTCAGAACAAAGTGGATGTTACTTACTTGTTCAGATGACATTTTCCGGTGAAAACTCTTATGTTGATCATACTTCCAAAAAGTATAATCTGTGATTCTGAAAGACAGTATCCACATCGGCGCGGTGACGGACAGCCACACATTCTTCTCAAAACATTGTGTTCATCCGCGCTGTGCCGTGTCGAGGCACAACTCACGTAAAGTTGACAATTCCGCGAATGACTACAATTGCAGATTTCAAACAGAGATGGCGACAAAGAGGAAAAGCTACGGACTGCAGCTTTAATGAGCAGTTCAACGGGTGTACCTAATAAAGTGGCCAGTGAGTGTAAATTAACTATGGTTACTGTAGTAAAACCATGGTTAAATGTGTGGTTACTTTGCTTTTACTCCAAATATCATTGTTTTTACACTAGCTTTAGTAAAACCACCATTCATTTTTCTAATGGTGCACAGTAGGACATTTGAGTCACCTTAAAAAGACCGTATGGAGGTTGCCCTGTGTGGGCAATCTGAGGAACCTCAAATGCTGCTTCAAGGTTTTGCAAAGCAACATATGACGTCTTGATACATATCATACAGTTTCATAATTATTATCATAAAATATGAGGATTTAAAAAGACACCAGGGAATGTACATAGTAAATAAACACATAACAATTTCCCATGCCCCTGCAATGAAGCTGAATAAAGGTCTCTGGTTCCTTGAGATTGAAAGAGCAAATCAAAGCAGAATAAAGCGGCTTTGTGTGTCCTATATCCTTCTGAGTATTTTTTTCTTCTTCTTTGTGGTCGGGCAGGTTTAGTGGGATTTCAGCAGGACCGGTTTATCCAGGGGAGAACTGGTGTTTGTGTGCCGCCGCGAGGAACTGCTCAAACCTGTTCTCCTCGTCAGTGGGGAGGAGGAGCGGGAGGAGAGGAGCGCAGGGCGTATGAAAAACTCTTCTTTACCTTTCCTCTGTATGTCTTTCTCATTCCCAATAGTTTTCTATCCGATGTAACTCTCCGAGGGGCTCCGGAGGACACTGGCGTGACGAGGAGACCGACAGCATCGCGCGATTGGCAGGTGACGTGATTCACGTCCACAAGGTGGCACGGGGTGAGTGAACTCGTTTCACCTGAACACACTGTATTGATCAGGTGTCATGTGTGTTTGATAGATATTTATTGAGCAATTGTATGTTGTGATCAGTCATCAATAACGCAACACATAAATTCACACCCATATATGTCCAGATGAAACACAATCACCCATTCAAGCTTTTTCAGTTGGGTGGAGTGACCTAATATTTATTTTTTATTTGATCAGTGATATGAATTAATCTGGTCGTAGTATTGCATTTAATTCCATCTTCGCCTATCTATTTTTCTTATTAACATTATTGTTTCATGTGTTTTTCTGTTTCATATTTACTGGAATATTGAGAATATTAATAACCACAGGTATTTTATGATATATGATCATCTTTTTTTAAACCAAACTATTAAAGAGAAATAATTGATTGCTAATAAGAATGTGTTGGTTAACTTTGTATCATAACCTTGTTCACAAAGTTAAACATTTGCTTGCAACTTCCTCTCTCTCTCTCTCTCTCTCTCTCTCTCTCTCTCTCTCTCTCTCTCTCTCTCTCTCTCTCTCTCTCTCTCTCTCTCTCTCTCTCTCTCTCTCTCTCTCTCTCTTGATTGTCTGATTGTCATTCCCATGGTAATAGTGATATTAAACTGACATTCCTCTGTTGAGCATGTAAAACATGTACAACACAAACATCCATCAAATGCCAAAAAATAAAAACCAAGCTAAATCAAAAATCATTAACAATCAGTGATTGCGTAATGCCAGACCTAATCCACCAATCCATCTCAGAAGCATACCTTCTCATGTACATTGATAATATTGTCATTATGCCCCAGGCCTGCTTAGAATCCACCTTTACATCTTGCTGACTAACTGACTGGTTTTGTATGCTTAGATCAATTACATGTAATATTCCACTTTTTAGTGACAACATCGATGACCTCTGACCCCAAAATGTCAAGGGCACTGAGAGCTCAGAGCTCAGATCTAATCTTTATCACCTGTTTGTGTTTGCAAAATCTGTTAGTAATCATATTTGCAAAGTCAGCTCAAAGCAGTGGGTTTAAAACATTAGTGTGTGTGTATGTGTGTGTGTGTGTGTGTAGATGTGTGTGAAATGTGAAGTTTGCAGATCTACGAGACAGGTTCCCTCTTGCTCCCGCTGCTGTAACGTTCACAACTGTTAGCTAACATATCCTGACATGTAGAGAGAGTGAAGGAGCAGGCGAAAATCACTCAGATCAAAATGCAAAAACGATTGTATGGGGGAAGGGTGGAGGGGGGGGGGTTGTGTAACCACACCCTCTCAAGAGCCCTCAGCAGCAGGCTGTGTATCTCTGCAGGCAGAAGTCTTGCAGACAGGGTGAAAACCTGTAATTAGTTATTATAATGTATTTAGATGTTTATATGAAGCTTTGCAGCACATTTCACACTTTACATTCAAAATTAAACACCCTGCACTCAAAAAATGTGCTCGTTTGCAATCCGCTTTAAGACAAGTTATGCTCTCCTACATTCTGTAAAAAAAAAAAATATGATCAATAAGTTATGACAACGTATGCTTTTACATTGCTTTAACTCATCATTACTCCAGTTTAATGTAATTTAAGTTGATCGTACTTAAAATTGACAGTGCAGGAAAATGTTTGTATCTAGCATAATTTACAGTGCCTAGCCTAAACCTATGTGTCTGTTTTGACTGTCACAGTATTTATATATAGTGCCATTCAAAAGTTTGGGGTTGGTAGGGTTTATTAATGTTTCTGAAAGCTGCTTATGCTCATCAAGGCTGCATTTATTTGATTAAAAATACAGTAAAAACAGTAATATTTTGAAATATTATTACAATTTAAAAGAACTGATTTCTATTTGAACATATTTTAAAATGTAATTTATTCCTGTGATGCGAAGGTGAATTTTCAGCATCATTACTCCAGTCTTCAGTGTCACATGATCCTTCAGAACTCATTCTAATATGCTGATTTGATGCTCAGGAAACATTATTATCTTATTATTATTACTATTATTGTGAGCACAAAATACTTTTTTGGGGGATTCTTTCATAAATAATTTTTATTTAGTATACACTGTTTTGAACAATAGTGTATATATCAATTATGTATTCACATTTCAGCGCATTGCAATCATTCTATGTGACTAAGCTTTTACGTCAATCATGACAATCGTCAGGAATCATTTAGTTTTAGTGCTCAGGTAAAAGTTTTTGAACCAGTAATTTATGAGACGAACGAGTGGATGTTTGTAGATAGCACAGGTCAAGAAAAATAAGGTGAATGTCATATGTAGATGTTAGTGTAGTATGTGTCGAATTGAACCCTTCGACGCATTACATGGGTCATAACTTCCAGATCCTGTTTGTTTTTTAAGTGTTACTTAGTACACACACATTTTGTGAAAAAGCCACCTCTCCTTATTTCTTACTCTCTCACTCTCTCAGTTACACACACTCATAGATGCATACACAAATAAAGTTAGGCCTACAGTGCTCACCTTGCATAACCGGTTTAGCAAGACCAGCCTTTAATAACCTTGGTATACATGAGTGTAGAAATTCAAAAGTTCACCCAGGGCAACGGCAGAACGTGAACTGCCACCAATTGTTTTCTAATCAAGAGTTGATTTAACAAATCTGTATCTCGTTTACAGTTTTCACTTTTGTTTCCCTTCCTATCCCTATCCGTAGGAAGACGAGTCAAGTGGCAGGTGTGCAGGAACACCAGCATGGCTGTGGAGAACTTCTCTGAGCTCCTGCAGAAACTGCGGGAGGTCCATGACCATGAGTTTGAGGGTAAGACCACCCACCTTTGAACAATCTTGACTGAGATTCCACCAAAGTATGCATGACTATATCTGTATTATTGACACAAAATATGGTAAACAAAATCGAAAAACTTTGTTTAATTTATCAAAAACTCACTAAACTTTGTTTAAAGGTGCCATGTGTAAAAATTGAGGTAAAAATATTTAAAAAATGAGCTACACGCATCAAAAGAATGAGAAGAAATAAGGGCAATGATGTCATTAAAAAAATGTCAAGTTATAGTGGTGCAGAGATATCAACCTTAATTAGCATTAGCATTACTAGCCACGGCCCGACAGGTGTCGTAATACCAGTTTCGGCCATGGGAGGCGGTATGCGGGGCACATAACCACCAGCCAACCTGCAATACACGAATAACGTAAAAGTACGGCCCACTACTTCATTTCAGGGAAGAGAGCGGAAGGATGGCTGAAGCCTTTGGCAAGAGAACCCTACAACCACCGCGCTCTGAAGCACAAATCAAATCAGATAAGAAAAGAAAAGGACCGCTCGTCACGGTCCGGGCTCGAAAGTGCGGGGGACGGCGAGCGAACTGCAGCGCATAGCCCTGTTTTACAACGTTCAGCACCCATTCTGACACGCCCGGGATCGCTCCCCATGCTTTCGCACGCATAGCTAGGGGCAGAATGGTCTCCGTGTTCTGACCACCGCACTGCGCGGGTTCGAGAAACTGAAACGGAGGTATCAGCGCGGCGCGCGCGCCCTCGTTGTCTGAATATTGCTGCTCGCTGACGACAGCAGCCGGCTGTTTCACATTCAATGACTCGGTCGCTAAGGGCGGAGAACAATTTGTGGCGCGAACAGGTCATTTGTAGCCTACTCTATCTTTCAACAGTGTTCGTGTTTTTTTTACTATAGTAGAGATGATCGGTTCACGTGCGCTGTCTGATGTTTACTGCATCACTCGACATGGAGAGGTTGGGTAAAGTAATAATTACAAGAGCTTCACGGTTATCAGATACAAGCATTCAACGGCCCTGTAGTATATATATATATATAAATATAGGTTATTTGTGTTTGCGCACGTGATATCAGGAAGCAATGTAATAACGTTACCTGTAATACACACATGATGGCGATGCGCAAATCGAGTCTGTGTGTGTCACAAATCATTATTGTTTCTTCAACTTATTAAAATATCTTACTTTACTGCATCTGTTTCTGCTTCTTTATCATATTTATAGTGTGTGATTTATAAAATACCATATCCTACATCACATATTTTGATATGTGAGGTATACTGCCCCCATCTGGTATGGAATGTGGAGTATGACTTGATTTTTTTTGCCAGACAATTACACATGGCACCTTTAAAATAGATGCACATTTCACAAACTCCCTTAATAGCAACAATCAACAGTAAAAACATCTTTACATCACTACAAAAAAAGATATGGTGTGGTGTAATTTACAGTTCTCTGCGAAATCCAGTTTTTGCAAAAGGAATCTACACAATTGGGAGTTTTGTGTGAGGGCGTTCCCAACGCAGATTTTGCTTGTGTTCAAATTATAGACCAATAGAAAGCTTCTTAGCTTGACAGTGACTTCTGTCAGAATGTTGCTTCCAGAGATGTTCACAAATCTTACATATGGAGTCTGAGTCAAGTCTGAAGTCTTTATCACTGGAGTCTGAGTCAAGTCTGAAGTCTTTAAGCTGGAGTCTGAGTCAAGTCTGAAGTCTATATCACTGGATTTCGAGTCAAGTCTGAAGTCTTTAACACTGGAGTCTGAGTCAAGTCTAAAGTCTTTAAGCTGGAGTCCGAGTCAAGTCTGAAGTCTTTATCACTGGGTTCTGAGTCAAGTCTGAAGTCTTTATCACTGGATTCTGAGTCAAGTCTGAAGTCTTTAAGCTGGAGTCCGTTTCAAGTCTGAAGTCTATATCACTGGAGTCCGAGTCAAGTCTGAAGTCTATATCACTGGATTTCGAGTCAAGTCTGAAGTC
This sequence comes from Phoxinus phoxinus, assembly GCF_949152265.1. Lineage (NCBI taxonomy): Eukaryota > Metazoa > Chordata > Actinopteri > Cypriniformes > Leuciscidae > Phoxinus > Phoxinus phoxinus. Next base: position 18,396,810 of record NC_136893.1, read on the forward strand.
TTTAACACTGGAGTCTGAGTCAAGTCTAAAGTCTTTAAGCTGGAGTCCGAGTCAAGTCTGAAGTCTTTATCACTGGATTCTGAGTCAAGTCTGAAGTCTTTATCACTGGATTCTGAGTCAAGTCTGAAGTCTTTATCACTGGATTCTGAGTCAAGTCTGAAGTCTTTAATCTGGAGTCCGTTTCAAGTCTCAAGTCTTTAAGCTGGAGTCCGAGTCAAGTCTGAAGTCTATATCACTGGCTTTCGAGTAAAGTCTGAAGTCTTTATCACTGGATTCTGAGTCAAGTCTGAAGTCTTTATCACTGGATTCTGAGTCAAGTCTGAAGTCTTTAAGCTGGAGTCCGTTTCAAGTCTGAAGTCTTTAAGCTGGAGTCGAGTCAAGTCTGAAGTCTGCATCACTGGATTCTGAGTCAAGTCTGAAGTCTTTAAGCTGGAGTCCGAGTCAAGTCTGAAGTCTTTATCACTGGAGTCTGAGTCAAGTCTGAAGTCTTTAAGCTGGAGTCCGAGTCAAGTCTAAAGTCTTTATCACTGGATTTCGAGTCAAGTCTGAAGTCTTTATCACTGGAGTCTGAGTCAAGTCTGAAGTCTTTATCACTGGAGTCTGAGTCAAGTCTGAAGTCTTAATCACTGGATTCTGAATCAAGTCTAAAGTCTTTAAAGCTACACTGTGTAGGAACTACTTCATCTAGCGGTGAAATTGTATATGACTACCAACTGAATATTACTTTCTAGCCTCTCCCATTCCGAGGGTGTTTTAACTCCTACGGTGGCCGTATTATTTCAAATCTGCCAGCAGTCGCGAGTAATCTCCCCCTCGCATTCGTCACGGTGCCACTGAGTGTAAAAACGCGTAAGGCGAATCTTGAATTTCCAGGTATGTCCCTCTTTGGCTAATGTATTTTCAAGATGGAGAGGCAACATGGCTTCCCCAGTTTGAGCAGTTCACCCGTATGTATTATAAATGGCAGATTCTACGCTTACGAGAATACTTGATTAGTTGGTAGAAGTAATTATACATTAATGAGCACGTATAATTTTGAAAGAACAAAGTGGTTTTTGCTAAGAATCAATTAAAAAAATTACACAGTGTAGCTTTAAGTTGGAGTCCGAGTCAAGTCTGAAGTCTTTATCAATGGATTAAGACTTCAAGTCTGAAGTCTTTATCACTGGATTTCGAGTCAAGTCTGAAGTCTTTATCACTGGATTTCGAGTCAAGTCTGAAGTCTTTATCACTGGATTCCGAGTCAAGTCTGAAGTCTTTATCACTGGATTCTGAGTCAAGTCTTAAGTCTTTATCACTGGATTCTGAGTCAAGTCTTAAGTCTTTATCACTGGATTCTGAGTCAAGTCTGAAGTCTTTATCAATGGATTAAGACTTCAAGTCTGAAGTCTTTATCACTGGATTTCGAGTCAAGTCTGAAGTCTTTATCACTGGATTTCGAGTAAAGTCTGAAGTCTTTATCACTGGATTCCGAGTCAAGTCTGAAGTCTTTATCACTGGATTCTGAGTCAAGTCTGAAGTCTTTAATCTGGATTCTGAGTCAAGTCTGAAGTCTTTATCACTGGATTCTGAGTCAAGTCTTAAGTCTTTATCACTGGAGTCCGAGTCAAGTCTGAAGTCTTTAATCTGGATTCTGAGTCAAGTCTGAAGTCTTTAAGCTGGAGTCCGAGTCAAGTCTGAAGTCTTTATCACTGGATTCCTCTGTTATTCCTCAAGTCTCGATAAAAGTAAAACATAGTGCTGTAGGTTTAAAGGCTAGATTTTATTTGTTAATGTTTTAACAGGCTTGTAATCCAAATGAGCCATGCAGCTGCATCACAGTATAATCTCACTAACCTTTGTGGATTCGATGTCTCATAAAATGTGATTTCGTCGCTCCGGTGTCTTTAATTATTTTCCCACATTGTTTGCACCTTGCTGATTTGACTGAACCAAATTTAATAAACACAAATGAACATATGGCACGGTTTCTCCACTTTCATCATGATATTTCGGAGTTACGCACGGCGCAATACACAGACATACCAGTAGTATGTCATCAGTAGTTAAGGATCAAAGACTTTTTAAAATATTCATGAGTCCTTTAGTCGAGTCCGAGGTCTGAAGTAATTTCAGTTCGAGTCCGAGTCCTGGACTCAACCTGAACATGATATTTAAAGGTGAACTATGCAGCTTTTTTACCTTAACTGAACAGCTTCGGAGTCATTGGAATGGTTATATTACTTTTTTCGGGTTGAATGGTGGTCCTCTTGCACCCCCCTATCGCATGTGAGCGGAAAAACACACTTGCAACTTTGAGCCGGCGTGCCGCCGGACGCGGCGTCAGGAAGTATCGCGTGATATCAGGTCTTGCGATGTAAAGAATTGCTTTACGGCAAAAAGAAATCTGCTAAAATTATGGAATTATTGCGCTCCCTCACGCTGTTCGAACCCGAATGAAGAAGACGTTGTAAAGAATGTCCCGTCTGCTTTGATGTCGTTGATCTACTAGCCTCTGGTATCTGGGAGTCGAAAATACGTTTTTCGACAGTGTTGTCAAATATCTATTCCGCAGCTGTAGGGGGAGCTCTATAGAGAAACCAGCAAAAAGCGAGAATACAGCGAAGATATTCCCGAACCTGCATAGCCCTGCTTTAAACACTTGTAAAATCATAACTGCTTCCACTGCATTCCTTTGTGCCATCCAGCGCTTCACACTCCAGTTGTCCAAATTCACTCTGTATTGTTTCTCTCTCTCTACAGGGTGGCAGGAGAAAGTACAGGAGCTGACAAATAAAAAGATTATGTGAGTGTGAATACCATATTTTTCACGCTAAATCGATTGGCATCAATTTGACGTCCATGTCATTAATGTTTTATGTGCGTTCTGTTGTAGCGATACAAAGCGCATGGAAGAACTGTACAACAGGAACCAGCTGATGAGAGAACAGCAGCGGATTCTCACTGAGAACATCAAACAGCTGGAGAACAGGTTTGAGAGAGTTCATTCATAAATGTAATCTCACATACCGCTGCCCACACTGAACGTGTCTTGTCGATCCTCAGGTTGCGGGCCGGGTTGTGTGACAGGTGTAAAGTCACTCAGGACGTGGCTAAAAAAAGACAACAGGAGTATGAAAACTCTCAGCTCCAGAGTCTACAGCACATCTCTTTACTGGGTGAGCTATAAATAGAGCCTTTATGTGAAGAAGAAATAGTTTTATTGACCCAGTGTTGTTATTGTTCACTAAAACTATTAAAACATTTCGTGAAAAACCGGAAACCGTTGGAGTCTAAGTTTTTCGAAGGACTAAAATTATTCAAATTTAAACTAAACTGAAAATATAAAAAAAGAATACTAAAATAACACTGCATTAAACATGTTTATTCCTTTTTCACAAAAGGTCAGACTTTTTGGTCCAACTGTATATACAGTCAAACCAAAATTTGTTCAGACACCTTCAACATTTCTCACATTATCACAGTTTATTCGCTATAGTTTAGAAAATGGTAATCAAATATGACAAGAACTCAGAGTTATGAAATTAGTTGATATTTCACTGGTTTTGGCCACTGGTTAGACTGTCTCACAAATTAATTCGGTTGAATAGCTGTCAGCTGTTAAATTTAAGTACACAATTAGATAATACCAATTTAGGTCAACCAATTACCAGGAAATGCTTAATTTTGTTCAGTCTGTGGTGTAAAAAGGTCGCATTAGCAATTAAAGAAAAAACACTTAACTTAAGCAAAACATGGTCAGGTCAAAGTGTCGGATAATTTTTGGTTCCAAATTGATATAAATTTTGCTAATAGTCCACTGTATGAAGAATTTTTGGGTATAATGTCACAGTTGACTTTATTTTGCTGTCCTCACTTACATAAATTAACTATAGTGTTCTGCACCCACTAGTAAAAAAAATATCAAAAATGATATCTGATGTCTGAATTATTTTTGCTTTGAGTGTATACATGTGAGAAACAAACATGATAAAATGTTTAAAACATTATAAAACCACAACTTTCATGGGTCAGTCAACCTTTATAGTTTTTACTTTATTGTTATGGAGTTCTTCACAGAGGAATATATGAATATTAAAGATATCCCTGTTTGTTCACTGCTGCAGTGAGTGAGATGAATGCTCTAAAGAAAGAAAACGACAGACTGAGAGAGGAGCTGAAGGGCTTGAGGGATCAATCGAAGTGAGTTCTTGGCATGCTTCCTTGGCATTTGTGTGCAAGCATTTCCTGTTGTTTATCATGGGAAAGTTCAGTTCCTGTCACACAGTGGCACAATCTGATTTACTGTAACTGTAGTTGTGCGACACTGGCCAACATATTGTGGTCTGCACCAAATGGTCACTTTGGCTTGCGATCGTGTATTGCATATAATAGTCATGCATGAAAATACAAACTTCCTCCTTTACCTTTCAGTCGGCAGAATGGTCATTCAGAGGACACAATCACCCCAGAGATCAAGATATCACCTGACACAGCAGCGGCTGCTATGACTCTACTGACCTCAGGGCTGAAGTCCAGCAAACCTCCACCAGGGGACGCCACTGTACCTGCAGCAACTGTCAAACGAGAGACGGTCAGCAGCCCGACTGACAGTCAGGGTAAGTTACAGTAGACATATGAAAACCAATGCTATATACTATACAGTACCAGGTCAAAAGTTTGGAAACATTACTATTCTTAGTAAGTCTCTTTGGGACCAAAAATTATTCAGACACTTTGACCTGACCGTGTTTTGCTTAAGTGTTTTTTCTTTAATTGCAGATGTGACCTTTTTACACCACAGACTGAACAAAATTGAATTAATTTTTGAGACAGTCTAACAGAAGGATGGCCAAAACCAGTGAAATATCAACTGATTTGATATCTTGTCATATATTATTACCATTTTCTAAACTATAGCGAATAAACTGTGATAATGTGAGAAATGTTGAAGGTGTCTGAACAAATTTTGGTTTGACTGTATATACAGTGTAGGAAGATTGCCTGGTACTGGAAAACATTCGTTGCATGTTACCAACTGTATTGATGAAAACATCTGTAATATCCTCTTTCTAAACAGAAAAATCATCTGAACACAGTTTCATGCAAAGCTGGGGCAAGGCGTTTTCATTTGTAAGCAATAATCTGTTCTTTAAATACTGTTTTTGCGGTTTCAAGTTGGTTGTTTCATCGAAAATCTTGTTTCTTTCGGTTCCCTTGTGTCTCATTGGTTGCTGAAATGTGTGTTTCTCTCAGGAATCTAATAAGTCCATGTTGCCCACCTCAAGCCCCGTGAGATGGGCGAACGAACACGGCACTGAAAGGAGGTGAGACAGGCAGACGAAACCCACGCAGTGACACTGAAAACGGACAAAAGATTGTGACTCATCTTAATGCTTCTCCTCCTGTGTCCACAGACCTGCCAGCGTGGACTCGGTGGAGCACCGGCATTCCCCTTTGTCTCCTCTTGTCCCGTCTCCTCTTAGACTACTGAAGAACAATCCTATTTTTTCTTCTGCTGCCTCTGAGGAACGTAGCAGCCGGCAACAAATCCACGCCCCCGTCCCCTACCGGCCGCTTCCGATCAAGACCAGTGGCCTGTCTATCCCATGGCAACTCTCTGAATCCACTGACTGGGTAACAGTAGAAGCGGCCGGCTCTGGTGTTAGTAGTGGGATACCGGTTAATTCAAGACAGAGCCCATTTTTAAGCTCAAGCTTACTACGTTTCCCTAAACTGGTCCCACCAAGCAGCCCCCTCCAGTCTCGCACGCACGGCTCAACGCCTGGCGGCCCGCGGCCCTGGTCCCGCAGAAACCTCCCAGAGCATGTAGAGAGTAGAGAAAAGGAAGTGACAGAAGCCGTTATAGCGCCGCCCCAGTGGAGAGCCTTGGCCGCGCAGTCCGAGAGGATTTTTGGCGAGAATTTAAGAGAGGAGGACGAGGAGGCGCCGCTGGACCTGTCCGAGGCAGGACGCTCGAAAAGCCAAGAGAAAGAGAAAACGCACTCACAGAGCGACTTATCTTCGTCTCTGTCTTCCTCACCGCCTGCTACACTTTCATCGTCGTCTCAATGTCCATCGAGCCCTCAAAGTGACCAGCAGACAGCAGATAATAATGCACAGGTAGCCTTCAAATGATGCATAAAAACATCCTCAATAAAGCCATTGCATTGCCTGAGCCTGATTAAAAAGTATAGTGTGTGAATCATGGTAACATGATTTTTAAATAATAAAAATGTTAATTATACTTGAACAAACAATTATAAATTGCACATAACATTATATTACCAAAGCTAAAGATTGTGAAGTTTTCAGGTTCTGTCTTCGGTTTGCAAGCTAACAGCTTTGCCCACTTAGCTCAGCTAAACCACAATATCACAACAAACGTTTCTCTTTCTTTGAGTCTTATGTTTTCTTTCTGGAAGCAAGCTAACACCATAGCCTAACAGCTTAGCACAGTGCTAACTGGTTAAAAGCTGCTTCAGTTACCGTAGCTAGAACAAGATGGCAATAACTCACTATGTATCAAGCATTGAGGAAAGGGCATATATATGACTAGTGCATTATTTTGCATGACTAGTGGTCCCTGCTCGGTAACATGAAATGGTTACTTCTGCTTTGCCTTGGTTTAGAACTATTTAGAACAAATAAACTACATATTAACTTCTTGTTTATAAAACTATAACAGTTGTGTTATATACTGTAACTGTAGGACACACAAACTAACATTTCTCTGTGCTGTGCTTGTTCATGGAGCCCCGCACATGAAATATAGAAAATAAATTGATATTGTCACCACAAATGAAAAATTAGAGGCCACATTTTATTCATTTTCTCCCTCATTTTAGTTCAAACATGTCCATTTTGTGCTGATTTGTAGCCATGATGTTTTAGTTTAACATGGCCACGATGTGCCTAAAATGAACACATTTTCTTCTATAAATGTCATGTGCAAGTCTCCTTATATGTTTGTATTATTGAGTATAAGAATAAAAGTGACTGTTGTTTACACAGCAGGAGGAAGCACAAGAAAGATGTAAAGAACAGGAAGAGGTAAAGGAAGGTGAAACATCTCAAGCCGCTGAAACCTCTTTCAGCTCAGAGAACAAGAAAATCCCATCACTAACCCTTTCCCTCCAACCAGGTAAAGCGTCACTCTCATTGGTCAGATTAAGTTTAATTCGACTGTGTTTAATCGATCCGCTTTGCCTTCCAGTTGTGGTTATGGAGCCGCTTAAAGCTGGAGGACAGGTAAACACAGCATTGCATTAATGTTATGCCATTATATTGCATGCAGCTTTACTTTAGATTTTCTGATATTATGAGATCAGTTATGACTTTATTTGTGGTCATTGATCTTTTTTTTGAAGATCGCTGATCTTGGGAGCAGACCAATGGCGCAAGAGGAGAAGGAGAACAACAACCTAGAAACAAGCAGAAAAAGACCTGGGCAGGAGACTGATGGTGAGAGGTCATCTTCTGTTCATTCAATGAATACATTTAGCATCTTCTGAAATTCCACTTTTGACTCATTGTTCCGTCTTAGCTCTTTTCCTGCGCTCGCTAAAGGAGAAGAAAATACGGCTGAGCAGAGGACCTCAAGGAAACCATGCAGCCCCAGATCAAGGATGAAGGTCTCTTTTTATTTTCTTCCATGTTTTATGTTAATTGTCTGCCCTTAGTATTTTCATGAACACTGTTTTCTTTTTCAGTTTGCTTCATATAGTCATTTTCTCTCTCTTTTTTTTTTTACAGGCAATGGATTCTACTACAATTCATTTCAGACACAATTCAGCAATTTTATTTCACCCTTCATCACCAGCCTCCAAGTCCAAATCACTGGTTTTCACTTTAGTTTCCCAGAAAAAGCAACTCTAGACTTTAACTGCACATCTATCAACATAATTCTCTTGTATCAAACAGAATGCACAGTGCAGTGCTCACTGCAATTCAATTAGATCTGTTATTATTGTGTGCAAATAGTTTCAAACCTTCAGCTCACAAATACAGAATATGTTCCTTCAATGGGTAGATTACGCAGTAATCTTGAGCTATACTACAACAGGAAGCCAGCTGTCAAGGGGGCTGTCAAAAAAACGTATCAGCTAGATTGTTTTATTTTTATTTAGCCGGTTTTCTCTTCCCCATTCTTCATTTATACCATGAGTTATTAATAATGTACATATTATTGCTTGCTTTCTTGTGTTGCTACGATTCTCATGCCTCTCGGTTTGTGTTAATTCTCTCTTCCGTGCGAGAACTGTCACATCTCATCTATTTTTGTCTGTCTGAGCACCATGGCCTGCTTCTTGTAGATGTGACAAAATGAAAAACCCTCGGCTTCCCCTTTTGGTTTTTTTTTTTGAGATGTCAAGCATATATTTTGTAATAGTGAATTTTCCACTTGCAGCTGTAAGCTTTCAGAGTGTAAAAGGAGGAAGGTAAAACTGTGAAGAACAAAGTATACTTTTTTAACTTTCTGTATCATTACTTTAAGCTAGTCTTATACCTTTTGCTTTTATCTGAGGTAAAACTATTTTGGAGATATCAGTTATGCTACAATTAGTTGAGAAAAAATGGACACATAAATAAAGGTATTTTGATGGCTTACTAAGGTTTCCATTGACATCTTTTTTTTTTGTTTGATCAATGGCTGTGGTCATACCTTGCGAACTATCATCCTGTAAATGGTTTAGGATGTGGGAAACAGTGCTGCAGGAAGAGGGTAAATCATTTCACCATGAAGAACATGCTTGTTTGCGTCATTGGAACAATTTATCATTTTCACTTTTATATGCCAATTACCACAACATTTAGCTTGTTTATACTGAAAGGGGTATAATTACAAAGGTAAAAATCCCATTAGAAGCCTGTGAAATTTCTGTTTTATTTGTAAATTTGATCTATGCAGATTCCTTGGTTAGGTTTCCCGATTTATTCTTTCTTTTAGGAGTATTTGCATATTTAGGATTTTTTCGGACCTATAAGACAAAGTATTTTGACTTTAGTGCATGTTAGTATTTATTACTACATAATAGGTAGATTTATGTATTCCCTTGTTTTTACGTCTCTCTTTCTTGGTCTCTTTCAAAAGAAGAGTGTGTTTAATCCCACCATCTGATAGGAGATTATTAGAGGCTCACTGTTTTTCAAAGTCATTATGTAACTGCGAGGCCAGACCAACTGTTTCTATTTCCAATCCAATAATACATCTCTATCTCTGTGTGTGTAGCCTACTAATAGATTCACACAGATCTGACAAGTAAACATGTTCTAAATCTGCCCATATTATGTTTTTTAGACACACACACACAGTGTGTGTGTGTGTGTGTAAATTATATATAGGCCTATATATATATATATATATATATATATATATATATATATATATATATATATGTATATATATCACATATGTAAAACTCATTATTTGTGCCTGAATTTAAATGATATTTGGCCGAGTGAACAGTGCTTACTGAGGGTGTTTTTAGGCCTACAAAAGGATTTTGAACAACTTATTTGCAACCTTCACAACACAATTGCGTGAATAGGGCATGCGGATATTGAAGCGGAATATTCATGACAGATTTCCTCTGACTAATGTGTCTAAATATTCACTGAGCTCCCTACCTAGACAGCATTGTAGCCTAGTTCAAATAGGCGCTTGCGGCATTTCGGCCGTCATAAACTCGCTATGAGTCTGGTGGGCTCAGCCTCAGTATGATGTGTTTAGCAGCTTGAGCTGATTCAGAGCACGCCTGATGCCCTAAGCTTGTTGTCTACGTAGGCACCTCAGTAGTATTTGAGGCGCGGCCGCTAACTTCCTTTCGGACAGTGAGCGAGAGTGACAGCGCGACAGTCTCACTAACCGAGGCACTGAAGCGCAGCACTGATGGAATAGCCGGTGTGAAGCGACTTCAACATTTCTACATCTCTTCATTGGAGAAACTTTGTGAATAAAGAAAATACCTTTAGACTGGATTGCGACTGAAGTGGTGAGTTCGCTTCAAACATATTTGATAATTTTACTTCATTTTATTATTTATTTCGATTTTATATCTTTATTTTGGTTTTGTTTTTTAGTTACTTTTTCCATACCTTTTCTTTGAAGCTAATTTACTATTTTCGTTTTTTTAAACGAGGTTTCTACCTTTCGTACCTGAATTAGGCTAAATAGTAGCCTCGCATTTAATATTAAATTATATTTCCCCTTAATGTTGATTGTCATAAGCTACTCGATAACGTTACTTTTCCGGACTGTTTTTGCCGTTTCTCTGTAAACTATAATATGTGGCTTGCTTCGACTAGTAGCATAGGTTATTGCAAGTTAGTCTTTATTTATTTTTACGGCTGTTATATAGAAATATTGGTCTCATTTGAATCCGAAAGGAACTAAAGCCATAACTATTTGCTACAGTCTTAACTTAGCGGCTATGTTTATGCAAATAGCCCCTAATGCCTGGTCTCTTCTCTTCTTTTCATATCTGGTTCAGTCAGACTTGTAGCCTATGCCATCAAAATAATCGTTGTTGTTAATTCTTTTTCTAAATTCTTTATTTGGATTAATTTCTAATACATGTATATGACGCAGTAACTGTGTCAGATTCTAAGAAGGCTAACGTTACATGTTTTATTTAAACGCAGTCACATGTGTTTGAGGAACCCCCATGTTTCTTTGAAATAAAACCAGGCTTTATCTTTAGTATACTGGTACTTCCGTAGTTCACTATAGTTTTAGAGAACATATCAATATCAGAGGACACATTTTAATATTTACCTTCCTCCTCAGAGTATCAATCTCCTCATGTAAAACGACACTAAAAAAAAGCACTCTTTTACAGTTACAATTTGATATTTCTCTATTGGCTGTTTGCCTGCTGAAGTAAATAAGCGTTATGTTCTGACAGTTTGCACATAGGCTACAGTATGTTTCTGGGAGAGAAAACAAAAAACAATGAGAAGGAAGGTGGAACTGACATATCTCATAATTTGCATACGTGTGGTTAAATGGAAAGACCTGTAGTTCTGTAGTCTTCTCACGCTCCTCTGGGATAAGTGGAGGTGGTTCGTCTGAGCTCTGGGCATTTGAGGGACAAAACATTATTTGGATGGTATGGGCGACACTGTCGAAAGGCAAATCTGAAAATATCCTCCGGGAACGATCCATTATCGGATCCCGAGTCGGAAGAAGGAAATGTACTTGTGATTAAGCCAGCAATTAAGCAGGTTAAAAGAGAAACAAACTGAGTAAAGGCCTGAAGAACTATCACTCCTATTGTGAAAAAGAAGGACACTTAAGCTTACGTTTAGCTCAGAAATAATATACTTTAAAGCCTGGTTTCACAGACAGGGCTTAGATTAAGCCAGGATTAAGCCTTGGTTCAATTAGGACAATTAAGTAGTTTAGAAAAAAACATTACCGGTGTGCATCTTGAGACAAAACAATGGCACTGATATATTTTAAGAAATGTCAGTGCAAATTGCTTTCAGTTAAAAATGCTCAAACGTGCATTTTAGTCTGGGACTGCTTAACCCTTGTCTGTGAAACCAGGGTTAAAAGAATAGGCCTATACTAAGGGATAGTTCACCCCAAAACTTCTGTCATCATTTACTCACCCTCAAGTTGTTCCAAACCTGTATGAATTTCTTTCTTCCGCTGAACACAAAAGAAGATATTTTGAAGAATATGGATAACCAGACAGTAGATGGGCCTCGTTGACTTCCATAGTATGGAAAAACAAAAACTATGGAAGTTACTATAATATTATAGTATGTTAGTCAACACATCAAAATAAGTGTACGTATATTATCCACAAGTACAGTTTTTTGAAAAATATACTTTTATAAGATTTGAAGTATACACTAAAAGAGTAGCCTACATTCGATACAATTAAGTGCCCTTCTTGGTCACAAGGGCCCTGACCCTATTAAAGAGTCGGACTAAAAAAGCATTTGAAATTAAAAACAAACCCAAAGTACCACTTCAAATAAAGAGAAAGCAGAACATGGGTGAACAAGCCAAGGGAAACAAGTTCGTAATGCACATATTTCTTAAACTAATTGCGTCTACTGAAGGACGCAACTTTACGACGCTGTTCATGAATTACAATTCAGTGTTCAACAGAACTCAGCCACACTGACCCTCATATAACATCTTTACGTCTTTATCCTAGTTATCTTCTGGACGAACAGACTTTCCCTTAATATGAAATATAGTGTTTTGGTTGTGGTTTTGTGTGAGGTCATGTGTGTCCTGACTAAAGGTGCGTGAGTTAATTATCAAACCGGAAAGGACATTAACCGACATCACTATAATAACACACTGCTGCTGCTGTTTGACTCAAGAAGCAAGTTGGCGATCATAAAGAGGGCGAAGAGCTCAGAAACGTGCGTTGTCCGTTCACCTCAGTTCACCTCAGTTGCTTTTTTTCTTCCAACAATCAACCAAGCTGGAAATCTGTTTGTGATGGAGGCAGCTCTGTGGGTTTTGGTTGGTTCATTTCTCATTTCTAAGTTCGGCTACTGAAACACGTGAGGTGTTAAGGCTAGGTGATTGAAATCAGCTTTGAACATTAGGCCTTAACCAACCACAGTTTCCACTGAGCAGCTTCCGCATGTGCATGTGTAAGCAAGTTAATGACAAAACCACAGGCGAGTGAGAACTGCAGCCTACAACGTGGAAGTCAGTGCGAGAAACTGACTTTTATATCGACTTTCACTACTTTTATCGGTCATGGCTGCATTTCCCAAAAGAATCTTAAGCTTAAGTAGATTGTAGTGACCAGTGATCTACTTACTGTATGATTGCTTATGATGATTATGACAAATTATTTCCATTTAGCATTGGACATTCTAATCTGAAGTATCATCTCAGCACTTACCACTTAGGTTAATATTGCTTGTTGGCTATATGTTTAATAGAAAATGAGCCTTGTATGGCACATTACAGACATTTTCACATCATAATCACGCTTTTTGAGCAACAAAAATGGGCCTTGTTTTGGAGAGAAAAACCCATGATTTGCATATTGTTTTCTATTTCGGAATGGCTGGTTTGTTTTTACATGTACAAGAATAACCTGCATGAGTGTCCTCTGTGGTGAACTCTTCAGGCCTCAACATGGGCTGTGTGGGGACCAAACCGGATCAGGATCCTATTGGCAAATCAATGGGCAATGATGACAACCGCAACCTGACAACGCATTATTCCAAAGACCCCACGACTGGGAACAAGGATGTAAGTAGAAGCATTGTGGAGTTTTCCGTTATACTTACAAGAAAATATTTTCGGGGTAATTCCTGATCATGACTTCTACTAAAAAAAGTGCTGAGTTGAGATGAGCTAAACCATCAGTATTAGTTGTTTCAGCATATTTTGTGCCGTCGTATACTGTACTTCCACTTTCATAGAGAAGGTGTTGTGAACATATATCTAAAGTACAGCTGCACAATATCATCTTGACTTTGCATAACATTCCTAACTCTTTTATTTTATTTTATTGTCACCCCCCTTTTTGAGCACAGATCTAAATTAAACTTAAATGGTTGTAATTCATGAATTCTTCGGAATACGGACCAATGGTTTGTCTCTTTTTAAAGAAGCTTAAACTTACACTTCAGCAGATTATTGCAGAAGTGAAAGCAGCTTCAAAAACGAAAGGGTTAAACGTTTACTGTAAAGCAAACGTACTGCAACAAATATTTTGTATTTTATACAAAATATATATTTTTACAAATAACTTGGACCCTAAAATGTCTAACCAAGTTGTGTTCCAAACTTAAAAATTGATATCAGAAAAATGAAGCCCGCTAAAAGCTTTTTAAAATACTGTTTCCAGTGTATCGCAATGCAAAATGCAAAATGGTTTTCGCAGGATGAATTTTAAGTGTTTACGCTTATGAATGATATAGAATATTTCAAATGAATTTATGATGATTGCTAAAATATGTGATAGGACAAAAACAAAAACAATGACACTTAACTGGCTATAGCCTAAATTTAGTGTTTGCATGTTTAAATATGCATACTTTATCATGTAGCTCTGCACTTGAATGGTTTCTAACTGCTTCTACCTGATTTGCATATCAACCATAAAAAGAGTTAGAAATGTTTGTTTGTTTGAACAGATACCGTCTGTTTGGAAAGTTGTCTCAGATGAGTCTGTTTTTACACTCAGAAAAGAGAACTGAAATGTCTAGTTCGGTGTCTTAAAATGCTGCACCTCTATTTTTCCATCTACAGAACAAATTTCCTCCCAAACCACCGAGTTCTGGAACAGAAAGTAAGTGAAAGATTTCTAGAACATTGTAAGGAGATTTCATTCAGAAAGTTAGAGAAGCGTAACATTTTAAAATAATGTATTAAAAATACAGACTCGCTACGGTTAACCTTATGCTTGGCTCACTGCTTGGTATAAGAAAAAAACGAAGAAAAAAAAACCTTGTGAAGAGCAGAACTGTTGTGAATGTGTGATCACAGCTCTTTCACGCTGAATATTCCATTTGTCTTTAGCTACTGAGAACATCGCCATAGCTCTGTATGACTATGAAGCAATGCATGAAGGTGACCTGGGCTTCAAGAAAGGAGACAGACTCAGAATCCTTCTGGAGTAAGTAGGCCTCTGAATCTGTCTGACTGTATATCTCGCTTCTTTGATTGATTGAATCATTGGCTGTTGTGTTCAGGTCAGGTGAGTGGTGGAAAGCAGCGTTACTCAGCAGTGGTCAAGAGGGCTTCATCCCCAGTAACTATGTTGCCAAGGACACTCTGGAAACTGAAGAGTGAGTAAATATAGTTTGTGTATATTTGTAGTGGTAGGTGTTTGGAATACAGCGGCTGAGGAAATGCTTCTTCTTTTTTTAAAGGGGGTGGTTGAGTATGATTTCACTTTTCTAACTTTAGTTAGTGTGTATAATGTCTAACTTTAGTTAGTGTGTATAATGTTGCTGTTTGAGCATAAACAACATCTCCAAAGTTACAACGCTCAAAGTTCAAAGCAAAGGGAGATTTAAAGAAATCGTTTTTAAGGACTACAACAAACGGCTGGTATGGACTACACCACATTCCTCACGGGTTAGTGACATCACCAACCCTAAAATTGACATAAACCCCGCCCCCGGGGAAACACGCAGTCCAGAAGAGGGAGAGTTGTTGTAGTCGAGCACATTTGTGAGTCAGCTCAAACTGTAGCATCTGTAGCATTTTCACATGCAATAGAAATTCCCTCTGTGTGCATCTCACAACAGGTCCTATACGAGCGATTTATAGATTATCATGACAGAATATCCTAATTGAAGATAGTTAACGCCACATCAGCAACATACATTCATCAACTAACCATTCAGAGACGTCCTGTTGCAGTCTACTTGTTGTCACTTCTTCTTGAGTCTCTCCATTGTTTGACTCCGTTTAAACATAAAAGGCAGAACAGTTTCTGTCATTTTAGTATGTCTGCGTGAGGTAATCGCAGCTGCTAACACACATGAGCTCTTGAAGCTCCGCCCTCTGTGTCGTGAGCAGCAGCTTATTTGCATTTAAAGGGCCAGACACAAAACGTCAAATTTTTTCTGACCCTCAAAAAGTGACAACTTTAACATGCTATATAAAAATATCTGTGAGGTATTTTGAGCTAAAACACACACACACACACACACACTCTGGGGACAATAGAGATTTATTTTACATCTTGTGAAAGGGGCATTTTACCAACCCTTTAACTTCTGACCACTGTAATCAATCTTCTGTTTGGTGTCTTAAGGTGGTTTTTTAAAGGTGTCAGCAGAAAGGATGCAGAGAGACAGCTGCTGGCCTCTGGAAACAAGACCGGATCCTTTATGATCAGAGACAGTGAGACCACCCAGGGTACGTCCAGAGTGTTAAAGCTGTAATCTTGAAGCATCAGCAGTGGTATTTTCTCATATCTGTAACATTTTTACTTCAGCTGCTGATCCACCAGGTCTTTTATCTGCTCTTATCTTTATCATGTACCTCTTCCTCTCAGGAAGCTACTCTCTGTCTGTCAAAGACTGCGACCCTAAATCTGGAGACGCCTGCAAGCATTATAAGATCCGCACACTGGATAATGGCGGTTTCTATATCTCCCCGCGCATCACCTTCAACACCCTGCAGGATCTGGTCGCCCACTACAAGAGTAAGTTCAAAATGCAAAGATGTGGACTACTGTAATATACATAATATCACATTTCATTGGATTATAGACATCATTTTTTGTTTTTAGTGTGAGGTTAGAATTTTATCAACCTTTTTCTTGAAGGATTGTTCGCTCAATTTTACATTTAACACATATTTACATCTACAGAGCAGAGCGATGGGTTGTGCCAATCTCTCACCAATCCCTGTGTGAGTCCCAAGCCTCAGAAACCTTGGGAGAAAGATGCCTGGGAGATCCCACGGGAGTCCCTGAAACTGGATAAACGTCTGGGAGCAGGCCAGTTTGGAGAAGTCTGGTTGGGTAAGACGCATACAGCTTGCTGTTATATGTATGTCTTGTGTGTCTGTCTACTCCAACAAATGACGTTGTGCCGCGTGGTTTGTTTAGTAGGGTCTGATAGCTTTTCTATGTTTGACCAGGGTAAAATACAGAAATAAAATGGATGGTTAGGACTTGGCAGTAAAATGCCAATAAACTCACATTCTATATTAATACAGTTAATGTGCAGTCATATTTTCCATTGTTCAGTGACATTTCGTGGGCGTGGATCCCTGGAGGGCAAAACATCCATACAACGTTTTAAGCCACACATATTTAGATCACCTCTCAAAAGAAGAACTCCAAAAATATCACAAAATGCACGCTTTGGGGACTTTAGATGCATATACAGCACCTGCTGCAGTATTTCAATCACTAAAAACTACGGGACATTCTAAAACGCCCATAAAAAACACTTTAAAGTGCTTTAATGAACTAAAGCAGTGACTATAAAAGATCAAACTCGGTACACACCACATCGACGATGCACACTACATGCGAGCAGATGAGCCCAGAATATGAACGCAACGTTCTAAATGGTTGTTTTCTTGTTTTCTTTATAATGGTTTTCTATGGACAAACGCTTGTTGCTTTTATATTCTGGGTTCATCCACCCGCTGGGGCAATAAGGTAAGACATATTGGAGACCGGGTTTAGTGTACTCCAATATCACCGTCTTACCTCATTGGTTTTTAATACAAACCTGGCAAAGATGACTGGCGGGCGGGTAATGGAGGAACGCCTAGTTTTGCCATTTAAGAATGTGGCATAACGTGAAAACTATGAATTGGGAATGTCGTTTGCTGAAAAATTCCCCACACAGATTTTGCATCATGTTCAAGTTGGTTACGTGACTTCCCACGTTGACCAACAGAAAGCTTACTTCATACGTTGCTACACTATGTAATGAACTATATTACTTGGTGAAATAATTGTTTATTATAATTAATATTATAAATATATTCTTATTAGATATTAATAAATACTATGTACATATAAACATTTACAATATTATCTTATTTTAATATATTCACATTCTATTGTAATAAATATTTTTAAAATGCACATGGAAAAGTTCCATGGGTGCCTTTATTCATATTTACTATAATATTTATTAAGATATGATTCATATTTAATATATATTATAAGTAATTAAAACACCTTGGTGTCTTTTATCATTAATTATTTATTAATATATATTAACTTTTTATAATGTATTATAAATAAGAAAAATACATTAGTGCCATGTATCATGTGAACTACAGTATATATAATATTGATTCATTTATGTTCAAAATTTATTATAAATGAATAAAAACTTGACATCTTATATTTGATCACATTTATTAATATATTTTGGAAATAGATTATAAATAAAACATGGTACATTAGATAAAAATTTAAGTATTATATATATATGAATCATGCATAGAACGAAAGTAACAATTTCTTTTTTCATTCATTACAAACCTGAGAAAAAACACGAACCCAAAGCTGAAAAAAAACTTGATCTGAAACCCTGACACAGGGTCCTGTCAGACTTTGAGCAGGTAGCAAACACTAATAAGTGAAAATGAAGAAAACTAGTGAAACTCGTCTCTGTTTGCTTCCCAGCAACATACAACAAGCACACAAAAGTGGCAGTGAAGACTATGAAGCCTGGCACTATGTCCGTTGAAGCTTTCCTCATGGAGGCCAACTTAATGAAATCCCTCCAGCACGACAAACTGGTCCGTCTCAACGCTGTGGTCACCAAAGAAGAGCCCATTTACATCATTACAGAATTCATGGAGAAAGGTGTGTGTGTGACTTTAGCCACTTCAATGTCCAATGCATATTGCACAGCCTTATATGTTTATTATTTATCTGTTCGTGCGTATGTGTTTTTCAGGCAGTTTACTGGACTTTATTAAAAGCGATGAAGGGAACCGTGTCCAGTTGCCCAAGCTGATTGACTTCTCCGCTCAGGTGAGACGCTTTAAAGGTCGCATTTGTTCAGTTAATGTGCTTTCCTCCCCCATTGAGAATCACATGTTCCCGTGTTGTGGAAGACAGGTTTGTCCTACTAGATTTCAATATTCAAATTTGATAACCGACAGACAGTAATATTTGTGTTCAGGGGTGTGTGTGTGAGAGAGAGGGTGGACTGTCATTAACATGACAATCTATTCCTTTTTCTCTTTGTCACTGTTAATCTAAGATAATATCAGTTTGTTCTCTCTATTGTGCAAGTGATTCTTTTAAACAGTCAAATATATATTCAGAATCAGGTAATAAGAAAGTTATACTAAACCATTTATAAGAAATATTGAGGTTGAGGAAGTGCGGCATAAGAATTGCCATCAATGTTTCATTCAAGCAAGTGTAATGGTTGCAAAAAAAAGGGTGCGACGCTATAGGTTGAAAAGAGGAAGAGAATTGCAAGCACTTAACAAGACTGATGTGAATCATTCTGCACAGACCGATAAGAGGACACGCACGCACGCACGTGCACACACACACACACACACACACACACACACACACACACACACACACACACACACACACACACACACACACACACAAATACTGTTTTCTATGTTTTATGGGGACTTTCCATAGACATAATGATTTTTACACTCTACAAACTGTATATTATATTCCCTAAGCCTAAACCTACCCATCACAGAAAACTTGCTGCATTTTGACATTTTCAATAATCTTAATTCCGTATGATTCATAAGCATTTTTCCTCATTGGGACCTAACAATGTCCCCACAAGGTCAAAGATTTCTGGTATTACTATCCTTGTGGTGACATTTGGTCCACACAACATGGGTTTACCAGGACCACATACGAACACACGCACACACACTCATTATAGCTTTTCGTACCTGTTGCTGACTAACCCACTGTTCTCTTGCTCTCAGTGACACAAACTCAGTATATGCACATCATTAAATGTAGCTTAAACCTGATTCTTTTCCCTGACTTTAGACAGCAGAAGGCATGGCTTACATTGAGCAGAAAAACTACATCCACAGAGACCTTCGTGCTGCCAACATCCTGGTCAACAAGAGTTTAGTGTGTAAAATCGCTGATTTTGGACTGGCCCGTATCATAGAGGACAACGAATACACTGCCAGAGAAGGTTAGTCTGATCTGGTTCTCTGACAGCCAACAGTGGACAAATGCATGAATAATATAGGTTATTGCTAGCGGAAGATGTTAATATTTTTTTTTTAACCTAAGGTGCAAAGTTCCCTATCAAGTGGACCGCTCCGGAGGCCATAAACTACGGTTCCTTCACCATCAAATCAGATGTGTGGTCCTTTGGCATTCTGCTCACTGAAATCATCAGCTATGGACGCACACCGTACCCAGGTTAGTGGTCACCTCAGTGCACCGTGAATATGCTAAAAGCTTGACATTGTGCCATTCGTACCTCCTTTATGTATAAAAGGAGGTTATACATTAGCCTCCTTATGCTAATTATGTATTTAATTAGCAAATTCCAGTAACTGAATCAGTTTAAATTCATTCTGCTTAATATGATCAGTTGAGTTCATATAACTGTTTATTGACCTTTATTTGAGTGAAACAAACTCACTTTATAATATCATATGCATGATTTTTTTAATGTTTTTGAAATAAGTATCTTATGCTCAACATGGCTGCATTTATTTGATACATCAAAAATAGAGTAAAAACAGTAATATTGTGAAATAGTATTACAATGTAAAATAACTGTTTTCTATTTGAATATATTTTCAAATGTAATTTATTCCTCTAATGTGAAAGCTGAATTTTCAGCATCGTTACTCCAGTCTTCAGTGTCACATGATCCTTCAGAAATCATTTGAATATGATTATTTGGTGCTCAAGAAAATATGTATTATTATGATCAATGTTGAAAACAGTTGTGCTGCTTACATTTTTTTGTGGAAACAGTGATAAGGATTCTTAGATGAATATAAAGTTCAAACAAACAGTATTTACTTGATATATATATATTTTTTAAACTAAATAAAAGTCTTAACTGTCATCTGTGCTAAATAAAAGTATTAATTTCTAAAAAAAAAAAAAAAAAAAGCACAAACATTTGACCATACGGTAGTGTATTTAATGATTTTCACTTTTTTTTTTTTTAATGGAATATTAGCTAATCATCATCCCTACATTTGGAATACCTGTATATATATAGAATTAGAAAAGTTCTGTTCAAAGTTTCTGTTATACAGTGACATTTCAAACTAAAACTAAAAGTTAGAGTCGTCATTAGGTCGTCATGGAAGTGCCCTATTTATGTCCACCTGGTTTTGGCATTGTCAAACTCAATATTCCAACTCGTTTTATTAAAAATTATATTATATATAATATGGTGTGGTGCAATAATATTAGTTAGCTATGGTATTGAAGTGAAAAGTATAATAATTCCAGAAATAACTATTTTAAAAGTACAATTTAGGGGGGAAACCCTGAAGTGTAGTAGTTTCCAGAGAATGACCCACAACTAACTTTGTGGTAACAGCAGATGCTAGAAACTTAGTGAACTCATTTTTCTTCCTGTTTACTGTGTCTTCAGGTATGACGAATCCAGAGGTGATCCGTGCTCTGGAGAGAGGATACCGTATGCAGCGTCTGGACTCCTGCCCTCAGGAGCTCTACGACATCATGCTGGAGTGCTGGAAGAACAAGCCAGAGGACAGGCCCACCTTTGAGTACCTGCAGAGTGTACTGGAGGACTTTTACACGGCCACTGAGAGCCAGTATCAGCAACAGCCTTGAGACACACACACACACACACACACACACACACACACACACACACACACACACACACACACACACGCATACACACATGCACACACACACACACACACACACACGCATACACACACACTTTGACATGACATCTTGCATAAATCCCTCGAATCAGGAGCTTTCAAAGAATTGTATACATATCATATCCCTCCCAACCCGTTGACTTTATACATAGCCTATGTTGTGAAATCAAATGTGAAATGTTATAGTGTGTTATTTAATGACATGTAAATGAATATAATTTCAAAATCTCATTATAGCAGCTTTATTCCTATCATGCAGAGCCCTTTGCCTTACAAAAGCACAACAAACAGCTATATGAATTTATCATTTTAATATAAAACCATTTTTCTGATTAATTTGTAAAAACCTTATGTCAGATGTATTTTAAAACTATATGTTTATGCGTATTGCCATTGAGAATACACATTAAGAGCATTCAAATAAATTGTAGTTTTGATTGTTTATGAGAAGATTAATTCTAAAACTTCAACCTACATTAGGTTTCACATAAGTTATTCTGGATTATTAAATGTATATAAATATAACATTGTTCAGCAAAAAGATATTGAATCGATTTTGAATCATTGCTCCAAACATTTTATAAAAACATCTATGCCTAAGGTAGTTATGAATATCTCTTTAGTTTTAAAAGTACAGTTTGAACTTGTATCAAAGGTCTTTGTGTATTGTGATTGTATGCATTTGTAAATTATGCTTGGTTTTTGAGATTTTTAGGTTTCTTTGGTACTTTTACAAGCCTGAAGCTATT
Source organism: Phoxinus phoxinus (assembly GCF_949152265.1). NCBI lineage: Eukaryota > Metazoa > Chordata > Actinopteri > Cypriniformes > Leuciscidae > Phoxinus > Phoxinus phoxinus. The sequence goes on from NC_136893.1 coordinate 18,418,857, forward strand.
CTATTTAATGTTTGATATTTGTTTTGCTTTCAAGTCTTCTGTTTTGTTGATATTTGTTTTAACTTTTGTGCAATAATAGTAAAGGAAATGTGACATTATTTTATTTCATTCTGTTTTCCTGCAAGCGCATTGAGGCACCTCATTTGTGGCTTCATTTACATTAATCTAATTTGTGTAAAAAAATAAATAACATTATGCAGATGGTTTTCAAATCACTTTTCCCTGATGTAAAGTGTTCTGCAGAGTTCCCTATATATATAAAAAAGCACAATTATCCTGTTTCTATTTTTGTATGTTGTTACAATTAGTCCACAAAACAAATAAATGTATTTCATTTTGAGTCTGGCAGAGAGGGAAAATCTAATTTACTCTGATAATAGCTCTACAAAATTGTTAAAATATTTTATTGTTGCATTTATTAAAGTTTACAAGACCATTGGAAATTACATTAAGACATTAATTTAAGAGTTTTCCACACATCAGCACATTTCTTAAGTTTAATGAGCGTATTTATTAGTATATATGTTGCTGACTCACAAAAACATACATTTTGCAAATATTCTAAGCATTATTATCTCCACAGTCACATATTAAGCCTATCTGGGGGGAGAAACTTTCAATAATGAATAGGCTAATTATCAGAATTTGAATTCATGTGGAAGGACATTTGTGTGTCTTTGATCCATTTATTGTTATTGCTTGATTATTGTATTACTAATAATAAAGAATTAAAGAAATTAAAAAGTGACCCAGACAGCAGTATGAGTCGGCCCAGATGCGGGACACGTCTGTTACGCAGTGTAAGCCTGTGTATAAAACAACAAGGAAATTTAATCTGCATATCGGTAAATATGAATTACATTTTAAAAGCCTGAAACTTTTTCAAATGTTGCCTCCCTGTTGTGTCAATCAATATCCTTGTAAACTTTGAGAGCGAAATGACAGCGCCATGATGACGCATTGACATCCTTCCTGTGACGTCCGCAATGACACGTGTATTCAAGATGGCGGCGGCGATGGTGAGTACCTATGCTAAAATCTCTTCTGTTTCTCTAATTCACAAAAATGTTAATTCCACACGGAGAGAGATGAATTGCTTTAAACCATGCTGTTTCGTGTTGCTTCTTGTGAGTGTGCCTTATGATATGATTTGCAATTTTCGTGCAGTGGATGCCGATTGAAAAGCAGCCGGCTAGCCTAAACACGTAGCAGGCAGCTAATTATCGAGTGTTTGCGAAGAGTGAGAGTTAATGTCCTCATCTAATATAACACATAAGCCATAAGAAGCAGACAGCTCTTTTTACTCGAACATACGCGACTGTGTTTCGTGGTAAACAGCATCACATGATTGAGTCTGTCAGTCAGGCTAATGCGTTTGCGCTGCTTTAGCATTCACTGCCTCGCAATCAAAGCAAATGTGATGATGATGATGATAATGGTGATGAAATGATTAAATCACAGTTGTTATCTCAATTCTCTCCATAATGGATTAATGTTTTGCTCTTGCCGGATGACACTGTTTGGGATTTTGTTCGTTGACACTTGTGGACAGTTAAATGGTGTTTCGGCTTAAGAAGATGATTTAGGATACTATGAATGTAATATTGTAAGATATAATGGGTCGTCATCGTAAAATAACCTCGACATTGTGATCAGGACGCAAAAATGATGGCACGTTTTACCGCTTATTACACGACAACTTAAGTAAATAACTAAAACTAAAAACAAATTAACTAAATAAATGGACACGTTATTGATTTTTGAGTGTAAATTGTTTTCTTTTGTAATAAGAAGAGTGATTTTGCTTAGTCGTAATGTGAACGATTCTTTTAGACCTTGTAAAATGTACTTTTAATCAGAGTGTCATAACTAGACTTTCCGGTGAAAACTGCAGATTACTCTGGTGATGCAGGCACTCAGGCAGGACTTCTCCAATTGTTTAGTCTGCTTAAACCCCGCCCCTTTCTTAGATTACATCTGCAGTGACCACATCTCAAAATCTGATCAACTACTAATGCATAGATGCATTAGTAGTCCCCACACAAAGTGTTGTCTTTTTTGAAAATCTTTCATTGAGAAGCACATAACAATACAGAAGAAAACATCTGTTTTTACTTCTGTTTCTCTGCAACTTTTCACTACGCGTCCACTCCACATAGCTCACATTATCTGTTGAAACAATCTATATATTCAATTAAATTTGAGGACTTTAACTGTGTAATAGATAATAACAATCTCAAATTGCTTATTTGGATAAAGGTGGGACTGTTTATTCAGTTGTACTAATATTGTTTAGAGGTTGTTTCAGATTCACCTTGTTTAACTGTTGAGGTGGTTTATGAATCATTCATTATCTGATTGAACAACAGAGATCAACAATATGGATTTTTCTTCAGCACTGCACTGACTGACCCTAGTAACGGTTCCATGTGGATGTATATTTTCATGTAAACAAGTTAACTGTCAGTGTGCTGTTTTTGCAACAGGGGTTATAGGTAACTAAACATGTTTGACTTTGTGTCTCTTTTTTGTGTTTGTAGGAGATGTGGACACTGTTACTGGTGTCCACGCTGCCTTTAGTAACACCCTTTTATGTACCAGGGGTTGCGCCCATGAATTTCCACCAGAACAGCCCTGTTGAAATAAAGGTGAGTCCTCATTTTCTTTTATATTTGAGTTGCCAAAAAAACTTTTTTACTCTGACATCATTTTTCCTGTTCATTGCGGTTTTTCTTTTTTTACTCTAGGAACACAGACACTGCTAGTTTTAGAGCCATTTACTCATGTATTGACCACCTGTTTTCCTCAGACATGTCTGCCCAGCTCTTATCAATCTAGATCCATGCATCTGTGTTTGACACAATCATTATCCTTCATTCCACAGATTCCTTCTCCAAAGGTTACTAGATTTGTGCTTTGTTTATAACATATACCTATTTTTAATTACCAGGCTGTGAAATTGACAAGCTCCAGAACCCAGCTGCCCTATGAGTACTATTCACTTCCTTTCTGTAAGCCTGATAACATCATCTACAAGGCAGAGAACCTCGGTAAGTTGACGTTTCATTGCAGTGTCACGCCTGACGTTTTTAAGTATAGCTAGGTGACAGAAAACTTGCAGTTAGAAGGTTGACTTATTGCAGTGACATGCTTCTCATTTTGATGATGGTATGTGACCAGGTGAGGTGTTGCGAGGGGACCGTATCGTAAACACGCTCTACACGGTTCTCATGAACCTGGACAAGAAATGTGAGGTGTTGTGTAAAAAGCCGGATGATCCCATTAAACTCACCGTGGAGGAGAGCAAGCTGCTAGCCGAGCGCATCCAAGAAGAGTACTATATCCACCTGTGAGTCTTTCCTCTACTGACATTCCGCATTTATGAAAGCACAACATTCTTCTTAGTCTGCCATTTGTTTCTGCTCATGTTTCATGAAAGAGGCCCAATACAAAGTTTTTTTTTTTACTTTTCAAAAGTAACATTTCAAATGCACAGCACAATTTGTCTCTGTGTAAATATTTTTTTTTTAGACTACCGGTAGTGTGATTTGCATGAACAATGTAATTTACAAAAAAAATACATACACTACCATTCAAATATAAAGTACAAAGTAATTGAAAATTACAGTAAATACTTTTACATTGTTACAAATATTTCTATATTAAATAAACGTCGTTTTTTTAAACTTCCTATTCATTAAAGAATCCTGAAATATTTTTTTTATCAAGGTTTCCAAAGAAATATTAATCAGAACAACTGTTTTCAACATTGATAATAATACGAAATATTTCTTGTGCAGCAGTTCAACATATTTACATATTTTAATGATTTCTGAAGGATCATGTGACAGTGACACTAAAGACTGGAGTAATGATGCTGAAAATTCAGCTTTGACATCACAGGAATAAATTACATTTTACAATAGGTTAAAGTGTAATAATATTTCTCAATGCAGTTTTAACGGTATTTTTGATTATGCAGCCTTGGTGAGCATAAGAGACTTCTTTCAAAAACATTAAAAAAGGTTATAGACGCCAAACTTTCTTTTGAATATAGAAAAATAAAAATATATTTTATGCCTTATCTTCTTAAGTATGCATATTTCACCTATCCTGTAAAGTTAAAACTGTCAGTAGTAGTTTGATTAATAGGTCATGCATATGAACAGCATTGCAGATAACCTCCCTGTGGCCACACGACTGGAGCTTTATCCCAACAAAGAGGAGGGAACGGAAGAAGAACAGAAGAAGGACACATTGAAGGATATTCAGTTCGAGCATGGCTACAGGCTCGGCTTTTCCGAAAATAACAAGGTAAGCCTGAAGAGCATCTTTTCCCGTTAGCTCAATTTTATACCATTTTAAATATGTAGACAGTAAGCAATTAGTTTTGTTACCTCAACCACTTATCATCTTTTATTTATTGACATTGATTTCAATAACAGAATACTGTGTCTATCAACTTAATATAGATACAAATAGCTGTTGGATTCTTAAAAAAAAAAAAAACTTATTGTTTTTGGTGATGTCATTATTTGTTCTTTTTCATGATTGGTTGACACATGCTGTTTGGTTTCCTTCTGTATGTAGTTCTATTTGCACAACCATCTGTCATTCATCCTGTACTACCACAAAGAAAAGGTGGAGGATGATGCTGAACACAGTTACAGAGTTGTACGTTTCGAGGTGATGCCAAAGAGCGTCAAATTAGAAGGTAAGTCATTAGTAATTCAGTGAAATTTAAAATGGGTCCAACTACAGAAAAAAGCTTTTTGGTAACACTTTACAATAAGGTTTGCTTTGTTAACATTAACATAAACTAACAATAAACAATTCTTCTACAGCATTTATTGATCTTAGTTAATGTTAATTTCAACATTTATAAAACATTATTCAATTCAAATGTTGTATTTGTTAACAGTTAATGCACTGTGAACTAACATGAACAAATAATGAACAGTTGTACATCAGTTGTAACTAATGTTAACAAAGATGAATAATTACTGTACCAAATATATAGCTCATTATGTTAACTAATGTTAACAAATGAGACCTTATTGTAAATTGCTACCAGCTTTTCTTTAGAATAGCTTTTAGATTTTTCTTTTTTTAGATTTCAGTTATGATTACACAGTTCTTCATTAAAGTTGTGTCACTACAATATATATATATATATATATATATATATATATATATATATATATATATATACACACTACAATGTATATACACACGTTTGTTTACTTCTTTCTTTGTTTCTATTTTTACACTACCATTCAAAAGTTTGGGGTCAGAACTTTTATTCAGCAAGTACACAAATAAATTGATAAAGTGAAAGTAAAGTCATTTGTTATGTTATATAAGATTTCTATTTCAAATAAACGCTGTTCTTTTGAATGTACTAAATCCTAAAATTGATAATAATAAATGTTTCTTGAGCAGCAAATCAGCATATTAGAATGATTTCTGAAGGATCATGTGACACTTGAGTAATGATGCTGAAAATTCAGAGGAATCGCAGGAATAAATTAAATTTTAGAATATATTCAAATAGAAAAGAGGTATTTTAAATTGTAATAATATTTCTCAATGTTACTGTTTTTCCTGTATTTTTGAACAAATAAGTGCAGCATTTGTGGGCAGAAGAAACTTTTGAAGTGTTAAGATATTTATTTAAATAATTTAATTAAAAATAATATTTATTAATTAAATGTATGGTATATTATGTTGAAAATATTGTACGGTATACATCTAAAAACATTGTCACCATTACATAAAATGTTTTCATGGTTTACTACCATTAAATTAATTCTTCTCATATGTTCTAGATATAAAAGCAGATGAGCGTGGCACGTGCACATTACCTGAAACGGTTGCCCCCGTCCCTCAGGAGATCGACCCCTCCAAAGAGAACAGCATTCTCTTCACTTACTCTGTGCGCTGGGAGGTGAGACGCGTCGCCGCCTCCATCAAGACATCTGCCTGTGCTTTACATGTTTCATAAGCAGCTGCTCTCTTCTTCATTGTAGGAGAGTGAAGTGAAATGGGCGTCTCGCTGGGACACGTACCTCACCATGAGTGACGTGCAGATCCACTGGTTCTCCATCGTCAACTCTGTAGTCGTGGTGTTCTTCCTGTCAGGTGTGACTGATATTCATCTTCGTCATGTTTATTTGCAAGCACTTTTCGAATGCAATGGCATCTAAGTAAGTGTTTGCCTGCAGGCATCCTGAGTATGATCATCATCAGGACGCTGAGGAAGGACATTGCCAACTACAACAGAGAAGATGACATTGTAAGATGCTATTTTTTGATTGGTTGCTTGCCCTCTGATATCCATCTCTTGTATAATGTTACTTCAGTTCTTTCTTTCTTCTTTTTTTGTTGTTAATAGGAGGACACAATGGAGGAATCTGGTTGGAAGAACGTCCATGGTGATGTGTTCCGCCCACCTCAGTATCCCATGATACTTAGCTCCGTGTTGGGATCTGGCATCCAGCTCTTCTGCATGATTCTCATTGTTATCTGTGAGTTTTATGCTTTTTTGTTTTGTTTTAGCTGATTGCTAATGACTAGGCCATATGGATTCTGCATCCATTGTTGTTATTGGCTCTTGTTTTCTGTTTATTACCCATTCATAATCTCTTCATGCTGCTAAGTACACCGTGAAGTTTCTGAATTGACAACCATATTTAACTGCACGATTGAATCGGAAACTGACCGCGAAAACCAACGGACAGAACATTTTTTTAAAACTACTTCAGTACTTTTAGTTTAGAAATATGTTCAGAGAACCACTACATTTTACTGGTGTTGGTACAGACTACTGAACATTTGTTACTGTCACAACCTTAGGCCATACAACTCCACAAAACGGCAGGTTTCCACAAAATTCGAATTTCTTTTATGAAGTGCTATCATGTATCCTTTTCTTGTTGTATGTTAATTCATTAAACATGTGTTGCGTGATTTCTAAATACAATGAAACTGTATGTGTGTGTTGTAGTTGTGGCTATGCTGGGGATGTTGTCTCCATCCAGCCGAGGAGCTCTCATGACAACAGCCTGCTTCCTCTTCATGTTCATGGGGTAAATGCACAATAAAAACTACTTGTGCTCTATCAGATTTTGCAATTTCATATGCGTCTCTATTCAAACTGTCGGCGTCATGTCTTGTCCTGCAGTTTGTTCGGAGGATACTTCGCAGGAAGACTCTACCGCACTCTTAAAGGCCACAGATGGAAGAAAGGGGCTTTCTGCGTGAGTACAAACTCTTGAAACATTTGCTCCATCAAAATAATTGAGCTTGGAGATTACACCTGCTGGAAGAATAAGAAATAAAAGACATTGTGTATGTGTGTCCTTCTAGACGGCAACTCTGTACCCAGCTGCCGTGTTCAGCATCTGTTTTGTTTTGAACTGTTTCATCTGGGGAGAGCACTCTTCTGGCGCTGTAAGTATCTTCATTCTGATTTGCTGCGCAAGAAACATTTCTTATTATAAATGCTAAAAACAGTTGTGCTGCTCAATATTTTTGTGAAAGCCGCGATACAGTTTTTCCCCTTGGATCTTTAATGAGTAGAATTGTTCAAAAGAACAGCATTTATTTAGATTAGAAATCTTTTGTGACAATGTAAAGTCTTAACTGTCACTTTCAATCAATTTAATGCATCTTTGCTGAATAAAAGTATTAATTTCTTTAAAAAAAAAGAATATTGACCCTCCAAACTATTAAACTGTAGTTAATGTTAGTAACTGCTATTGATGATGGATTCACTCAGTAAAGGAATCATTAGACTGATTTAAAGGGATGGTTAACCCAATAATGAAAATAATGTACTCGCCCTCAAGATGTTCCAAACCTATACGAGTTTTTCTTCTGTTGAACACAAAAGAAGATATTTTAAAGATTGCTGGTTACCAGGCATTTGACAGTATCCATTGACTTCCATTGTATTTTTTTTCTACTATAGAAGTCGATGGCTGCCTTCAACTATTTCATCTTATTCTGCTTGAATGTTCTTGTAAACTGACTCCCATCTCGTTTTCACATATTTCAGGTGCCTTTCACTACAATGCTGGCTCTGTTGTGTATGTGGTTTGGTATTTCTATGCCTCTCGTGTACCTTGGCTACTATTTCGGTTTCCGGAAACAACCGTATGACAATCCAGTTCGTACCAATCAGATCCCGCGTCAGGTCCCTGAGCAGCGCTGGTACATGAACAAGTTTGTCGGGTAGGTGGCGCTCTTTGTATTGTCTTTGTTAGTCTGTGAATAGTTGATTAGCAGTGCATGCTTAATGGGATTGTATTGCTCTCTCCCTTTAGCATCCTGATGGCGGGAATCCTGCCGTTCGGCGCCATGTTTATCGAGCTTTTCTTCATCTTTAGTGTAAGTTGAACCAAACCTACACCTTATAAAAGTGCATACATCCAGTACGACATATTAAATGTACTTGTGTATTGATGTTTTTCAGCAAGTCTATGAATATCATCTCATTGTGGTGTGTTATACTCTCTTATAGGCTATCTGGGAAAACCAGTTTTATTACCTGTTTGGCTTCCTGTTCCTTGTCTTCATAATTCTTGTTGTTTCCTGCTCTCAAATCAGCATCGTGATGGTGTACTTCCAGCTTTGTGCAGAGGTGGGTGTATGGTCCTAGAACAAAAGGGAACTGAGGCGTTTAGTTCTTCTAGCAGTAAATATGTGCCTATTGTTATGTACAGTTATACATTAAACAAAGCACCACAGGTGTAATACAGTTCAGATGTGATTCTTACATTACCACAAATCCACTCTAAGAACTTGTCTAGAGAACATTTTGGCCACCTTGTGTGTCAAAGTGCTGCTCTGTGCCATTTATTTAGTGTTCCTGTTGTACCGGTTGAGGTCTGTAATCTTTGACACACTGTCCACACAAATACACTCACCCCTACAGAAGATAAATAGGCAAATATTAAGAGTTATGATAACAAAAGCAAAGGTCACTTCATTTGAATGGCCACCATGCATGCTAAATCATCTGGCAATGGTGTCCACACTTAGTCCAGTAGAACTTTAACAGAGCTCACTCACTGTGAGTAGACATTGAATAAACGCCTGTCAATCATTGTGGCTCCTCCCCCTACAGGACTATCGATGGTGGTGGAGGACGTTTCTCGTGTCTGGAGGTTCTGCCTTTTATGTCCTAGTCTATGCTGTTTTCTATTTTGTCAATAAGGTAACTATCTTTACTTCAGCCTGTTACAGTAGACCTCTTTTATTTACTGCAGTGTCTTTCCTATCTAGCACCTTAAGAGTTTTTAATGGCAGAGGGAATCTACAACATTATTTTAAGCTTAAAGTGGTATTAACTGTAGAATAGATTAAATCCCACTGTACACAGTATTTAGACTGAGTCTGCTCTGTTTTCTTTTCACACAATCGTACGTACGGACACACACAAACTATGGGGATTTTATGAAAGTTGTGTCTATGAATAATGCAATTGAGTAATAAATAAATGAATTGGGGGCTTATTTACTTTTATATTATCTGAACAGGTTCAAAATACAATTTAACTGTATTTTGTATTTAGCTTTTTTGCTCAACCAGTAGTATTGAGGGGTGGGGCTACCTCATTATCCAACCAATGGTAGATGGGCAGATAGTTTGAGCTGACCTGTTTGAAAAGTTATTTAATTTAGTTGAAAATCTGACTGTCTGTTGTAGTAATGGAGCACTAATGCAATTTGAGAACTGTTTATGTTAAAATAGTTTGGAGTCCAAAAGCTAAAAACGAGAGATGGATACAGTGGCTGCCTCTGAATCGCATACTTCCCTACTATATATTAGGTGGAAAAAAAGTATGTGACAGAAGTATGTCCGAATTCACAGTACTCATAAAAGAGTACACAAAAAGTACCCGGATGACCTACTTATTCCAGCTCGATTCTGAAGCCTTCATGCAGTGTTGCCAGATTGGGCGGTTTTAAAGCTGCCGTATGCGAGATTTCAGTTCAGTCAATCACAGTTCGTGCACACGCCACAGATCCCCCCTTCCCCCTCGCGCACGTTACAATATCACATGCACACGCCTGAAGTTCACAGGTGTGTTGAATGTGCGAAGCGTGATGGCGGAGAGAAAATCTACTAACAAGCTTCCAATTCCTCGGTTAACAACCAGAGCTAGGAGGTCCAAAACAACCAAGGAAAAGAAAAAGGCTAAGTCCACTCAATCTGCCAGACCTGCCGATTGCAGCTTTAAATTTGATTGTGCGGGTAAAAAAGGGTTTGGGCGGGTGGACAAAATTTGGGCTGTTTGGGGTCAGTTCGGCGGTTTTCAAACATCTAAATTTTAAAGTCTAATTGGTTAAGACTAAACTAAAGTGTGCATGTAGTTAGGGATGGGAACCGAGAACCGATTCTTCTTCAGAACCGGTGCCCAGTGAATCGATTCCTTGGAACCGTTAGCATGCCTGCGTATCGATTCCGCGTATCGGTTCCGCTCGTTGCAAATGTGTCATGACGTCACACACGCGCTGCGTTGTTTTGATTCAGAACGCGGCAAACATGGCAGAGGCAGAAGTTTGACGCAGAAGTATAATGAGGCATTTAACGGGACGCCATGTTGCTTTCCGACCAGCCATCGCGTGCCGTCTCACACAAATTCACTCGCACACATACGCACTCACTGCACACACACACACTCGCGCTCACTCACTCACTCACACAAACGCACACATGTTCACTCACACACACGCGCGTGCACATATACACTCACTCACTAGCGCTCACACGCTATCTCGCGCTCACGCATACACTCTCGCTCACTCACTAGCGCACACACTCTCTCGCGCTCACACACGCACTCTCTCGCGCTCACTCACTCACTCACACACACACACACTGACACACTATCTCGCGCTCACTCACACACACACACACGCGCGCACACACTCTCGCTCACTCACTAGCGCACACACTCTCGCTCACTAGCGCACACACGTTTTGTTTCAGGTTGAATCCAAATGAGCACTGTTAATATTCCAAAAGGCACAAGCTCTTCCTTGACTGTTTTCAGTCTGTTTTTCGTTTTTATGGCACATAAATGGCAGTTTTTTTTTTTTTTGTCTGGACCAATGAATGCGAAGGCACTAAGGCACTCTTCTTGATAATCTTTCAAGGCACACACTAGCGTGCCATGGCATACTGGTTGAGAAACACTGCGGCTATAGGTCCCTGGACTTTCCTTTGAGAAGTAGCTTACCTACTTTTAGGTTTGTTCTGAGGTTGCTACACATGATTTGTGTACATGTGCTCTGTGCTGTGTCTTCTGATCAGATATTAAAGCGAGTTAATACAAACAAACAAATTTGTTCTTATTCCCTCACCCAATGAGAATCGATAAGCAATATCGATAATGGAATCGGAATCGTTAAATCCTTATCAATTCCCATCCCTACATGTAGTCCATAAAATCAGTCATCATGACATTACAACACACACGCCCATGCAGCAGAGTCAGCTGGCGTTGACGTCACCGTGCACGCACTTTTAGCCAATCGGCTAAAGTCATCGGTTAATTTCTTGATTGCCGTTTTGACAGTGTTCACCTTGACATTTAAAGTCATATTTGCTAATTCTCCTTAATTATTGCCGTTTTGATCCGTTTTCCTGGGAAATGTATTTATTTATTTTTGTATTAAGGAGATACAAATTGTGCTTATCAACTTTGAATGACATGGCCATAAAATATCACATTATTTTGGTAGTCAAATTTTGGGTGCTTTTTTCTTGGAGTGGGTGGGTTTTGGTGAGCTTTTGGGCTGGAACTCACCGTCCCAATCTGGCAACTCTGCCTGCTTATGATGGGCACTTTACTATCCCATGAGGCCATGAGAGAGGATTTGTGAATGGCAGTGAAGCGACGTAACTGACACTGGTGGGTCACATGATAATGACAGCATGGCGAATGTTGTACATCCGGATTAAATTCATACTACACACACTCATACCATATAGAACATAATGTTTTAGCGGTTGTGAAGTGCCACTCAAGAGAGTATGTGATTTCGGACGCAGCCGGTGTCGACATTTTCTAGTTAAATTAAGTCGAAGATTGAGAGATGTCTGTTTTAGTTTCCAATTGCACACTTATCTCATTGTTTTGTTGTACTCAGCATTTACATGGTTGTCTTTCTTCCTCCCTCAGCTGGACATTGTGGAGTTCATTCCCTCTCTGCTGTATTTTGGTTACACAACCCTGATGGTTTTGTCTTTCTGGCTGCTAACGGGAACGATTGGTTTCTACGCCGCATACGTGTTCATACGGAAAATTTACGCCGCAGTCAAAATCGACTGAAATATGTATTTCAGGGTTTTTTTTTTCTTTCTTTTTTTTTCTTCTGTTTTGTGAAGCAAGCACTGACGTGTGTGATTTGCTGGCGTGAGGCGCAGCAGTGCCCCCCTATGGATTGGAGGAATGAACAGCGATGTGTTTTGTACACCGTTTTCAAAACCTTTCTGTCCTGCTCTCTGCCTCAGCAAAGATGTAGAGAAACAACATGAACAGTTCCATTTTTAATGTCTGTATATCCTTTTGCACACACAACATGGGCCAAAGTGTGTCGATTGAATTTCTCTTTATGTTTGGGTGGGGATGTTGGATTTTTGGGCTGGGTCTCATCCTTTTGAAGACATTGAGGGTTAATTGCATATTATCATTTTACAAATTAACTTTGTGTCCTTTTAATATAACATTTAATTTCAACTTGTTCCCATGTCTTTGTTTCAGATCTGAGTTCTTGAATGCTTGTTGTCTTGAGGTGTGTGTGAATGTGTGGTTATTGTGTTGGCATGGAATAGAATTATGGGATGTAAAGACATGATGATGCAAGGACATTAAAAAAAAGAAGTAGATTTCCTTGTTTCCTTGTGCTTGCTGGTCATTAGACCTAAAATACTCTTATAACGATGCAGTATCACTTTATTTCTGTTCATTTGTTCCTTGCCATTGAAAAAAGTCTGCTTTTTATGGTCTCACATTAATTAGGTATTTAATTTTAACAGGTCCATTTCTAAATATACAGTTTATAAGCATATTCCCACTTCACAACAAAGAATAATTAATTTTTTGTCATGCCACTTTTTCTTTTAAACCTTTTTCACATGCCTTGATGGTGGTATTTCACCTATGGACTATTGCTGTAGCCACAAACGGATGTATCTTGGTGGATTTACCCCCAAATGCAAGGGTATCAACACACGTGTGCAATGCCCTGCAGGTAGCAGTATATTTGCTTGCATCCATGGTGCTTTATTTTTTAGATTTATTTTTAAATGGTTATACTTTTTAGGTCCCCCAAATTCTGACCCAAAGTGAAGCAGCTGCAAGATTCAGTAGTTTGAAACACTATAGCAAAATAGACCGGTCTTTATTTCCTTGCCTTCATTTGTTGTCTTCAAACGTCATCATCATCATCATACGCTTTGGTCAGTTTTTGGTTTGGTGGATTCTGAATTCACAGGTGACTTTATGAATAAATGCAAGGACTACAGAATATATTTTCTACAGAAGTACTTTATTCTCCCTGTTGCGTGGGGTCGATGGGTCTGTATGTTAATGGTGTAAATACGGTGCTTTATATTGTTGCATTTTAGGTTGGGTTTTTTTTGTGGAGCTGTTTGTCCCCATTATGTCTTTGTTTTAGGCAGAAGCATGTTAATTTTTCTTTCCCTTTCTCTAAGAATGTCCATTTATAATGTATAAAACAATAAAAGTGCCAATATGTTGACATTTGAAATACCTTCCAGCTTTTGTTGAGAACATTGTTCGCTAAGCATGTTACATATGACCATTTCTCCAATTCAGCCGTTCATAGGAAGTCCGAGTCCTAGCTGTTCTTGGAATGCAAGACAAGACTGTAAAACCTCGAATTCCTCCAGATTTAAGTCATTTTCACATGAGAAATGATGTATTGTTGGTGGGAATTTTGGGCCTAAAACAACTCTTTGAGATGTAAAAGTATAGGTTTGAGATATGCTTTATAATTAAGCCTGGCTATATCTCAGTTTTTTTATTACTTGGAATTGTGCCGTTCTTGTCTTTTCATTTGTGCGCTGTGGTGTGGTTTCTTGGTATGCGAACGGCAGTTTTCAGCCATAACCAGCCCGTTTCTTCTCGCACCCTTTCCCACCGCTGCAGACAGGAAATCACACGCTTAAAAAAGGACACCAGAAATATGAAACCGTGGGTTTGTCTTTTAATCATTTTAACATAACACATTACAAGTCAAATGGTACAATGTACTGTACAATAAGTAAATAGGTTTGTTGTAATGTCATCTCTTTGGATCAACCAATATACAAATCTGTCAACTTTACAATGCAGCAACTGACCGCAGGTGAGCTGTGTAACAAAAAAAGCGCACTGTTTATCTCTGTTATGCATTTCTTTTGTACAATTCGTCCTGTCAATCATCATCTCCATGTTATATAAAATAGTGTAAGGATGAATATTCCATTTTTTTAGTTTTCACCTTTTTTTTTTCCAGAAGTCGTGGTAATAAGCAAGTACTAAAAAATAAACGACTATATTGCTAAACAAGTTACATAACAAGCTTGGAATGCAAGACTTACATTAAGCTAAAATATATCAAACTACAAGTGGATTTTGTCCTCTGCGGACGTACCCATTTTCTCACTAAAAGCCGGAAGAGCATTGTATTGAATAATTTTTCCTTTTCCTAAAAGTCAGATTTTGTTTTGTTTTGCCCTAGCTTGGTTACCTCATAATTTCCCTTAATATTTTTGTTTTAGGAACCAACTAGTATTTTGGGAATAAAGGACAAGTGCATTGCTACAAAAGAGGAAAATCTGACTAATTCTGTTGCAGAATATTGCTGGTATTTTGAAGAAAGAAAGAAACCTACGATCGGATGCTGAGCTCCATCTATCCAGGCAGTTATTACATAAAACTTCATTTAAACCAAAAGTGCTTTTTTGGGGGGGTGGGCAGAGCTGGAGGAAATTTCCCACCAGTCAAACCTGCCAGTTTGTTATTATTAATGTTGATTGAAAACACCTCAGTCATAGATGGAGCTGGAAAAGGTTTTTTTCGTTGGTTTGTGACGATGATGATTTTGTCAGACACTGAGAATTATTCTAAGCATGTTACTCTAACATAATCTGTTTTAACATTACATGACTTCCTCAAATGTATGACAAGACAACATGGGGAAAATGGCCAATGCGGTTAATATTAGTGAAAATCTATCTAAAATACTGTTACTCTTGGAGAAAGGAGAAAAACAACAATTACATAAAGATGAATAAACTCTACACATCAAACTAATGGCACATACAAGATCAAATACAAAATTAAAAACATACAAACATACAAGGCTGAAAAATACTCTTTTTAAAGGTTTAAAAGTGCTAGAATTCAGATCAGCTCACAGAAAACCCGGGGAGGACAAACTCAAAAATTGCCAAAAGCCTTGCTTTATCCTGTTAAACATATCTACTCCTATTTCTTTAAAATAAATTACTTTTTTATTTTAAATAAATGCTTTGACAGCTTCAAATTAAAATGTTTATAAATGTATCTGTGCACATTCATAATGTTCAATTAATTTTAAAGGAAGATTAAAATTCCTTTGAACTTTATAATTACATTTATAGATTGTAAAATCGTGTCCAAAAGTCCATTAATGCCTATAAATAGAGCAGAGCGTAGGGACAACCTAATATTTTTGGCTTTGTCATGAAACAATTATTTTAAGAAATCATTCTTACAGTATAAAAACGTACTCTTGTGTCAGTTGTGCAAAAAACAAGTTTCTTCTCCCCAGGTTTTTGGTATGAAAAACAAATAAATGAGGTGATGCGTTGTGCTGTTTTGAGGTCCTGTTTCAACAAACAGAAAATAATATAATGACAAAACGACTAGGCAATATCCCAATCAAATGTCCCATGCTTTGAATGTCAAAGACCAGGCTGGTGACTTCTTTGTGTCTCTTTTCAGACCCTTTTCATAAAATGTTCATTCGAATCAAAGCAGCTGAAAAAAAAAACGGAGAAACCGGACAAACAGTTCACGTGTACTACTGTGCATGTTTTCGGCTAAACGATCATTTGCAGTTTCAAATGTTTCCAGAGCAGCATAATATTGTTTTGTCTTAGTTTCGCCTTTTACCTGTCTACTGTCTTTCCTGCTTGTGAGATATTCACATTCACTACAAACACAGATGTGGACACAGAATAGATTTACCCGAAGGGATGAGGTGAATAGAGAGAGAGAGAAATACATCTGTTTGTATCAGGCACTGCTTTCACTGCTGGTACGTTGATCATCTGTTTCTTTACACACATGGCCATTGGTAATGAATGATTATTTGGTAAGAACTTGTGCAGTCCACTTGCTGGGAAATGGCAACTTAGAAGAGATTATGTGACAACCCCTCTGAAGTCCTGTTTTTGTAATATTCAAATGAACCTACAGCAACTGGAATTGCGGTTTCAGACATTTCAGTGTGATGGTGCAAATTATTACGGAGGTTAACAACCAAACACACCAATAGACAGCATCAGTCGGGTCTGATCGAATACTGAGAATAAAATACGCAAACTGAAACCTGGATCACATTATGGGCCTCTAGTACATGCTCTAAAGATTAAAGACTAGTCCATTCTACTGGATTATGCCACTATTAGTCTATTATATGCAGGTAAAATCCCACCTTATTCATCTCCTTTGACTCACATGGAAAAACAAGGAACAGGAAAAGCTATAGGGAAACGCTAATACTTCATCCATTTTGTTCAATATGATGCAAGATACATAATTATGTAAACCTGCTAGACATTTTTTTTTTTAAATCCATCAGCAATTTTTAATACAACTATCTAAATGACAAAATATACTGAAAAAGAAGCAATTATAATATATTTTTTCAGATGTGGTACTTCGTACACTGCAAAAAAATATTCTTGTTTTTGTTTTGTCTTTTTTTCCATTCACATATACCAGGGTTATCATAATGTATGTCTCTCTCTAAAATAAAAACCTGCCTAAAATACTTTAATTTTTAAAATATATATATGATCGGGAGGTCAGGATCTGGAAGTGAGATACTGTTGCGCCACGGAGACTTAAAATTAGTGCTGGAAGGAGGAAAACCATTTTGAGATTCAAATAGCTGTTGAGTATTGATGGTTGTTTGAACTCTGTGTCTGTATGAGTCTAATGTGTCTCTTTTTCAGGAAGCGTGGAGGTTGAATGGGGAAAGGGAGGGGATTTCAGTGGGTGACATTGGCAACCCAAAGAGGTCAAGTGCCTTCTGCTGTAAACAAAGTGCTTCTTTTGAGAAAAATTGTAAACCTGTGTAAGAATTTAACGTAAAAATAATTTTGCTTTAGCTCTGTCAGTGGTCACATTGTACCAAGTGAACAAATTGTGCAGTGTTTACCCTCTTTGCCTTTCTATTTTCAGTCCTTATATGTTCTCTCACATAAAAACTACTTACTGACCATTCCAACATTTGTATTAACACACATTAAAAAAAGCTGGAAGAACACATTTTTTAGATGATATTTTCATCTAATCACTTACACAGTATTATTATTTTTAACCTGCTTTTGAAATTTAGATTTGATGATGATTACTTGATTGAGTGTTGTTGAATCTTAAATTTGCGGAATAAAAAAAAAAAAAAAAAAACAACTTCACTCCTTCATTCCTTCACTAATTCTTCCACTCCTGGCCAAGAAGACGGTTTAAGTTTAAGGGCAAGCAACTATTACCTGACTTTGAGTCAGGTCTCACATTTGGAAAAGAAAACAAAATTTATATTTCACTTCAAACTAGTCTTTCAGAGTCTCAAAGACAGATTAACTTTTCTACATTAATCTTTTCCTTTTTCTACTAATATTATTACTTTATAAAGTATGCAGTACCATGCCTTAAGGCCTACTGATGCTGCTGTCTAACTACGAAATTGTAGGACAGGGGATGGTGGGAGAGGTTCAAAAGGGTATTTAAAAAATCATAGCTAAAATCCAGACAGCCTAAATAAAAGCTCCATGATATTTCATATGCTTGTTTTCCTCCAGGCTCATTAAAAAGCTGTTGTGCGCTTTTGTTAAGGCTTCTATGTGTTCAAGTGTTCTATTTCCATACCCCAATGGGGAGCACTAACGCTCCTCTGCCCTGAGCCCCTGTGACTGGCCAGGCTGGTGTGGGGACCTCATTGAAAGGCCTGGTGAAAGCGAGGCAGAGTGGTCGTACTGAGGCTAGAACTGAACACTGGTGGGAGTGGGTGCAGAGGCCCAAGACCGAGCCCCCCACCGGAGCCTGGTTGCTCCTGAGGTTGAGGTTGCAAAGAGGTAAGAGGCACTGCACCTGTGGCCGAGGCAGCGTGTGGTTCGACAGCATGCGAAGATGCTGACGACGAGGAGGAAGAAGAAGAAACTGTGGAGGTGGTGGAGTAACCCATTACCAGTCCTCCTGAACTCATGGGGGTGCTATAGGGTTGCAGATTTAGTGGAATAAAGCCCAGCAGATGAGAAAAGTCCATGTTAGCAGCACACAAAGACTCAGCAATGACAGCGGGGCTCTTGGACATGAGGGGGTCCCCGCAAAGGTCATCCGACAATCCCACTGGAGGTTCCAAACCCTCCTTATTGGGCGAAGCTGAGGATGGCGGAGGAACTGGGAGTCCACTCTGAAGATCCATCAGGAAACTCTCCATCTCCACCTTCAGGGGCTTCTCCAGCAAGTATGAGGTAGATCCGAGCTGGTACTTGGGCGGTGGCTGAGGGTGCTGCTGTTGCTGGTTCTGCAGGGAAGGCTGCTGCTGATGTGAAGATGGGGAGTGGTGGTGATGGTGAGGGTGGTGATGGTGATGATGATGTGGGTGATGGTGGTGCAGTGATGACGGAGGTTCCATGTGGCAGCCCATCCCCATGGCAGTGGATAAAGTCCCTGGAACCAATGAGTGATGGTGGCCCACACCTGGATTGGACATGGCCTGGAGATGATGAGGGTTGTACATGCCCATGGGAAAAGGGGTGGCACCGTGGAAAGGCTTTGCCATCATCGAGTCCTTGGTAGGTCCCATGCTACACATCATAGGGCTTATTTCTTCTTTCACAGCACAAGGTGGAGAACCAGACCCAAGTAAACCCAACATATCCGGAGGTTCCGTCTTGATCTTCAGCAGCTCCTGCGAGTGACTCTTCTTGACGTGTCGCGTCAGATGGTCCTTCCGCCCAAAACGTTGGGCACAGTACTGGCACAGGAAGTCTTTGCGTCCCGTGTGTACAACCATGTGTCGGCGAACATCCTTTCGTGTGTAAAATCGTCGATCACAGTGGTCACAGGGGTGTTTCTTCTCCTTGGCACCACCCGAAGACTTGCCTGAGTGGCTCTTGAGGTGCTCCAAGAGTGCAGGTGTGCTCTCGTAGCTTTGCAAGCACACCTTACAGGTAAGATCACCAGCTGTGGCTGAGTGCATAGCCATGTGGCGCTTGTAGCCCAGCTTTGTGTTATAGTGTTTGCCACACTCCTCGCACTTAAAGGCCTCTTTGTTGGGATCGTGAGTCTGCAGGTGGTTTTTCAGGTGATCTTTGCGGTGAAACATCTTTTCACAAAATGAGCACTGGTGAGTCTTCTGTGGGGAGTGTGTGGCCATATGCCTACAAAAGAAGACAAAAACAGACTTTAGCTAAAGACTGATGAACAAAGGCAAATTGGAAATTTCTGTTAAACTAACTCAAATGTTGTATTTAACATGTTCATGAGTTTATGTCAGACTGCAGGGGACCCTCTAAAGCAGGAGTGTCTATTTCTCCTGGAGGCCCACCTTCCAGACTAGTTTAGCTCCAAACTCATCCAACACACCTGCCTGGAAGTTCTAGTAATCCTAAAGACCGTAGGTTGTTCAGGTGTGTTTAATTTATTGGTTTATTTAAAAGGGGAAAGTGCAATTTAATAAAACACATGAACAAACATGGTTAAAAAAGCCAGAATTAGCCAAAAGGCTATTTTTCATCTGTAGTCCCCTGTAATCATGGTTGGAGCTAAACTCTGCAAGAAGTTGGTCCTCCAGTCCAGTAGTCTTAAGTATAAACTACTATACCAAAGGTCTCCAATCCTGCTCTTGGATTGCAGATGTCCTGCAGAGTTTAGCTGCGGTGCGCAGGGAAGGAGATTAAAAGTAGTTTTTAATGGATGTCAATGGAGGAGAGGCTTCACTACGCTGAATAAACTGCTTTTGTGGGAAAACAGATTATCATTTAATGAATTACAGAAGACCGGCTAATCTTGTTTGTCATTAAACATTTGTTTTGGATTGATTACACAATTGAGTTTACACAGAAAAAATGCTGTTTTATAAGAGAAGTCACAGACAATTTTGCGACAGAACTTCTCATTCATTTCTATGGTTCCTCAAACAGTGATTGAGTGTTGCACAAATCTGACAGGAATTCAATGACGTCAACACTGTAATGTGATTGGTTATCAAGGCATACGTGATCCAAGTTGGCCATTACACTTTCTCCAATGGTAGAGCCACAGACCCACATATCTATCTCTCAATAATAAGACAAGGCCCTAGTTTACTAATTTCTTTTTCATTGAAGGTTAAAATTTAAAAATACCTGAGCAACGGTATACTGCTTCCCGACACTAGTCATGAAGCAGGTAGCAGTATTTAGATGAGTATAAAAATATGTATTGCGCACTATCCTTTTAATATCACAACAAACAACAAAAATGACAGCGATGAGAGATGGTTTCACCTATGTCTGACCTCAACCTCGGAAAATTATATAATCGTCACGGACCAGTGGCTGTTTGAAGGTGTTTAACAGTCGGCGTAAAGTCTTCCAGAAAGTTGATGCTGGCGAGCTATTTCAAACCATTGAAACAAATTGTTTTAGAAAGAATTAGTTCAAAATGACGTCACATCTGTTCGTTCTACGATTACGCTTGAAGTATATCGGGCCTTTACATGCAAGTAACACCTACCTAAAGAGCTTATATTTGGAGCTGAAAGCCTTAGGACAATGGGGCTGGGAACAGTGGAAAGGTTTCTCTCCTGCGTGACAGAACGCGTGAAGCCGGAGCTTATCCTGTGAGCTGAAGAGGGCACCGCACACCAAACACTCGTTCCCACTGCCTCTCCCTTCCCTCTCCCGCTCTCTCTCGCTCTCTGTCTCTCTTTCCGTCCTCCCTGCAGCGGGACCTCCAAACACTTTGGTGGCGCCTCGTCGATCTTCGTCCTCCAGCGTCAGTGTGGCAATGTGGTTCGGGGCATCGGCGGCAGCTGCTGCCATGGCAGCCCTAGGGTGCCGTTGCCATTGAAACTCGGCCGTGGCTGCCCTGCCTTCCAGGCTCTGGTTCGATATTGCGGTGGTATTTTCAAGGATTCAGGCTCTTAAATGTGTCTGCTACCTGTACAATATGTGACCAAAAACAAAAATAAACAAACACGACAAGGTGAAGCAGATTTTTTCTTTCGTTTTAAGCATGTCAATTTCAAGGAGACAGCTTACCCTTTTTATGTGCTGAAAACTTGTCTCCCAAAAGAATTGTAAGTGCTTTTTCAGTCTTTTTCGTTTACCTTCACACCCTCATCCAGTCCCACCTGCCATGACTGGGGACAAGTAGGTGACAATAGTGCTCATCATCATCTTCACCCTATCATAAAATAAGAAAGAAGATATATGTAATCGATTAGTGTTTGGGTAATACTTTACAACAAGATGTATGTTAACATTTGTTAACATCTGTTAACTGTAAACAATATTTTAACAGAATTTATTAAACTTGGTTAATGTTTATTTCTAACATGTTTAATTTTTAATTAATGTATAACATTATCAAGATTGATAAATACTTAATGTTAAATAATAGACTAATGTTAAATGTATAAAACCGTATTTTAAAGTGTTACCTTAAAAGGACCAATTATATTTGAAACACTGGCACTAATATAATTTCTAAACTGAACAATAAATCATTATTTATGGGTTCCTTACATCAACATGAAGGTGAAATGTACAACAGCATGTGGGCATAATGTAACTGTTCTAAAAAAATGTTTTACCTGTTTCACTGTGCTAGCTAGAGGGCAGTAATGTACAGAACAATTAATAAACTGGGTAGTAACAAAGTTGCTGTACCGCATTAACAATTGAGGTGCACGAAGTAAGTTTTGTGTGTCTTTGCATGTTCTGTCATGCATGTGTGTACATGTACTCCAGTGTAAGGCTCCTGTAATCCTAAAGCACACACATCTACCTATAGGAATGGCAAATCAATTAAATCACATGATATTACAAAAAAAAAAACTACTTTAATTATCATTTATAATTCTAATCTCTGTCTACGCTATCTCTAATTTATTGACATTATCTATTGCAATCTAAAAAGTATTGTTGGTTTAAGTTAAAAAAGTAAGTAACCATGGTTGCCTTAAGATCTTGAGTTCATTGAAATTAAAAATGTGAGTTAATACAATGAAGGAGATTAGTTTAACCAACAGAAACTCAAAACATGATGTTATCTGAACCACATGAATTATGTGGTTTCCATCTTAAGTTGATATGACAAAAGAAAAATGTTGCGATAAATCATGAAAGTATGTTTAACAGTGTGGTGTACAATGAAGTACATTAAGTACTTTTGGCAAGATGACGTTCAGTGGTGTGACATGCTCAAACTGTATATAAAAAACATGTTCAATTCTTTTATAATTATTATGCATGGTATTTTTATTACCATTATACCTGAGAGATTTGTACTTTTGAAAATAAATGTCACAACACACACCATAACTAATGATTGCAAAAAAGACGATTAAAACAGTGTAAGAGCAATGTTGACCAGTAACAAGACCTACGATTGACACTTTCCATTAAAGGTAAGTCTATAATAAATAAAATTTAACTTGAAATTGTCATGTTAAAACAAAACAAAGTCCATGTACAAATTACAGACAGGCAAAATAGTAGATGTATTAGAGCAAATGTCAGGATGATCTTGTCATAGATAGACTTTTGGCGGTGCTTTCACACTAGCACTTGTGTTGCGCACACAGGTTCAAGTGACGTCAAGAGTTCGGTTCATTTGACACTTTCTATTTAAAACCAATTATAGTAATGAATTGCAAGGACTGCAACATCTGCATTTAACAACCAAGATCATTCACCATAACTCTCTTATTACATAAAGGAAATCCCCAAACTCAGCTATGAGACTCTAAACTCAGTTAATAAAACTGAGAATCAAGGCTTCGTTTACACACGGTCTGTATCCTCAAAATCATTGTGACATCAACGTACAGTTTATTCTAAAGTGATGTTTGCATGAGAACTCTCATCAATGAAATACGATCACATTGATCAATGCAGACACACTGTTCTTATGACAGGTATGATGATGAAAGGTGTACCTAAAGCCAAACTCATACAGCAGGAAACCCACCGCACCTCTTCTCATGCTTCTGGCTATCAATCATTCATGCATGTTCCTCCTTTGCTTTAGTAGTGACCGCTTATGTCACATTACTCATTTTTTACTAATTGTTACATTACTTTTCATTAGTATTGAGTATTGGGCATTTAAAATATGCCCCCTTTCCTGATGGATGCTAGCCTGGGAAAACCCAGACCACTTCCGGCAAATTTAGATTTGCTCTGCAAGTGGGTCTGGCAAAGAGCCCATATAAACCCATTTCCAATCCGTCGAAATCGCGGCACCAATCAGAAACGTTGGGGCGGGCTTTACACGATGACGACAGAGCAGAGACGGTGACACAGATTTTGTACATTACAAAGATGGATGCCGCCGTGGAACATCACAACATCACTCGTTCGAATCAGCTATCGCGTCTGTTTCAAGCGATTTACAATTGTTTTAAATTTCGTTAACACAAACAGAGAATTGCTGAGAGTCTCGAGATGTTTCTCCGTCGCTCTGCATACGTCATGTCATTCATCGCTCTGATTGGTTCTGTTTCATTCTTACTGACCGCCAGAGGCAGTGTAAACACTATGGATTATCGCAGCGCCAGCCAGATAGGTCAAGAGAATATACCAACAAAGTCACGTGGCGTGACGTATGCTGAGCCCTGGAGGTTATAGGCTACAGTAGCTCAGCACTCTACCTCTTTCGCTTTCTCGCCTGGTTGAGATAGGTTGTTTTTGAGTGATTATTCGCGCTGTCAAGTGCAGCTTAAAAAAGCAGCGAGATTCGTCCTCACAACCTGTGACAGCGCGCGTCTACGCAATTTCAAGGATTTGGATTTATTTTACAGCGCTTGGTGAGTCATATTAACATTACTTCGTCGGTAACACTCTGTGCCTCTCGGTGCTATCCGGTGGCTTGTGTTTTCCGCGACTGAGTTAACGGTCTCCCGTTGACATATCTAACGTTACTCAGAGTGTTTTTTTCCTCGAATCCATGTTACATTTTTTGTCCATCGGTTCAATCCGCCGGCCATTTTAGACATTTTTTCTTTTTCGTGAGATATTTGTTGGTATTACCTGTCGGTTTGCCCGAGGTAATTGTTTTATTTATTTTTATAATTTTTTCATCCCGCTCAACTTAAAGGTAGGGTAGGTCAGACTTGTCTAAAAAAAACTTTTATTCAAATTTGTTTAAACTGTCTTTATATACCATTGCATAATTAAAATGCAAGTACTCTGAAATAGAGAGTATAAAAAAACGAGTGGCTCTAGTGTATTTAATCTTCAATAAACACAGCTCATTAATTCCATTCACTCCCACCTAAAAACGGGTGCGCGACTGCGCGCACGTGGGCAGAGCCAGTAATAGCGGCGGTAGTCATGGCGACAGAGAGTGACAGCCAATCCTGTGATTCGTCCCGAATGGAAATAATGAGCTGTGTTTAATGAAGATTAAACGGTCTAGAAGATTAAACGGTCTAGAGTCACTCGATTTTTATACTCTTTTTATCAGAGTACTTACATTTTAATTATGCATTGATATATATAGAAAGTTTAATCAAATTTGGTAAAAAGTTTTTATATAAATCCTACCTACCCTACCTTTAACCTTACGGTGCTATCCGAAGGTGTTATTAACGAGTAACTATGGCTCACAGCTCGATCGCCACTGGTTTTCCACTGACTTGTAAGCTGTGCCCTAATCATCTTCTCCCTGACGACGGTCATGACTTCTGCCCGTCGTGTTTGGGTGTTCAACATCTGCGAGAGGCTCTCACGGACCCGTGCATGCACTGCAGCCTTTTGCCTATTTCGGAACGACAGCTCCGTCTTGCCGAGTTAGACCCTAATTCGACAGTGAAACTTGGGCAGTTGGATGCAGCCCCTTCACGCACTCGGAAGCGCAAAGCGTCGGCGGCAGCTGGTGCTCCCCCCCCCCATCTAAGAAGGTCAAATCGCGAGGTGATGAACATTCACGCGTTGAGAAAAGTTCACTTTCTATGACGGTGTCGGTGCTTTCTTCAGAGATGGCAGAGCTGAAACGTCTGCTTCACTCGCTTCAGCCTGTCTCATCTGCTACACCTGTGAAGTTGACACAGGAGGATGAGAATGTTCAGAATCAGGGAGCTGGGGAAGAGTCTCTTGATTTCCCTGGTTTTTCTCATCGTTCAGAGTTTGATGTGCTTTCTACAAGTGCTTCAGATTCCTTTTTTCACAATCATGGGGATACTATGGATGTTGCTGCACAACCATCACCTCAGGCTGTTTTCACTGGTTACCCAGCAGCGGAGGGGTCTAGTGGGGGTTCAGTTCAGTCGTCTGGACAAGCCCAGTCCTCCTCCGATGATACTTTGGATGTGCTTCGAATGGCAGTTGCTCGTCTAGGACTTGATGAGTCACCTGTCCAATCTGCCCAAACAAATGTGTTTTTCAGACAGACCACAGCTGCAACTTCTTTTGCCATGCCACCATGTAAGGATTTTGTGGCTGAATTCTCAAATGCTCTCACTGGTTCTGGTCCGCCTAAACGGCGCTCTAAGATTGCTCGAACGCTGGCATTTATGGCTGAAGCAGATTCTATCGGGGTGGGTCGTGCTCCGGAAATAGAGCAGCCTGTGGCAGCTTTGGTGGTGTCTCCTGATGAGGCTCTGCGAGGGAATGTGCGATGTCCCAGTGCGCAATGCGGTCGTACGGATTCCTTGCTGAAAAAGGCATACGAGTCTGTTGTCTACATTACTCGAGCAGAAAACACAATCTGCCAGTTACTCCTTGCTGCCACCAGTATGCTGGAACCTGCGAATGCGGATCCCTCTGTTTCACAATTTCTGCAAACTACTCTGTTAGCAACAGGCCATGTGACCCGCGAGCTGGGTAGTCTTACAGCCACGCTTCTGGCAGCCCGCCGCCAAGTGTGGCTTGCCCAAGCACGACTGCCGGAGGACTGTAAGAAAACCTTGAGAGAACTTCCATTCGTTCCCGGGCATCTTTTTGGTCCAAATGTTCCGGAACTGTTGGAAAAGAGGATAAAGCTGTCTGAAGCTACTCGTCAACTGACACAGGTGCAGCGCAACCCTACCTTTAGGATGCCAGCGGTTCAGACCCGACAGCACTATGCCACATCGGAGCAACGTTTCCGCCGGCATGCTACACCTCAGTCACAGCCCCCTCAGAGACCTCGTGCTCCTGAAGAGGTGAGAGTTTTTCGCCCACCTCATCGACAGTTTCCAGGAGGACCCCGTCAGCGTCCCCCCGCGAACACTAAAAATCGCACACATAAAGCCTGAGACAGCCAGGCCGGCGGTCGATCGTTTTTCAATAGATCAACTGGAGTACTGGAGATCCAACACAGCAGACCCCTGGGTGTTGGCGACTCTGAGCAGGGGATATACTCTACAGTTTCGACGTCGACCTCCCAGATTTTCAAGAATTGTTCCTACGATTGTCAGAGACGCGGTTCGCGTGGTGGCTCTCTCTCTGGAAATTTGTTCACTGTTAGAGAAGGGAGCCATAGAAAAAGTTCATCCCCTCGTTCAGGGAGACGGGTTCTATTCAACATATTTTCTTGTTCCGAAGAAGGACGGTGGTTTCCGCCCAATTCTCGATTTGAGGCTTCTGAATTTGTTCCTGAAGGTCCTTCCTTTTCGAATGCTGCGCACAGCCGATGTTCTTCGGTCTGTGACTGCAGACGATTGGTTTGTAAGTGTCGACCTGAAAGATGCTTACTTTCATGTCCCAATTGCTGTACATCACAGAAAGTTTCTGCGTTTCAGTTTCCTGAATCAAGCTTACCAGTTCAAAGTGCTACCCTTCGGCCTTTCCCTTGCTCCTCGCGTCTTCACAAGGTGTGTGAGCGCAGCTCTGTCTCCTCTTTGGATGAGAGGCATGCGTATTCTTCCTTATTTGGACGACTGGCTTCTCTGTGCCCCAACAGAGCGGCAGGCTGTACAAGACTCCAGACTGCTTTTGAGACATGTGCAGAAGCTGGGGTTTTCTGTGAACGAGAAAAAGAGCCGTCTGATTCCATCACAGACCACTACGTTCATAGGAATGACCCTGAATTCCTGTCTAATGTCTGCCTCCCTGTCTCAGGAACGTGTGACGAACATTCTGCAACTTTTGGCTCGCTTTCACCCGGGGGTGTCTTTGCAGTACGAGGTGGTCCTACGACTGATAGGGATGTTAACAGCGGCTACAGTGGTGATTCCCCTGGGTTTACTCCACCTCAGGCCACTTCAGTTATGGAACAACAGTTTGCGGCTAGATCCCACCAGGCATCGCCATCGACTGGTTATGATTTCTCACCGTTGCATATGTGCGTTGAGGCGGTGGAGACAGTTCGAGTTTCTGAAGGCAGGAGTGCCCCTGGGTGTTGTTCCCTCTCGTCGGGAGTTGGTCACGACAGACGCTTCCCTCACAGGATGGGGAGCAACGTGGAATCGGAGGGGTATTTGCGGGCGCTGGACACCGATCCAGGCCACAGAACATATCAACCTGCTAGAACTAAGAGCAGTGTTCTTGGCCCTAAAGTACTTCATGCCGGTTCTGGCAGGCCGCCATGTTCTCGTTCGGTCTCGTTCGGTCCAGGAGTGTGCAACCAGACAGCGGATGCTCTTTCCAGGGATCAAGTACACCCAGGAGAATGGATGCTTCATCCAGTTGTAGTGCAGGAGATCTGGCTACGATTTGGAAGAGCAGAGGTGGATCTTTTTGCTTCAGAGATGACCACCCACTGCCGATTATGGTTTGCAAGAACAGAAGTGTCCAGCCCCCTGGGCCAGGATGCGCTGTCTCACGAATGGCCGAACTGCCTGCTATATGCGTTTCCACCTATCCCTCTGTTATGGGAGACGTTGCACAGGATCTCCCTGCGCAAGCACAGAGTGTTGCTGGTGGCACCACGGTGGCCAGCCAGACCATGGTTTCCTTTGTTGCTGAGACTTCTGACAGGGAATCCATGGAAGCTTTCCCCCAGGAAGGACCTCCTCTCCCAGCTGGAGGCCAGTGTCTGGCACCCGGACCAGGCACGTCTGCAGCTTTGGGTCTGGCCATTGGGCTAAATCCTTCCCTGGAGCATTGTGACCCTTCTGTTATTCACACCATCTCTAATGCCAGGGCTTCTTCCACATGACAGATTTATGCTTCCCGTTGGAAGCTTTTTTCTACATGGTGTGAGGAACAAGGGCTTGATCCTGCAAAATGTGACATCCCGAGTATCTTAAGCTTTCTTCAACGCTTACTGGAGGAAGGAAAAGCAGCTTCCACGTTGAAAGTATACGTGGCTGCGATTTCTGCGTATCATGTTCCAGTTGGCGGCTCTTCGCTGGGCTCTCACAGTCTTGTCTGCAGTTTTCTGAAGGGCGCGCGCCGTCTGAACCCTGCTCGGAATCCTAGTTTTCCTGTGTGGGATTTGTCACTCGTGCTTGCATTCCTGTGTTCATCCCAGTTTGAGCCCTTGCAAGGCATTGACGTTAAAATGTTGTCCTTGAAGACTTCTTTTTTGTTAGCTATTGCTACTGCGAAATGGGTCAGTGAGTTGCACGCGCTGTCTGTTAGCGAACTGTTCTTGCGTTGGTTACCGGATGACTCCGGGGTGGTTCTACGACCCAATCCTTCTTTTCTTCCGAAGGTCCTTCTTACTCAGTTCATAAATCAGCACATTGAACTGGCGTCTTTTCAGACTTCTTCAGGGTCTGATTCAAGTGCCCAACTTTTGTGTCCTGTTCGTGCCTTGAAGTATTATGTGAACTCTACTGTTCAATTTAGACAGTCGGACCAGTTATTTGTCTGCTATGGTGGTGCGAAGAAAGGTGCTCCAGTGTCGAAGCAGAGGTTGTCGAACTGGATAGTAGAGACCATTACAATGGCTTACAAGGCAGCAGGGAGACCACTGCCCTGGGGACTAACTTGCCATTCCACTAGGGCCATCTCATCTTCATGGGCTGTTTTCAGAGGAGTTTCCCTGGTAGATATCTGCACTGCTGCTACCTGGACTTCTCCATGCACGTTTGCCCGGTTTTATAAAGTCAACGTTGCTGCTCATCATGCCGTTAGTTCTGCGGTTCTTCTGGAGCAGCCTTAATTTCATCAGGTGGGTGGCATTCCTCATGACTATGTTGGTATGTGTCATCCATAGTGTTTACACTGCCTCTGGTGGTCAGTAAGAATGAAACAGAACGCTAGTTACGCATGTAACTGTGGTTCTGTGAATTCTGGATGACCGCCAGAGTTCTTAGTCACTCGGAATGCGCGAGAAAGGCGTACCGAGGTAGAGTGCTGAGCTACTGTAGCCTATAACCTCCAGGGCTCAGCATACGTCACGCCACGTGACTTTGTTGGTATATTCTCTCGACCTATCTGGCTGGCGCTGCGATAATCCATAGTGTTTACACTGCCTCTGGTGGTCATCCAGAATTCACAGAACCACAGTTACATGCGTAACTAGCGTTTTAGATCTATCCGACGTCCGTTCGTGACGCCCCTGTGGAAATGAATTGTCTTTGCCAGACCCTAACTCAGTTACAACTGAGAGTGGTCTGGGTTTTCCCAGGCTAGATGGATGCATTACTTTTGTATTAAGTATCAATATTTTGCATGTGTGGAGTATTCTTCACAAATATCTCTCATAAGCATACACCTCTAGTCAATTACCCTTTTGTCTAGAGCTCAAAATCCACCTGTCTCCTGCTGACCACACATTTACGAATGCAGAGTCACATGAGCCTAAAATGTAAACGTTTACAAACACAGACTTCATAACCACAATCAACTACTGACTATTTATTTTTTACGGTATATACTTTTAATAGCCAATTCATATTTTATACCATTCAAAAGTTTAAGCTCGATATAACTTTTCTTTTTTAAAGAAATAAATACTTTTATTCAGAATGATGTTACAAAAAGTTTTCAACATTCATATGAAATGTTTATTGAGCAGCATATCAGCACATTAGAATGATTTATTAAGGAGCTTGTGACACTAAAGAGTGGATAAATAATTCTGAAAATTCAGCTTTGCATCACAGGAATACAATACGTTTAAAAATACTACTTAAAAATAATACTAACTTTTTTTTTTACATTATAGTTTTTCATTTATTTTTGATTAAATAAATGCAGCATTGGAGAACATAAGAGTCTTCTTTCAAAAACATGTTTTAAAAAATCTACCGACCCCAAACTTTGTAACGGTGTGATTATATGAATGCATGACTGCCCCTTAAAGTCAACAAGAAAGTAATACACTCTCCTTATCATGATTGATCCATCAAAAAAGTTTGTCTTCTCTCCATTCTGGCATGTATCAAATCCCAGCTGATAAAATCAAGTCTTTTTTCCCCTCACTGAATATCTTGTTTTATTTCGAAATGTCACTATAGAAGTAAAGAGCTGCAAATGACAATTGATGTTGACTTTAAAGGAGTACGTTTCTCCATATGTATGTGTATAAGAGGAAGTGACAGCTGTGTGGCGCTGCTGCAGTCGTCACACAGCGGGACGGGTGCGGGGGGGGTGACACTGCTCCATTCACTTGCTCCAGGGAGCCCTGCGCCATTGTGATGCTTCAGCTTCTCCACCGCAAACATTCCACATGCACACATCCCATCCGTCACACAGCACATCGACACACAAACATCAGGCATTCTGACACCACAGCCGATCCCTAACCAACAACAGGATTCAAACCTAACCCATTAAAGTGACCAATAATGTTACTTGCTCCTAAATGTAAGTTTGCGACAATTTCACATCAGTGTATCCACATACTTTTAACAGCCTTTGAGTATTTGATTGAGGTTTGACACATGGGTCAGTGGGGGTGGGCAGGTTTATATATGACCATCCTCCTGTAGGCCACACAAACGCACGCTCACTGAATGCTGCCACAGAGGGGGGAAACTGGCCATCCATATTGGCTGCGTGAGTGTGTCTGAGGTTTTGTTTTGAGATTAAAGGGTTTTCGCATTCCTCTGGCCCGGGGGTCAGAGGTCACCGTGTACACCATGCTGCCTCCCGTGTGCAGGTTTAACCCCTTCTGCCCAAAGGCAGAGAGTGAGAGAGCAGCTAATTCAAGGTCACAGGCAGAGGGCCAGATTCTGGTCAATTACAGTGAAACCTGCACCGATTTACACTGAATTTACTAGATCGAGGGAACATCCACCGTCCCTTTGTGTTTGTTTCTTAAATATTTTATTCTATTGTTTTCAACTATCAATGTAGCACTTCATTTAAAGGTGCGGTAAGCGATTTCTGAGAAACGCTGTTGAAAGTGGATCGGACCGAGCAGCACAACACTACAAGAGAGAGCAAATGGGAGATTTTAAGAAAGACGGCTGAGAGACATTACAATATCATTAGACAAAGAAGGCAAGAGCTTCAGGACGTGCGTTAATATTAGGAAAGCTTTCCAGCGCTGCGAGACGGAAGTGGGAAGACCTGGAAACGGGTTGCTTTGTTTCTGCTCCGCACGTGAAGTAAAACATATCAACAGTTTCTCAGAAACCAACTACTGCATCTTTGAAGTCCCCTGTGGTGAAAATCAAGCTTTTAAAGTTGTTTATATGTCTATGTGGTGTTTTTGGTATGCTTTGAGACAAACCATGTACAAATGTATAAGTCAACACCATTGCTGAGTATTTTCTCCTTAAAACTGCAGTGAACCAAAGACAGTCTCAAAAACGCGGTTTGAAATCGAGTGGATATTAACATTTGATAAAAATTTTAAAACCATTTCTGGTGAAATCTCACTAGACAAGTCCTTAAGTGAGCTGTCTACTTGCATTAAAAGTGGAGTAGTCCAATAAAATATGTTTAATGGAAAGATGGGTCTTGCAGAACATACAGAGAGTTGGTCAATCTTGTATGAACTATATCTAGTGAACACCACTTGATCAAATCTTGCTTTAAAGGAGAATAAAAGTCTGTTAGGGATTTGTTTTATGGAATTCGTGCAATTAATTGTTTGTGTATATATAAAACCCATTCTTTTTGCCACTTGTTTAATATAATGATTGACAGTAGGTCTAAGTTGACAGTAGGAATTTGACATTCTTCTAGTTCCAGATTAATAGCCTTCTTTGCAGCTCATTCATTTCCTGATAACCCAAGATGACCCAGAACCCAGCAAAAGATAATACAAAAAAAAAAAGATTATTTAAGTGGTCCGCTTTAGTTAACATGCAGTCCACCAAAAGACAAACCGTTTTTAAGGCTGAAATGCAGTTTTTAAGGTTATACAATTCTTTTGTTGTGAGTTTCCAGTATATTCCAAAGCTAAATGTAAAGCTGAAAATTGAGCATTGTTTTGGAATGCAAATTACATCATGTTGTTGTCCAGTCACCATTGCTGAAGTTTTTTTTATCTTATAAGTAATTAAGTAATTTCCCTTTTACAGATATTCTGTCTAAATATTGTTTTCTATATACATTTGGGTGTTAATCCTCCTTCTGACGAGTCAAATCCATGTTGATAATAGGTTTCTTTCCAAACATTATATATATAATTATGAGTTATAATGTGATAAAGTACAGTGTGCAGAGTACTCTGATAAAGTTGGTATTTCAAAAACCTAAACTTTAGTACAAATTATTACTTGACCTATTATAAGTATCAATATTATAATGAATATAATCTGGCCACATGCAACAGTATTTTCTCATTGCTATATTCACATCACTGAGATGTTTAGACGAAGAAAGCGGTCAGATTTGTTTGTTCTATAGCGGTTTTATCTTTATTTTGTTTACCTAAGAGATATTAAGTCTTCTGTAAGTATGACAGCCGGTGCAATATTACAAATATTTAATTTAGATTCACAAATAGACTTCAGCAATATACTCTTTATTACAGGAAGACAGACAAAATATTAAGAGTGCATCAATAAAACCTTAAATATCTAATTTCCATGGAAAAAAATAAAAAATATTGACATGATAATGAACTGAAAAGCCTTTTCTTTATCGTTTATGAAGCTAGTCACAAAGATGATTTCATCTGAAATAAGGACTGCCTACTCCTGTCATGGAGTAACTTTTAAAAAATGCAAATGTTAGCAAAAAAATCTACCCAATCAGAGAGTCCATCAAAAGGTCAGTGAGTGCGCTTCTGGTGAACTTCCACCAGGTGGGAGGGACTAACAAACAAGAAAGATGATTTGATTTGATCTGCAAACATGAGCAAACTTCACCTGTCCTGAACTCGAAATCGAAGAGCAAAACCTATTTATTCACTTACATCACAACATTTTATTTAACATGGAAACCACTTCAGTTTCACTTGTGAATCCAATAAACTCACTTTAAGTCTATATTCACACTCTACAACTCAAACTCCTTTGGTGAATTAGAAAATAATAAGTAAATAAGACATTAAACCCATGAAACACTGATTAAAGTGAAAGTGTATTTATTAAACAGCAGATGCACAGACATGGCTGTGTGAACCCAAGGCCGTGTCTCACGCCTCCGAGGGTTTTATTAACGCAGAGGCACACGACTCTCAACGTGTTCCGGAAAAAAAGAAGTTCAGTTACCAAAAATAGCCCTTGAGTTCACCATACTGAGCTAAAGTGACAACAGCCGCGCTCGAGAGAGGGAGACGAGAGAGATTACGAGAGTGTGGTAGTTAAGCAAAGCAACAGATGGCACAGAGAGCGAGTGAGAGAAAAGAATTTCAGAGAGGAAGGAAAGAGGAAGAAGAGAGAGAGAGAGAGAGAGAGAGAGAGAGAGAGAGAGAGAGAGAGAGAGAGAGAGAGAGAGAGAGAGAGAGAGAGAGAGTAAGGGACAGGAGGGAGGAGCTCTAGGTCAGTGATAGTCACACAGACTCCAGAGGGGAGGATGGCTAGTCATGCTTTACTGACCACATTGACAAGGGATGACAGGCAGAGGAAGGGGGAGCAACTGCAACAGGAGATGCCAGATATGAGACCTGCGGGGGACAGAAAGTGCGTGTGTGTGTGTGTGTGTGTGTGTGTGTGTGTGTGTGTGTGTGTGTGTGTGTGTGTGTGTGTGTGTGTGTGTGTGTGTGTGTGTGTGTGTGTGTGTGTGTGTGTGTGTGTGTGTGTCTGTGTGTGTGTTATCTTCACGTTCAGGGGCTTAAACACAAACAAAGACAACTTTTAACCTGAGAGCCGGTTGAAAAAAAACACAATGTGCACTTTGTCCTAGTCATTACGGAATTGTAGTTACAAATCAACACCAGCCTATTTTTCAAGTCCACTTTTTTAACACATGTAGCTGTTCGACATTCTGGTCACGCTCCTTTTACCACCCCCCCCCCCCCCCAAACACACACACACAAACACGCACGCACGCACGGGTCCTGTGGCGTTCTCTGTGACGGACAGGTTTCACTTCCTCTAACAGTGTCCGTTTGGACTGTACAGAGATCTTAGTGGGGTCGTAAAGAGCGGAAAGCTGCCTCTCTTCCACCCTACTGACACAGAGGTAAAGCCCTGCCAAACCCTCAACAGTTACACTGCACTGGCCCTGGCTACCAGCACGGGATGTGGCCACAATCTGCACCGTCTCCGCCCCCCTCCACATTAAACACATCCACCAGCCAGGGGCACAAACACAGGGAAACGCATCTAAACTTAGCCCCGCTGCGGTTGACCGTTACAGCAGGCCAGCTCAGCTCATCTGCCTTGTGTTTGTCTCATTATAACTGATTTGATTGGTGCATTTAATTCTTCACTAATCGCAAAGGGAAGTGTTAAAGTGTACTGTGAAATTCTGGTGAATGACCAGCAAAAAAAATTTAAATAAATAAAAGTGGTCCATACAACACATGCTCCAAGTCTTTGTTGTATTACGATAGTTGCAGGTGAGGAAATTTAAGTCCTTAAAATCACTGATAATCAAAGCTCTCGTTATGCATTTACAATATCCATATTCATTTTTAGGTTTTTTAGACTTTTGTTCATCTTTGGAACAGAAATTAAGATATTTTTTATTAAATCTGAGAGCTGTCTGACTCCTTCATAGGCTTATAAATGGATTACTTTTCACACTTTCCCATCAAATGATCGTGAGCGTCATCTTTTCAGTTCTCGCGTATGCGTCGTGACGCTCTCGTGAACTCACGTCAGAGGACCACACAGAAGAAAATGAATAGTTAAAATATTATATGAAATATAATTACAATTTAAAATAATTGTTCTCTATTTTAATATATTTTAAAATGTCATTTATTCCTGTGACCAAAGCTGAATTTTCAGCATCATTACTCTAGTCTTCAGTGTCACATGATCCTTCAGAAATCATTCTAATATGCTGATTTGCAGCTCAAGACACATTTTTGACATTATCGATGTGGAAAACGATGTGCTGCTTAATATTTCTGTGGAAACCATAATACATGTTTATATCATTGTTAATGTCTTTACAGTTACTTTTGATCAATTTAATGCATCCTGCTTAATACAAGTATGACTTTCTCAAGAAAATCTTGCTAACCCCAAACTTTTGAATGAGTTTATGCTGCTTTTAACTAAAAAAATAACAATAGTTTAATTTGCACATGACTAACTAGCAAACCCTAAAGATGCCACAACAGCTCCATCTATGATGCCAACAAAAACACATGGCAAAATATTTTGCTTTCGCTCACTTTTTCTCCCTTCGTGTGCTGTTCCAGTGGTTAAAGTGGGCACATATGCAGCTTTAAGAATAATAAACAGATTAAAGCTCTGTTGAGGTAGGCATGCCTATAAACAATTCATCACACCATCCAAGAACGATCCACTGAACGTCTTCTGACACAACAGATATAACAACGTTTACTATGTATAAATACTGGCGCAACTGCAACTGAGCTGCAATATTTAAAGGGACAGTTCACCCGAAAATGAAAATGATATCAGTATGAGTTTCTTTCTTTTGCTGAACACAAAATAAGATATTTTGCAGAATATGGGTAACCAAACATAGTATGGAACAGCAACAAAAAAATACTATGGAAGTCAATGGGGCCCGTTTGGTTACCCATATATATTCTTCAAAATATCTTATTTTGTGTTCAGCAAAAGAAAAAAAGGCATACAGGTTTGGAAGAACTTGAAAATTCTAGGGTGAGCAAATGATGACAGTATTTAAATGTTTGTGTGAACTATCCCTTTAATATGGCCTTGAATGCCTTTTTGCTTTCAAAAAAAAAAAAAATTAATCAAATGTTATTTTATGAAGGACAATCCATTAAACGGTCATCCTTCTGCTAAAACAATGGTCCTACGCTAGTGGGTCATGACCCAAAAATGGGTTAAACAAGGTTGATAACTGGCTTCATGGGTACTGAGCAGCGATATACACAGTAGGTATAAGCAGAGTTTAGATCCATACATCCTGTGTACTTTAGCATGACTGGAACTATCCATTTTGTAACTCAGAACAAACAACACATTCAAAAATGTCCATGTCAATCTGCAGAGTCAGCAAGTAACGCTTCCGTTCCACTGATTTTATAACCCTTGACCCCTCAGCGCACAAACGCCACAGAGTAAACTATATCTGCGTCTCCTTTCTTTCATTCATCTTTTCTTCACGATGAAAAAAGCTCTCAATATACTTGTTGCACGAAGACATCTGGCCAACACACGGACCCCACTTAACGACACTCGAGAAAAGGAGGGAAACTAAAATTAACAGGCTTGACAAACAAAGGCCAATTAAAGCGGGGACCCTCCCTGATCTAATTTGCGGCTGAACAATGACAGAGCAAACATGCCGACGTTTCTTTTAAGGGGTGTTTTGCTTTAAGTCTGATTCTGGCTATCAGAAGCTACATGCGCTGTATAACAGGAAAAGGCATGTGTGTAGTTAAAACATCAGTGCCAGATGCCTTTCTGATTTCCTCAGGGATTCCCCTTGTGAATGCGGAAAACACAACTTGAAGCTGGGATGAGATACTGAGGATTTTTGGGTTCCAAATGTAAAAGCAGGTTGTAGATGTGATCTTAGGACAGAGAAGCAGAGCATGGTGAAGATCAGTGCTGGGTAGATTACTTACAAATTGTAGTTTTTTAAAACACATTACAAGTAATTTTCATTATTATTTATAAACATATTATTTTAAGTAATGTATTCGGATTACTTTTTGATTACTTTTGACCAAACTCGTTTATAAGATTGAATATGACAATATTGTACTGTATTGATACAAAAATACAATGAGAAAGAATAGGCTATTCCATTTTTATTATCTAAAACACTACGTCAGGGTTTTGTTTCTTTTATTTACCTGCATGTCATGTGACCATTTATACAGATACCCAAATTGATATAAATCAGAGATTGTGGGTCACGTTCAGCAGACAAGACACCGACACTGTTTTTTATATATTAATTTAAACATGACAACCAAAATATTTTCTTTTTTCATTTTGCATATTTGCAAAGGTAATGTTAAACGAAGCAAAAAACTAAACTTTCAACAACACTCCGCAATGTGATAATTGTATTGAGAGATAGGCAATGTTTAATCAGCGACATTATTAGCAGATTTGCTATCCGGCGTTTACTCGTCACCTCCTCAGCCTGCTTCCCTTAGTGTTCCCTTACACGTAAAAAAGGCGAAAAAACGTATTACATTGTTCAGGTTTCTCCCTGAAAGATGATGGCAATTCTCAATGCAGCATGAATGGCCTACAATGCCGACATTTTTCACAATCACAATAAAAAACTTAGCACTGCCTTAAACTCTAGCAGAATCCTCCTAATATAGCTTCACATTCTCTATAGTAATTTTACAGTTGGTCTGTAAAATAATAAGAATAATATTAATTGTTGTTAATAATAATTATGTTAATACTTTTACTATAACATGTATTATATATGACTATTATTACAATTTTTTTTTCAAAATGTTTATTTTTACAGTAAAATAGTAATAATATGTTCATAGTATGTAATCAATAAAAATGTAACTGCAGTCTGATTATGAGTATTTTAAATTGTAATATTCCAAAAATGAAGTCGGCTACTTGTAACCCAGATAATAATCAGTTACCCAGAACTGGTGGAGATAAGAGGTTAAAGATATTTCGGATTCTATATGTAGCTCTTCTAGTGTATATGGGGTTTACATTGTGGGTTGATGTTGATGTGACTGTGAATGGTGTGTGTGTGTGTGTGTGATAGAGAGAGAGAGTTGAGGTGAGTCAGGGGAAACCCCTTCTGGCAGGGAGTCCTGCTGGTGACACAGAGCTCCAGAACATCAGGCATCCTGCCAGACGGCAACATGCCAACTCTGTCCCTCTCTCTCCCCATTCCCTACCGCATCCCTCAAACATTGCTCTCTGTTAGAGCGTTTTAATGTCTCCGTTTTATTTCTCAATCACTCTTTTGTTCTTTCGCTCTATTATTCATACTGAATAATGTTCTTAGTCATGTGCTTTATAAAACAACTCAAAACACTTACAGATGCAGCTGAGAACTGCTGTCTTGTTGCAGTTTTACTTAAACTACATTTTTGTCCTTATGACTTTTTTTTCTTGCATTTTTGTGACAGAAATGGAGAGCTGGTCTCCATTTCTTAGTAAAATTGCACCAGTAACAAAAACGTGAAATAGACTCATCATGATTTTGTTCCAAATATATATATTAATTAATAATTAATGAATAAAATAATATATATATATATATATAATTTTATTCAGCAAGGTAACATTAAATTGATCAAACTTGATAGTAAAGACATTTAATATATAACAAAAGATTTATATTCCAAATAATTGCTGTTATTTTGAGCTTTTCTATTAATCAAGGAATCCTGAAAAAAGTGGATCACGGTTTCCACAAAAGAGGCACAAAAATGTTTTTAAAACATTATAATAATAACAATTATTTGTTTATTTTAACTATATTTCATATACACAGATCTTCCTTGAAGTGGTGTCACTTCAATAACACCCAAGCTCCAGGAATTTGTGCACATGTGTGTATATAAGTACCGGTATAAATACACATATGTGTTTGTTTACTGGTTTCTTTCGTTCTTTATTTGTTTGTTTCTATTTATTTTTACAGTACCGTTTAAAAGTTTGGGGTCAGATGATTTTTTAATTCAGATTTCTATTTCAAATAATTGCTGTTCTTTTAAATGTTCTTAATCCTGAATTGTCCCCCCCACACACACACACACACTTTATCAAAATTAAAATAATAATAATAAATGTTTCTTGAGCATCAAATCAGCATATTAGAATGATTTCTGAAGCATCATGTGACACTGAAGAGTGAAGACTGGAGTAATAATGCTGAAAATTCAGCTTTACTATTACAGGAATAAATTACAATAAAAATGAAATAGAAAATGGCTATTTTAAATTGTAATAAGACTTCACATTATCACAGTTTTTTCTGTATTTTTAATCAGATGAATGCAGCCTTGGTGAGCATAAGAGACTTTAAAACCTTCAAAAACATTAAATAATCTTACCAACCCCAAACTTTGGAACTGTAATGTATATTCAAAGATATACACGCGCAATATTTCGTAAACTTTGTCATTATATTGTAAGACAGTTATACTGTAGTTTAAGTCTAAAAAAGAAGTATTTAATATAACATGATGTCTAAACTGTTGCACTGCTGAAACCTTTAATCATAAACTTGTGCAAACTTCTAATCACCTCTAAAATGTACTTTACTTTTATGAGTTAAAGCTGACAATAAAACACAATTACTCACTCGCAGAAACATCTGAACTTCCATTTAGAAGTCTTTAATCAAATGGTCTTCCAAACAAGTGTAGATTTTATTTTAATGACAAGAATCTGCACTCTATCTTTTCTCCTTTCATTCTCTTTTTCTCTTTCAGACACGGTCAGCAACAAACAATCTCTAAGCTAAGCTTCGTCAGCGGCGCTTAAAACAACAGGCACTGTCGCGACGGCCCTTTTGTTTACAGATATCTGCGACACTTTACAATAGAGCTCACTCTCTCTCAGCCTTTCCGTCAATCAACTCTAAAGTTAGCTCACTTTTCGTTTGCTGCAGGAGAGAGCCCACCTCTCCCTCTTTTCCCGTCTACATGTAGAAGGATGTGCGAGGAGAGACGAGGAGGAGGGGAGAGCGAAACTTGTAAAAATAACATTCCTGCATAAACTGGCTCTGAAAATGGTCGCCAAGCAGAACGCATTCCTCACATTTCTTTTGAAACGTGATCAGATTCTGCATCTCACCTTCAGAGAAATGACATCCGCTGCAGGGTGGCAGACGTGTGTTTGTGAAATAGACAAAGATATATCTGCTCATTCATAACCCATTTGTATTGCGCTTAAACAATCAAGTAAGATTACACACAAAATAAAGACAAAATGCCGGTTTTGGAGAGTATTCACGTAAACACAATCGGTTAGTTTTATGTGAATGTAAACAGTTGAGAAAGAAAACGCATGACATGATGTGTAACAGGAATCCGTGCATCAGGTCTTAAAGTGACAGCAGGTATATTAGGACAAATTATGAGAAAATATTGTTCAAATATTTATTCAAATTAATATATGACCCTAAACCACAAAACCAGTCACATGGAGCAATTTTATGAAATTGAGATTTATACATCACATGAAAGCTGAATAAATAGCTTTCAATTGATGTATGGTTTGTCGGGACAATATTTGGCCGAGATTCAACTGTTTGAAAATCTGGAATCTGAGGGTGCAAAAAAATAAAAAAATGGAGAAAATCGCCTTTAAAGTTGTCCATTTATGCTGAATTCACTCACAAAAATAAATGTTTTATATATTTACAGTAGGACATTTACAAAATATCTTCATGGAACATGATCTTTACTTAATAGCCTAATGATTTTTGCCATAAAAGGAAAAGCTATAATTTTGACCCATACAATGTATTGTTGGCTATTGCCACAAATATACCCAAGCTACTTGTGACTACTTGTTTTGTGATCCAGGGTCACATATATACAAATATCTATATGGCACCTCATGGTATTAATGTCAAAATTGTGGCCAGTGAAATTGTGAGTGGCTAGTAACTTTGGTAAACCACTAGCCACAGTGGCTGGTGAGCGTTAACATCTATGTCAAAATCAATGACAATCCTCGATTCTAATTATTATTAAAATATAAAATATGTATTATAATTTATATAATTAGTTCAGTCGATAACTACATATAATCAAAGAACTTTAAAGTCGACATGAAATGGAAGTTGCGAACTTGCGATGGTCTTTTCTTCCATGACATACAGGTGAAACGCTTCTTAAACGAGATAAAAATGAGGGGCGGAGCTTGATTTTGTCTATCTGGAATTGATGGTTAGATGGTTGTGGTTTGCTATTGTGGATTTTAAATCAGTGACAGGCTGTCCCGTCTCACCCCAGATATCGTCATCAGAGAAGTTATGTTGCAAGAGAGAGGGGAAGTTCATTTGATTAAAAAAACATGAGGGCACATGAATTAAAAAACAAATAATGATGTGCACGGATAAATCACCTATAATAAATCCTGCAATATTTCAATTAAAAAAAAACTGTCAATTTTGATTTCATGGTGACAAAGTAATTTGTGATGAAATGTGATTAGTCATGAACATTGCAAAAAAATTAATAAAAATAATACATTAATAAGTAACAGCTTTGTAATATTTGTTCCAATGCAAGTAATTAAGCTTTTTTAATTTTTAGCTGTTTTTGAGCATTTTCTTTGGTTCAGAAGCCTGTCCACAGTTCTATAAATGATTCACATGATGATTCAGGAATCACTCTGACTGATTCAGTGAAGGATTAATCACACTGATTCCAATCAGTGAGTCTTATTGAATGATTCATTAAAATAATCATCTCAAAGGAGTTATTTGTTAACGGATCAGACTCCACTGCTCATGCTGTTCGTTTTTGGGTAAAGCTAACTTAGTAGAAATAAAAAGACATGCCCAGTGTCCCATCAGATTCGATACAGACAGACTGCAAACTCACATTCACAACAGCACGGCAATAGAAAATAAAACTATTTTCTACGATTTCTTTAAAAAAAAAACATCAACAGCAGACACCAGTCGCGTTCTGTGCACGTAAAGAACCAAGCTCTGTCTGTACCCGAAGCATCAGTGTAGACATTCTCTGACTTATCAGAGAAGAACAAGCTTGAATTGTGATGCAGTGAGGCCGGGGCCCTTCCATAAGGAATCTCTCACAGCTTCTCTGATGACAGATAGAGATCAGCTATGCATTACAGCTCCCCTCCTCGCTCACACACACATAAAGACGTGTGTATTGATGTAGGCAACAAAGCTCTGGTGCACGAGTTCGCCGTACTGATGTGCAATGAAAATCCCGCATGAGGATAAAGAGAAAGAAAAAAGGGCCGTCCAGAGAAAGAGAGCGATGTGTGTGTGTCGGGGGGGGAGGACTCCCCGTAGGCCGTGAGGTGAAAGACACAGAGGCAGAGCAGTTATTCATTAAGACGCTGCTCTCTCTTCCTCTATTCTCTCCTTCCCCGGAGCTAAAAACACTTGTTCTCACTTCAATGGCTGTCTAACCCGGGGTGGTCTTCCAGCCCACTACCTACACCCACCAATCAACACCACCAATGCTGCGCTGCGGGACTGTGCGCGCATGTATGTGTGTGTGCAGATCAATTTGTTTTCATGCACAGACATTAAAAAATAAGAAACTTTTGATACCTAAAAAATAATTTAAAAAGTTCTTCTTAAATATACACTTAATTAAACAATTATATAACATAACAGTAAAATATTCAATTAAATATATTAAAACTTTTTTTTATATATTTTTAAAATAATAATAACAACAAAATAACAATAATAATAATAAATCAGTTTATAGTTGCATCTAACCTATCAACTTATTAATGTTTTTGAAACTAAATTTTTTTAAACTCCTGAAAAATATATCATGGTTTCCACAAAAATATTAAGCAGCACAACTGTTTTCAACATTAATAATAATAAATAAATAAAATCGCCAAATCAGCATATTAGAATCTGAAAATTAGGCTTTATCATCACATGGATTAATTACATTTTATAATATATTAAAATACAAAACAGTTATATTACAATAATATTTACAATATTACAGTTTTTACTGTATTTTGATCAAATAAACACAGCCTTTGTGAGCATAAGAGACTTCCTTCAAAAAAACATTTGAAAATATCTTACCCTGACCCGAACTTTTGAACTGTGATGTACATACACAGCAACACCCTGACAAACACATATGGACAAACTAACTACTGAGAACTACACAGCAACACCCTGGCAACCACTGAGAAGAACATCCTAGCATCACGATTACAAGTGTTGCAAAACTCAACTTTAAAATGTGACGCTGAAGACTTGACATTCAGTAAATCTTCATGTGAATTCATTTAACAGCCTGTCACATTTATTTTTTACATTAACAGCTCTTTCTGTGACAGAATATCTGCATCTTATGTGATCAGTATGTCTTCTGTTCATCTGAACCAATGTCAATGTTAAACTCAAGAGAGGGTGCTTGTTGTGCACAGTACTGAAGCTGGCACCTGACAACACTTTCATCCACAAACCCTGAGAGTGAGATGGAAAAAAGGAACACAAAATGCCAGAACATAAAGAACACAGGGTTTTAGTTTTTGTAGAACATGATAATGAGCAAAGTTCTTCTTCTTCTTCTTAAAAAAAAAAAAAACTGAGACGAGAACAAAATATAATATAAACGCTTGTTTCCCAATGATGGACTGATAGGACAGCTTTATCATAATTTATGCCACCAATGCACCTGTATTCATATTGCCAAAATGTCAAAGCCATCTCTTGAGGGTCAAGCTTACTTCTCACTACAATCTAGAAATAAAACGTGCAGGTGGTCAGCATGTGCCACAACTTAGACATTTAGGGTAGGTTTACACGACAACGATGTACTAAAACCGGAAATAAATTTTTCACGTACAGCTGACAAAATTGTCAAAACGACAAAAGTACGGCTGCAGGATTTATCACAAAGGCTGCGATTATTTTTCATGCGCAGCTTGTCAGTGACGTACGGCTCCGGCTCTGTATTCAGTAGTAAATGCTGCTCCCTCTGAAAGAACTGCGAGTTTGAGTCGCTTATAACGTGCGTTTGAAAAAAGCAACACACGTCAAACATCTTTTCAAACATGAGAACCTCTTGTCCAACAAAAAACAACATTTAAAAAATCAAAGCGTTTCGATCTTCTGTTTATTCAGCTAAAACGATAGTATGATGCCCTTAGTGATATCCTGAAAAGAGTGCGATGTCTACTTCTGCAGGGGCATATCTGGAGTGTCTGCGTGAGAGCGCCCTCTGGCTTTCAGATGGAGCAGC
This sequence comes from Phoxinus phoxinus, assembly GCF_949152265.1. NCBI lineage: Eukaryota > Metazoa > Chordata > Actinopteri > Cypriniformes > Leuciscidae > Phoxinus > Phoxinus phoxinus. The sequence goes on from NC_136893.1 coordinate 18,463,630, forward strand.
ATTTACTACCGATCACAGAGCTACACTTCACTGACAAGCTGCACAAAATAATCGCAGCCTTTGCCAAATCGCTTGTACAACGTCAACAGACGACAAGAAGCATAACGGAACAAAATTATTTAAAACAAGACCCAGACCGAATTTACATTGTATCGACATTTTTATATAGAAACCAGTATAAAGATTCTAGCAACACTTCCGTGGATATTCCGTATCATAGCCAGAAAAGTGTCTCAACCATAGGTCTCAACAAAAAATAAAATCTGCTGCGCTTCCAAAACACTCTCAAGCGCCCACAGCTAGGTGTTTTCAGCTGGCTAAAATGCTTAGGCTACATGTACATTAATCCAGATACATGTATCTCTTTTTTCGCATTGTAGTATGGACTGTGAAAATGTAGGTATTCGAAAAAGATGACACGTTTATAGTCATGTGACTCATTTTGTACCTATGTCTTAGTTTACACCAGAATGTGCCAGCTATGTGCTATTCACTTTCAGCATGTTGCTAAAGATTCTTACATTGTACAGTCTTCATAATACATTCCCACAAAGGTAAACATTTAAAATAATAAAATGTACTCGCAATTGCTGTCCTATGGCAAACCATGAGGGCAATTGTGTTTTAGACCATACGTGCATTGGCGAAAGAGGACGACCTGGAAGCACTAGTAAGTAAAGGGATATTTTGCAAATTAAAATGATAGAGGAAAAGGTTCTATATAGAACCTTAAAGGGTTCTGTCAGGCACTTTGTTTTAACTCATTCTTAATTTTAATTAAATGTTATTAATTAAACAGCTCATAAACTTTATCACTAGAGAAAAAAAAGGAATAACCCATTAAACATGACTATTATGCAATTATAATGGAACTTCTCCTTATATAGAACCTTTTTGGCATAAAGGGTTCTTTCAAATATAGTCAAGAACACTAGGGTTCTATTTAGAACCCCATCAAACCTTTTTTCTAATAGTGAAGGCCTTTATTATGTCCAGTCTCAACTCTCTGTATCATCTCAAGATGATTTTAGCGTTTTCCAACATTTCAGTGTGAACGACAAACTTTTGAAAAAAAAAAAAAAACCAAGTGTGAATGAAGTGCGTTTTGAAATGAAAATTCCGTTTTCAAATGTATCCGGCTTAATGTAGCTTACATCTCCTTAACAACTCCTACTACAGTGGTAAAGAACAAGAGTGGTGCAATCTGGCTAGGTGTAGACTTTCAGATGTTCAAATCAAACAATCAGACAGTAAAAAACATATAGTTGCGTAACTTTGAGGAAAGTCCCTCGCCACAGTCAATGCTTCCATTTCATAGATCTAACATGTAGATAAAGCTAGTAAAGATATATCTAGTGAAAACGAGTCTATCACCTTCCAGAATGTGATGTAGAGCTAAACAGCTTGAATCTTTAAACATTTTAGTTTTCTCTGCCAATGCCATGTTTGTCTAGGAATATGGAATTGCTTGTTTTGAGGATTCTGTACACTGAAAGAATGTAACTGTCCTCTGAGACATGCCAAAATATCTCGACCATGTGGTTTTGAGGAATGGAGTGGAGACAGGTCCTGAAAAGATTTCCACCCTTACAACCTGGCCATGACCCAGAAACATCAAGGACCTCACATCCTTCCAAGGATTTGCAGGTTATGGCGGGAGGTTTATATAGGACTACTTCTATGTTTATTCATACCTGTTGCACATGGATGCAAGGCTGCTTGAACCTGGCATTGCACCAGGAACAGAAGAGGATCCTGTGTAAAGTTCTATGTCCGTGGTCCGTCACCAACTTCATATTCTTTACAAGGATATTTACTGTTTTACCACTTCTAGCTTTTACAAGGTGAAATGCACTGCATTGACCAAATCTTTCTCGATACTGAAATATCCGAAACGGATCTTTTCTGCAGTATCGATACACCGATACAAGGTGCGCATTATCGCTCTTTCTTCTCTCAGACGGTGAATTGACAGTTTGATATGTACCCGCCTCCTCTCACTCACTCGTCTCATTCACTTCGGTTGAATAGTGTTGGTGTTATATGTCCGAACGGGTATTGCGCATAATTTTAGTCATTCCTACAGGTTTTGTGCACACACCACTGATATATAAGTGGCGCTCTCATAAAGTCGCCTCTCAAACTGCTCGTGAGTACCAGACTGACTTCTTTTTCTTGGCTTATTGCGTTTTGGAAACATAAATATAGATGTAAAGATATACAGTTTTGGAACATAAATAGTTGAGAGAAAACGCATTTTGCACTTCGACTTGGCGGAGTAATATCTTCTGGGAGAGGGAGCGGGGGCCGGTGAGAGGATTTTTCACGAGTGAAGAGTTACTGCGCCAAGTCGAAGTGCTCCCAAGCACTTGCTATGGTATTCCGCCAAACAATATAGTTATCCATTTTACATGCTTAGAAAAGCGCAACGTTTTGTTTTGCGTCACCGTCCTAGGTCGAATTACACTACTTGAGTAACTGTATTTAAATAGGGAAAACGTGGAGGTGTTTGGTAGCTTCTCTGCTTGGCCCCTATTGAATGAACTTGGCTAAGCTAAGTGCTATCTAATGTTGCGGCGCACCAGAGCGATTAAGTGCACGCACTGAGACGAGAGAGGTATGTATCAACTCGTCTTAGTTAAGGGAATAACATAGTTTAATATGAAAAAACGGTGGAGTATCCCTTTAACCCAACAACATTGACTTTCATAGTTTTTTTAGTTTTTTAATATTTTGTGTTCAGCAGAAGAAAGAAATTCATACAGGTTTAGAACAACTAGAGGGTGACCAAATGATGACAGGATTTTCATTTTTGGGTGAATTATCCCTATAAATATGCCAGTTTGACATTAGTATTGTGTACTAAAGCAAGAAATTCAACAAGGGTAATGTATTCTGGAACATTAAGTGTACTCCACCAGTTTGTCCACACAATTCTGTCTGTCAAGCTTATGTTTAAAATTAAAGTTTGTCTTGACAAACTTTTATTTTCTAGTAAAAAATGATTAGTTATACAAGTTTATATGTGTATTTTAATTCTACTTTATCACATGCCAATTACAATTTCACATGCTGTTTAAATCCAACTATTACTGAAATGGAATTTAAACACATTCTAAATTCAATTGTGAATAGAGCACAACCCTGGTTGTCTGTATGACAATGAACTATATGCGGAAACAAAAAAAAACAAAAAAATAATAGAAGCCAAAGCCAAAAATAGAAGCCAACAGGTTTGGAACAACATTAATGCGAGTTAATAAACATAAAGTATTATTTTTTTATTTAATGCTTAAGACAATAAAGGTTCTGAGGAAACCTGCAAGACAGCAACCAGTTTAAAGTGTTCCAGAAACTAGAGCTAAAAGTAGTTTATATAAGGGTCAGAGCGTTTCTCTTACAGTGCAGGGTGTTGAAAACCAATGGTAAACTCAGACTAATGTAATGGCTGATGAGGCTAAACGGGCACAAATGCCTGAAAGTGAGGATGAGATTGACTTTTCAACTCAAAGTGGACAACAGCTGAATGAGAGGAAGGATCTGCAATGCTAGTAACGCTAGCAGTGGTGGAAGTTCAACAAGAGCACGGTAAGGAAGTTGAGTCAAGAAATGTGCATGCTAAATCCTGAAACTTAAATTGCCACAAACAGACTGAATATTTGGAGGGAAACAACAGTAGAAGATACTACTAGTGGGAAAATTGCAATGGGTGGGATGAAATGATGGAACAAACTAAAATAAAAAAGCTCTGAAAGGCATGACCTAATACAAGATAAAGAGACAGAACTGATTTAGACAGAGAACAGTGCCAAGGAAACTGATCAACCCAACTCTAGGAACCCCTGTGTTCTTTGAGGATTTGAAATGATTTAACCCACTATTTCGCCACATTTTAATGGAGACCCTGGACAATTGCACACACTTCAAAATCACAAATAAGCTGCTGATGACACTTACGCAGCACATGCTCAATGGAGTTATTCCTCTGCATGAAGAAAAGAAGTGTGACCATTTCCTTTTGTGAGAAATATTCAAGTGACAAAAAAAAAAATCATTGCCTACTACATGTGTATGACAGTATGACTATTTAAGTTTAAATAGTATCTATAAAATGGATAGTTCCAGTCCTTGATTATGATTGGTTGAGCCGCGTTTGAAGCCGTTGTCAAAGACTCAACAAATACACACCTGTGAGTGTGACCGCATTACACCACTCCGCGTTGTGCCGAACAACTGCCCTGAATTTTCAGCATCATGACTCCAGTCTTCAGTGTCATATGACCCTTCAGAAATAATTTATATTCTGATATGATTTTTTGCTGCTCAAGAAACCATTTTTAATATTATCATAAATGTTGTGCTGCTTCATATTTTTGTGGAAACCATGATACATTTTTCCAGGATTCTTTGATGAATAGAAAGTTCAAAAGAGCAGCATTTATTTGTAAAATAGAGATAGAAATCTAACATTATAAGTGTTAGTGCTTTTACTTTTTTAAACAAAAAAAGTCTTACTGTATATTGTCACATATGCATCTTTATTTTTACAATCGATTGCAGTTAGATTTGTCTGTGAGTTAAAAGGAAAACATTTGTTAGATTGTCTTTGCTATAACCAAACAGGTAAAGCTCTGTATGCCGAAACGAGAAAAAGCTATTGTGCAAAAAGACCCCAGCAAGGCAGATGACCGCAGTTATTGTAACATTCATGGAGACGTGTCCATGTAAATAAACAACTGTTTATCTCTACATTTATTTTGGCAGTTTAATTTGAACAGAGCTGGGTCAAAAAACCTACTGAATTTACAAACAATTTCAAGAGACATTCTAAGAACATGACAAATGATGTAGAAACCTTTAAAAAACATGAAAAACAGAAACTTTGGCTCAGGTGGACTTCATTCGATTGCCTTTTTGATTTAATCTTGAATAAAACTATTTGAGGGGGAACACCACAACTACTCCTTAACCAAGCCTATGCTGTAAACCAAGTCTTTATCACATAAATTACAATAGAATAGCTGGGTGATTTACATGACTGTTTAATCAGTGTATGTCTGTACTGAACAAAAATACAGCATCTTATAACAGCAGATAAAGATACACAACACGTAACACTACTATGGTATAAAGTGTTACCATCTAAGATCAGCTAATGACCCGCTAGTGAACTAGACAACAGTCGCATCCCAAACGTTGTGCTCACTGATATGACTAGTGATTGAATCGAAAGACCAACAACATCTGCCTCTGATTGAAACAAGAGGGAGGGTTTGTTCCACTTTCATCGGACACCATCCCGCTACAGTTACACCCGAAGAGCCCGTCTGGACCGTTTACGGTGTACGCTGAAAGTGCACGGACATGGAATTTTCTCTCTCGCCAGCGTCCGGCAGCCGAGGTGTGTGATAGAGAAAGACATGTGCTGTGAGTCAGCTGCTTGCTAAATGAGGGCATTCAACCACATGGTCACTGAGAAATATCCCTTCTGCTGCCTGATTGGCCGGTCTCTGGCAGGGGAGGGAGGGGCCGGCCGAGCGGGCAGGGAGGAGTCATGTGACCGAATCTAGCAGAGCGCTCGATAATGGGACCCCCACTCGCAGCGGGGAGAGAGAGAGCTAGCGAGAGAAAGAAAGAGAGAGAGAGAGCGGCCTGGACGAGAACCAAAAAAAACCCTCTACCACACACAGGCTGTGTATTGTTGCCTATTCACTGGACTCCATCTCGGGCCACTTTATCATTCAATTAGGACAGCTTTCACACCACACAGCAGAGAAAAGGGCCCTTCAATCAAACTGAAAACTTCACGCTGCCACTGGAGGGCACACAGAAAGAGACCCACAGTCCTCTCTCTACTTTCATTTATCTCTCTCTCTCTCTCTCTACTTTCATTTCTCTCTCTCTCTCTCTCTCTCTCTCTCTCTCTCTCTCTCTCTCTCTCTCTCTCTCTCTCTCTCTCTCTCTCTCTCTCTCTCTCTCTCTCTCTCTCTCTCTCTCTCTCTCTCTCTCTCTCTCTCCTCCTGTTGTTGTTGTTGTTCTGGACTTTGTGAAGAAGAGAGAGGGAGGGAGAGTGAAAGAGAGGAAGAAAGCAAGCAACAGAGGTCATTTGTTAACATCAGAGCTTCTCTCTCTCTCTCTCTCTTTCTCTCATTTCTTTCCCTTTGTTCTCTCTTTTTTTCCTCTTCTCTCTCTATCCCTTTTGAGAGGAAATCCGCATCTACAGTTTTGCAATGTTGCCACTGGAGTGAGCTGTGGTTAGCCTGAGAATACATGGAAGAAATGGAGAGACCACATATTTTTAAATTGTCAGGAAAAATGTCGCCACAGGTACGTTTGTGAGCCTGGGTTGAAAAAAGATGTTGATCTCACAATGTTACTGTAAAGCATCTGCTGCAGAAAAACTCATATTTGAGCAGCACAAATTTAAATGCAGTTCTATATGTAAAAAGTGAACAGTTGACTTAAACAAAGTGAGGAAACCTATTGCCTTAAAATTATTAAGTAATAAACTTCATAACTAATAACTTGAAGTTATTCGCATGTTGTTTACTTAATTTTAAGGCAAATGGTTTCCTCACCTTTTTTTTTTTTTTTTTTTTACAGCTGTTCTTTTTTTGCAGTGTATTATTATTATTATATGCTGTTTTTAATGTGCAGTTGTTTGAGTGAATTCTACCTGTCCTGACCCTTAATAATTCCTTTTTTGAGTTAAAATCTAGAAAATATATAATATATTTGACTTGAATACTGTTGATTGCCACATTCAATATTCAGTTGATTGAATGTGAATTGTATTCTTATATATTTTTATTATTATTATTTAATTATTATTTTATTTTATTTTGACTTTAGCCATACTCATTGTTGAGCTGAATAAAACCAATCAACTTAGCAACTGACAAAACATTTTGTATAGTTTATATATATATATATATATTTTATTTTTTTATTTTGTATTACCGTTACTGACACCTTATTTCTCCCTATCAATACATTTTGTGTAGAAATACTGTATTTACTGTGCTTGTAATTTTTGGTAATTTTTTTAAATCAAAAAATCATCTTAATCATCTTAATAAGAAATTAAAAATTACATAGAGAGTTAGAGAAAAGTGAAGCATGCATCTATAAATTGACTTAATTTATTTGCTAATTACGTCCGTTTAAGTGTAACAGAGATAGTGAGAGTAGTTGCGGAGCATTAGTAAAATGTAGTGCCATAAAATAGTCACATCATGATACATGACTCCTTTCATTTCATTATTTGTCTTTCCTCCTCCACTCATATATTTTGTGAGTGAACACCGACAGCAAGAGCTTCTAGCGATTATTCTCTGGGTTGCTGCTGAAAACGTAACAATGGATTGGGCAGACCACACACCTGACTGCACACAATGAGACGGCAACCACCTCGCTCTCATGTGCTGCCAGGAAACTCCGTCAAACTCACATTATGTCATCAGAAATAAATCTACAACTTGAAATATCTCCCATTTAAATGCAGTAAGGCTCTCTGATTTGGAGTTTCTCTCACAAACTATGTCCCATGTCAGACTAAAGAAAGCCAAATTATACCAGCATGCAAACTTTGAGTAAAAACACTAATGCGCAAATACACACACATTAATGAAGAGCTGTGGGCACAGCTCCAGAACCATAAAGCCAGTTTATAGAGCTTCACAAAGTGAATGAGGGAGAGAGAAATGAGAAAATATTTGCCAGAAGTTTTCCCTATAGACCACAAATGACAGACTGCAGATGCATTCATAAAGCCCTAGAATAAATAAAAAGAGTCTATATATGAGTGCAAGTACTAATAAAAAAACGTATTATCTTTTACAAATACTAATTTGCTGAAAATGTATTTCAATTAAGTGAGAAAAAGGATTTTTGGCAGTAGACATGCAACAACAACAAACTTAGATTAGATGACAGTTGATATGTTGTTCATAATGTTAAAACTAAGCAATGAAACTAATAACACACTAATACACACAAAAAACTGACCTTTACTTTTAAATAACCACCCATGTTAAACATAATATAATAAATATGAATAATTTTAAATATAATAATTAGTGGTTCAACGGATCACAAAACCCGGTTCGGATCATTTTTTATTTTTTGAGTCACGGATCGGATCAGCAAAAAAAAAAATAATGGTTTAGGTGGCCAAAGTACATTATCTTTCCATTTATTAATTAAAGCACTCTTTATGTACTTCAAAACCAGTAAAAACTACCAGCCTAACTAATAAAGTTCAAACATTATTAAAGACAAGTGACCAGTCAGAAAAAAAATACACTGATTACAAGCATAGATAATTACAATAGAACAAAGTTACAAATAAAGTAAGGTCTCACAGTAGTATTCAGGTTCAGAGTTCAGCTAGAGTTCACTGTATAAATTAAAAGTCACCAGGATTTTGCCAAGTAAGACATGTTCCTGGATCAACATATTTTGTTATTCCTGAATCAACATTCCTGTCGGGAAATTTAGTCCTAACCCTATCCATACCCCTAAAACTAACCCTACCCTATAAGTTATCCCTAAAATCAGAGGGAAATGAGGTGAATAACACTGATAGAAGCACCTAACCCTGGCTGTAAGCCTAAACTTGACATTAACGGTAAACTTGTCCCTTAAATCTGATTGGTTGATTGGAATGTTGTTCCAGGATCAACAAATATGTTGATCCAACTAGAACATGTACATGTTACATTCACCTTAACCATAAATTAAATAAAGATGAATCTGTGTGAAAGCTGTGTTTTGTTGTTTGATTGACATTAATGATAGACAGCAGCGGTATATATAGGCTGTTGTCACTTTAACTTCTCTTTTGCCTCTTCTTGCACCGGAATGGTTTACAATCACGTAAATGTGTAAATTGGCAAGACAAAACATGCAAATGATAAACTTTCACTCTATGATGGTTAAACTTTGCAATTAATCCACAAATCATATATGTGCCGAACTGTGGGGCCTGGTTGACACATTTAATAACCCCTAAAATAGTATTAAATATATTGTATATTAAGTAAAACTATATAATGTATACAGTTTGTAGCTTAATATTTTTCTGAAGACATAAGGCACAACTTTAAAGCTTCTTCCTTTCGTAAACTTTCTCATTTACAGAATGTGAAAATAATTAATAGATTTTATTTGAGTTATTTCTGACTAATGCTAAGTTGACAAAAGTCCAGTCCACACCACGACTGATAACTAAAAAGATAACGATATTAGCGTCCACGCCAGCGGACTATAAAACATTGTTTTTTGAACCGCGCGCTGCCGTTTTGTCATCTGCCGCTTTAAATGCTTGCTAAAGCGGAATGGATTCTGATTGGCTGTCAATGTTTATTTCGTTCATCAACTGGAAAAGGTTGTTCGGAAAGTGATTCCAACGATATCGCATCTCTGTGCCGTTATCGTTATAGTTGTGGTGTGAACTTTGCTACTCTTTTATATTTAGAATGATTTTTAGAACTACAACTTTATCCTTATTGTTATAGTTATCATCCTTAGTGTGAACACGTCTTAAAAAAACACTGCAAGGTATGATGTCACACACCCAGCTTCTTATAAAGACCATTTCTGTAAATGTTTGATTAAATCCCTTCTTCACTAGCAGAATCTACCGGTGAACGGAAGAATCTAACCTTTCACTGAATGACCAGCCTCTTAAACAGGCCAATCTGTACATCAATAAACAACTAAACACATCCAAGCAGTTTCTTTCAACGCTTTAGTTATTTGCATGATGCAACTCAAAGGACTACATGAATCATAAATGTTTTTCTCGAGCCCTCTTCAGTGACTCTCTCCCTCATCATCCAGCTTTCTTTTTCCTCTCTGTGAGTCATCTAATCACACTCAAGGTCTTCTGGATTCTCAGAATATGACTGTGCATCAGAGAAAGTTTTCAATATTCATCATCTAATTTTACATCCTTTCCATATGACTGTTTTTGATGATTCATTTTCTCACACACAGTAAAAAAAAATTGTTGGTTTACCTTTAAAAAAAAAAAGTAAGTAAACTGGGTTGCCTTAACATTTTAAGTTCATTCAAATAAAAAAATTGAGTTAATACAATGGAGATTGGTTTAATCAACAGAAACTCAAAATATGATGTTATCTGAACCACTTAATAATCTAAGTTGATTTGACACAATATTTTTTTTGTGTGATAACAAATCATGAAAATATGTCTTTTTTTTACAGTGCAGTGTTATAACTATTATATAGTTTTACTATAGCTGTCAAATCCATGCCCTCGCTTTATGGTACAGAATTACATTTGAAATCAGCTTTTCAAAGAGTTCCAAGAACAGTTCACAGAGAAGTAAACAGCATTATGCTGAAGACTACAATAATGATGTGCTATTTTATATGCTATAATATGCTATTTTATACTCACGGATCATAACATCATGTTCATTTTTATTTGCTGTTTGCGATGTTAGTAAAAAGTGATGTCGTCCAAGTGGATGGTCATTCATGTCAATTGTTGTGCATTATCAAATTGGCAGTGTGATCAGCCAATCACAGCCTCTTCTCGAGTGTTTATGTCTGTAATTCACTACTCCCTCCTCACAATCTCAATGAGAACACAACTCAAGCTCAAGGGAGGCAAAAGAGACGTTCCTTCCTCTGAACCTTCCTGCTAAATGAGTGCTTGCATACTTCGATCTCATAACAAAAACCTATTTAATATTTATATTACTGTCAATCATTTTCTCATCCAAATTTTGACACATTTTTTGATCCAAGTCTGATCAAACTCTGCATGTCATTCGAAAGGTGCACCGGGGGGAAAGTCTTTAGTAATACCTCAAATTGTATTCAAGTCTAAAAGTATTTACAAAAGCTAAATGCATTAGGTTACACCAACAAAAACAAGTTTTTAAGATTAGATCAGGGAGAAATAGATGCTTACATGTAATAATTACAGATTCCCAGAGAGGGGTCGTTTCTAGGGAGCTTCCGACATAATTTAAACATTGAACGGCAGTATTTTCACTATTTTCAAAAACGTCCAGAACCCATTATAACATCTTTCTCAACCGTGTGTTTCAGTGACGTAATCGTATTAGAATTTACTGCACAGAACATTTCCTTAAGAAAGACAATAAATTCACAACAAAGATAGCAGAGAGACAGTAAACGAGTGAGAAAGAAGCTCGGAGGGGAAGAAGACCCATCTTTGGGGTGGAAAATGGACGAGGGGGATCTGAAGGAAGAGGAGGAGGGGTTGCAGCATAAGTGGTGTTCAGTGATGGATAGACTCGGGCCTTGAAAAGCCACACCTGGCTGACTGCTTTCAAAAGCACAGCTTTGCTCATGTACAGCGGCGCTATGCGTTTCAAACATCTAGCGTCTTCTTACTATCTAAAGGCGCCGCATACTGCAAGTGCAGTCAGAATGCGTGCCAGCGAAGGGAAAAAAGACGCTCTTTTCTTGTGCGTGTGCAACTTGGTTGCGGTGTGTGCACTTTGTGTCTGGACTTGTTTTGCAAATCTGTCAAGAACATTGGTGTGTATTTACACATGTACTGTTTATGTGTGGGTTTCTTTTATTTATTACTCTTTGTTCGGTTCACTTGATGAAGCTTTCTCGTGCTATTAATGGGCTTGGATTTGCGATGGCTGAAACTGTTTTTATACCCCTTCTGAACGCCATTCTCTACTCACAACGGTTTAGATCTGTTATAACAATTATTTGTTAGAATTATACATTTTTCGTTCTTTTTTTATCCTCTTCATTTAAAGCTTTTTGATGATGGAACTGAAAAGAAATGCTTCAGAAAATGTTTAAGTAATGTGTTCAGTTGAGTAATATACATCAAATAAGTCGTTTTTTACTAAGAAAAATTCATAATAAACAATTAGATTTATAAATTTCCACATTGTAAAAACAAAACTACGTAACTATACATGTTTAGGAGCTATGTGACACCTGATTTGACAGTTAAAATGTTTGTTTTAAATAACTTTTTAAAAATGAAAAGCTTTACTCATATATTTTTGGTTAGAATTTGTATTTATTAGTTTAGTTCACATTTTTTTAGGTTAACTGTAAAATCCAAACAGATCAAAATCAGTTTCAATGTAATCAACATATTTGACTTTATAAGACCAAAATCGTACAAAGTTTGTCAATGGCTTCACATTATTATTGTTATTATCATCAATCTTATTTTTTTGGTTCTTTTAATGGCATATTCATAAAACTTAAGTTATATATTTAACTATAACTATAAGTTAAACCATATCTGCTAAGTTTAAAATATTATATGTGAAAATGAGTATTTTAATGGTTTCATTTTGTGATAGCGATAAATTACAACTTTTAACACTTACCGTTTTGTTTTTTTCAAAAACAGTTAAAGCAAAATTGACAAAATATTCAGTTCATAGTAACACATTATTTATTTTACAGTTTTACAGTTTCTTTGTTACACGTCATGTTACATGTAGTTACTATAGTAATTACTATAACTTTTGATTCATTACATGGAACTAACCCTAAACCTAACCCTAACCCTACAGTAAGCACATAGTTAATTATCATTATTAATTATTAGTACATAAATGTATAACTACACTGTACACCTTAAAATAAAGTGTAACCCAGTTCATTTCTACATCTATATGCATTAAATAATATCTGTAATACACATATAACATTCACTTTTTGTATTTCATAATCTTTGTTAAGCAACCCTAAAAAACACTCTTCTAATTCTAATTCTACAGTCATACAAGTCTACAGATGAATGAACAACTGTTTTGGTCTTTCCGACAGTTCTGACATGAATCATCTTCTGATAAGAGTCAAATCTGGTGTGTTGAGACGCTCGCAGGAGTTATAATGCCCTCGTGAACTTGGCCTGATTTTATCTCTCTCTATCTCTCCTCCCTTTTTTATGGGGCGACTGAGTGACCAGGTCAGCTACTGTTCATTCTGCCCACATAAACACTCCCCAGTGCCCATTTCAGACCTGGATTGAGCCAAAAAACAAAACACGCATTTTATGCTCACGACTGCAAATACAATCCAACTCATCGGCTGATCCACAAGCCCATGTTATTGTCACGCAACGCTTAAATCATAATGCAAAACAAATAGCTATATCACAGCAACTTGGCACAAATTTCAGGCACAGCATCGTCCCCGTTCACTCCTCACTGCTATAAGTGGAGGATATAAGGACTCAGATGAGGGCTGATCCCCATTCTACACTGGGTATTAAGTAGCGTTTGTGCTCTCCAAAGCCTGTCCTACCTATTAACCCCTCTGATGTGCTTTCTCATGATAATCAGCCTGTTACCCACCGAGGAGCAAGGAATTGTGGGATGTTTTCAGAGGAGAAACCCCCCCCTTAATGCACATGCTCTCTCTCTTTCTAACTCACACACTGAATCAAGCATGTAAGACGCTTTTTCAGAGAACCCATGAGCAGCAATATGAAAAATAAACTGCTGAGACGTTTGTTTGAAACGCACTAAAACATCCACATCTCTCAAAGCAGAGTTATCTTAAAAGACAGCACATGTCGAGGAAAACGTTTGAAATAAATAACTCGCGTTGAAGGATGTGCTCAGCTTGGAACAAGAACCAGAAATATTTTCGAGAAATATTTAAGTCCAATTCGGCTTAAATTATTCACACGCAAAACACTTCTGACATGAAAATAAATGAGCTTTTAATCGGTCAAACCATTGTAAAGATCCTCAGAAGCAATGCTGAAAAACTAAACGGTCTCACACATCACAATATGCGTTTCAACATGCAATGTCAATAACAAAAGCAGTGTCTCGTGACGATCTCACTTCCATTTCCTTATTATGAAGCTCGAGGCAGTGGAAGTAGAGAGCCATGATGGAGCACAACCACCAAACAAGAGCTCGTCACAACCTGTTCTTTATCAATCACCGTTAGAACGAGCTCTTTTCACACAGCTGAAGTCAAATGTTACGTTTAGATGCAGCATTGCAACGCACACAGCAACACAAACAAGTGCAAGAGATATAACAAAGCAAAGCCAAATAGAAACTTTTACTCAAGAATGCAGGTTTTAACCATCAATGCGTTTGAGAAAGAGATGTCACGCAGCTACAGGTGTTTGAGCATGTGGATATAGTGCTGCAACTACATTGACTGGTAAATTAAAGATTGGTCGCAGTTATGCTCATACAAAAGCAATGACAAATGAACTTTGATTGCAATTTCTGCCTCTTACAAATCACTTCAAAGAGTTCTCTGCAATGCAATGCAATGCAAAAAATGGGCAACACTTGGCCAATTCTCACTATTAATGCTTTCATAGCATGCTGGCTGTTTATTAGTATAGTATTTATAAATCACATTAATTGCTTATTCTGCATGATTATTCTACATCCCTTAATCCTACCCAATGCCTAAACTTAACAACTACCTTACTAACTATTAATAAGCAGTTATTGGGAGTTTATTGAGGCAAACGTCATAGTTAATAGTTAGTTAATAATGAGAAGTGGACCCTAATCTAAAGTGTGACCTAATGCGTAAAAGTCACAACTATTCCTGCAATTTTGACCCCCTTAATTTCATAGGTTTTCAGTGTTTCAACAGCATTTTCGTTATTCCATATGGCCCAAAAAATGACACCAACTTCAAAGCAGCAACGAAACTTTATAGTGGGTTAGATTTTTAAAGAAAGATGAGAAAGATGTCACAGCTACAGGTGTGTTGTGCAAGTGTTGCAACTAGTGTTGCAATGATCTTTATGGATGATTGATTAGTAGATTTTATAAACATATTTGCAACCAAAGGTCAAAACTTTTAATTGTATCCCTTGCAACCTTTCAGTGAGCTCACGACACTGCGTTCATCATTCTAACAACATATTTGTGTCCATCAATGAACTTGTTAAAATAATACATGCCATTTGTCCTGAATTGCAGATTTCCTTCGCCAATGACTCAATTAAATGGTTAGAAAAATATAATAAACTCATCGCTGCAAGTGGCACGCTTTGATTTTAATTACGAAATGAACGAAGAACGTAAGTTTATGTTTTCAATTTGGTGGGTTAAATTTGTTTACAGTGTAAACAAAGTTCACTGATGCTCACAGTTGAACACACACATTCACACACACTGGGATTATTTCTTAGCAGAAAGATCCTTAAAAATGTGCCACACGTATGACCACAATGCCAAGCAATATGTAAATGAACATTAAAACGAGGTTCCCCACACCTCAAAGACACCGCTTGACACTCTTGTTTAAGTACCTCTTCATAGGAGCACACAAACAAACATTATACAAAAGTCACAATCCGCCCAGGAACATCCGATCTGTAGCAAACAAATGACGAGCAGCAGATAAGCCATAGCAGCATGGAGGGAGAGCAACAGTACAAGACAAACCACACACAAAAAATAGTTGTATATTTACAGCCTAGAGAGATTTTCTCATATCAAGGAGTGAACTATTAATAGACAGGCGCGTTTGTATAAACTTAATGTTTGAAACTCAACAGGAACGGTGCTTCAGCTCGTGTGTGCCTACAGCACAGGCATAAATATTCAGAAATTACTTAAAATTCAACTATTCACTCCAAAGTCACACTGAACATCAAAAGACACAGCCAAGCCGATGATCGATCAAACGCAAATGTATCGGTTTGTAAACAAATTCCATCCGCGCTGTATTTATCGATGAAGTTTGCGAAGCGCGAGCGAACGTGCAATTAAAAATTAAATACCCGGAGCCTCAGCAATGTTTTACAAAAATAAGCCAAAAATAAATGACGTCGGCTCGGGATAAAATATCAAGGGTGTTATTACTATGAAGCACTCTTGTATCATCTGCCATATCGATCAGCGGCCGAACGAGCTGTATTAATTATCGGGATCTCATTAAAAAAACATGCACACATCAGACCGTGCAGCTACATTATGAGGACTTGCAGAAAAAACGAGCAGTTGCCACCAAAAACTTTCCAGCGCCGCATTAGTCAATTTCACAAGGAACCGCCGTCACATTCCAGCACCGACTAAGCGCAAACCTACCGTGGGAGCCCCACGCCACCGTTCCCGGTCTTTCTCCTCTTGATCTGTTGTTTTATTATTTTTTCCAATTTTTTTCTCTAATTTTTCTTTTTTCGGGGCCTGAGTGTCTCGCGCTCCTCAGGCTGCAGCAGCAGAGTTATGGGGCGCGCGAGCATTGTGGGAGTGTGACGTCAGGCCACTTTCACAAACTTTTCACAGGGGCTGGTAAACTGTTGTGCGCGCGCGTGCGTGTGTGCGTGTTGTGTGTGTTTTTTGGGTTGTAGTTTACACACCGTTATGATTAATGGTGGATAGCGGCGGGACAGATGAGTCTCATCGCTGAATCGCTATATCGAAAGTAAAAGGATTGAGACAGCCGATAGCGTTTTTAAATTATTTAATGCAGGCATGTTTAATGCAAGGTGACTAAGTCAACAAGCTCTTTATTTTATACAAGACGCCACGCTGTTTTGTAATGTAATACAAACTTTTATCATGACTCTTTTGATAGGTAAATCTCATAAGTAATTAAAAGCTGGATTAAACGATTAATTTAATGTGTTGACACAAGTATGGAGGAAGTAGCCTACAATAATTTGTATAAAACTTTTTTTTGATGCTTTTCTAAATTTTGATTGGATTTCTGTAAATATTTTCAACTTTTAAACATTTTATTTAAATAAAATCAAAGTAAAATGCAGTGATAGGCTACACTGTTAAAATTCAATTTTATGATTTGTTATCACAAGATTGTTTTCTTTTGTCAAATCAACTTAGATAAACTTTCATTGTATTAACTCAAATTCTTTATTTCAATGAACTCACATTTTTCAGGCAACCAGGTTACTTTTTTAAGTTAAACCAACAATTATTTTGCAGTGTAAGTTTATTCCACTTTTAGATTAAACATAAATAAATAATTAAATATGAAGTTTACACCTTAAAAACTTATTTTTTAACTTATAGTGAGAAACAACAGACATTATTTGTGACATGTTAAATGGTGGAAACATTGTATCATTTATACAAATAGGAAACTATTTGTTTTATTTTATAGGAGGTTTACTGAATATTGTTCTTATTTAGTCTCTATTGTTTATGTTTTGCAAATATAAAATAAACTTAAAATGAGCATTGGAGTCACTGTTTATTTAAAGTGTCCTTTCAGTCTATTTAAAAATTAAAAAATATATTAAAAAATTAAATCAGTTAAATCAACCAACCACACATGCTCATACAACCATTATTTACCAATCTAAACAAACTTTGGATGATCTTCAAAACCTCTATAAAAGTCCTGTTGACGTTTTCTGCCCTGACATTAAAAAGTAGGCAATGCATCTATTTTTATTTTCCTAAAAAAAAGACCAATGTTTGTGTTCCAGTGACCATCAGATCTTGTGAAGAACAATTTAAGAAACAAAACAAAAACACAAAAAATAGTAATTAATCAAACAAAAGCATTGAGATGATGATTATGTGGGAAAGGCATGTAAAATGATTCTGTATAATTGAATTACAGAAATCAAGACATCAGGCATAAACATGGTCATTCACAAGCAAACAAACTTTGGACTTTGGACTTGAAATGTCTGGAGTGTCCAGTTGATGTTTTATCACTCTAAATCTGCTCAGATTCGATTCTCAAATGAGTATTGAACAAAATAACTTCTCTTTGGAGAATGAATCAAGTAGGCTATTAGCCTAAGTAACATTCTCTACTGCTTGAGCGATTAAATGTGTGTGGTTGTACGCCTGAAGAGAATGTTTGATTTAATGAAGGATGAAGAGGGCAGGTCCCACGTGTAGTTTCCGATGCTCCCGTTTCACCTTGTGTTTTGGGGGAAGAATCACTTCCAGGGCAAACCAGCCCGTTTCCTCACCACCCCAACCCCCTCCGCCCAGCGGGTGTGTGTGTGTGTGTGTGTGTGTGTAGGGGGTGGGGAGCAAGGGTCTTCAATAAGCCTCTCGACATGCTCAATGCAAAGGGGCGAAACCTTTCCGAGTTTTTATGTTAAAAAAAGAAGAAGAAAAGAAGAAAACCCTCCAGGAGCGTTTCTAGCACCTGAGTGAAATTAAATGTTTTCACGAAGTGTTTTTTTTTTTTTTGCTTAAAGTGAATTGATGAGATTTGTTGTTAAACTGCTCTAAAAATATACACGGAAAATGTTTGGATACTGAATGATAATTTGGAGTGATAATATCAGGTAGTTTTGAAACGGAATTGTTGCTGGTTTGGTGAGTTGGAAGTTCATGACATTGCAGTTGAAGATCAAGAGATGTTAAGCTTAAGAATATGCACATCGGAATTGCTTGCAAAATATTTATGCTGAATTTCTTATTAGCCTTTTCCTTTTAATTCACACGTATCCTTGACTTATATTAATTTAATTAAATAGCTGGGTTATTCTTGAATAGCCTATCGGTATGGAAACATTGTTTTTCCTTTTCCCTGACAAAAATATGCTATAGGCTTTATATATATAAACAGAAAACTTGGTACTTGTCAAAACGTATAAACAACTTTTCGTTGAAAGATTCTCCACGTCTAACAGTCGGTTGAGAAGAACATGAAAAGCAACAGATCATGGATTTCACTTTTAATCTGAACAATCAAAAGTGAAAATCTTGACACTTAAAAATACTCCCCTTGATCTGGTTAAATCATATTAAATCATATATTTTAATTAAATGACAGTAATTTATTTAGATGTTACCACATAAAGCACTTTTTTACACTGTGAGTTATACAGCATAATTTACAAACAATGCAAAAGAATAACAATCTTGTAACAGTTTGTACACCACATTAAATGTAGCCTAATTAGATTAAGTCATGTTTTAAAAGACATTATGTGTGCAGTCAAGGGAAAAAAAAGATCAGAAGGGGAAACCCAAATGACTGTAAATTGTATGGTATGAGATGATTAAAGGTTAGGAACTGGGGCTTTTACAATTAAAAAAGACACAGAAAGAACTACTCATTGATCAAAAAGCAAGTGATGAACTCCTTGCACCTATTTTTACTTTCCTAAATGTTTAAAGATGCTATTGCTGAAGATCAGATGCTCGTGTAACATGGCCATCAGATAGTATTATTATATTTTTTTTAAAGTAAAGAACAATTTAAATAGCAAGAACAAATACATGTATTACAGCACATGATTATATTACATAACTGAATAAACTCAATGTGAAGGGAATTAAAATCATTCAAATGTGTTGTGGCCATTTTCTTTTTAAAGAATTTGATTGAGGATGAACTGACTCAATTTTAGTATTTGTATTGCTTTAAAACAGCTGGTTTAGAACAGGTGTTTATGCTACAACAAAGTGTATTCTTATTTATTATTTAATAATTCACTCTTAAAAAAAATAAAGGTTCAAGAAACTTTTGGCATCCATGGAACCTTTCCATTGCACAAATGTTTCTTTATATCAGAAAAAGGTTCTTTAGATTTTTCAAACATTCTTCAAACTAAAAAAAACATGGTTCTTTTATTTAAGAACGGTTGACTGAAAAGTTATTTCAGGACCTGAAATAAAACTACACATTTTCCGAACACAGTTTATGTGATCCATTCTGTACTGTTGGGTTCCTTTCTTCTCCTGCTGAATGAATTCGATTGGTGAAATGCATCACAGTGTTTTTTTTAGGAAATGAAAAAATTTAATGTAAATATAGAGGCATGACCTGGCTGTTACCCATCGATCAATGATATTCATTGCTTACAGTAATTGTTATGGTTCTTAGTTCTACCAAACTATCCATGTTTCAGTGAGATACAGTGTGTTTTCAGGCAAGAGTACGGTATGTGAACCTTCACTGCACTCAGTCCAGCGGTCAGAGGCGACAGAAGTGTGTGAAGAGAAGGTCAGGTAAACTTCACACGCCGTAAAGTCAAGGTGAGAGACTGCTGTTGAGCGAGCGAGCTGAGAGCAGATGTAGTTTATCCAAACTAAAGACTTCAAAACATCACTTCATGAAGGAATAAATACAGAGAACGTTTACTTTATTAACAGCAGGCTAGAACAACCAAACAAACACTTGAATAACTTTTATTTACAACACATTAAATAGATGTATCATGAACCTGTCATACAGTAATAACGATGCATTATTAAACCTAACAAAATGGAAACATTAAAGCCGTGATCCTCAGAATTGTTTCTCTTCCTCTCAGCAACAGAGAACGTCCTGATTGCTTTGTATAATTCAGGGAGACTGAGGAAAGATCAGGCAAACACATTCATTTACAAGTGTACAAAGCTGCGATATTAAAATGACAAAGATATTTCAATATCATGGAATGATATCCAGTGAGGAATATATCCTTATGGAGAGATGATTGAGAAAGTAACACTTTACAATAAGGTTCATTTGTTAACATTAGTTCATGTATTAATGAACTAACAATTAGCAATTCATTTGTTACTGTATCTATTAATCTTTGTTAACGTTACTTAATAAAAATACAGCTGTTCGTGTTAGTTCACAATGCATTAAATTATAATGTTAACAAGATTTTGATAAAGTAATAGTAAATGTTGAAATTAACATTAACAAAGATTGATCAAATGTATAACTAATATTCAACTAATGTTAACTAATGAACCTTATTGTAAAGTGTTACCGATTCAGAATGTTTATCCAAGGACATTATTCATATTCACCTCAGTGCAGGGATTGATATTACCAGGAAGTTAATTGTTGAGATATTAGTTTAGGAAATTATTTGATCATATTTTGCTGCATGGGAAAAAATAAACGTATCCTAAGCTTTAATTGGGATACAATGTAAGTTTCCTAAAATGTGGTGTGGTGAATGATTCAAAAGTGCAGCATATTTACAATGATGTGACCAAATATTTATGTGAAATTGAAGCTTGCCTACCACTATAGTAGTTTGAAAACACTAAATAAATATCCTGAAGCCAAATGTAGAACATGACCAGCTTGATTGAGTCCAGAAGGATGTCGTTCAGAAACCAAAGAGTTCATTTAATATGGGAAGTTGTTTCTCTCTCTCTCTCTCTCTCTCTCTCTCTCTCTCTCTCTCTCTCTCTCTCTCTCTCTCTCTCTTTCACACACAAACACGCACACACAGCTTCTGTTAGACATCAGCATCCGCACACACTTTGGTCAGAATGTTTTGACATCTTTGTCTTTTAGTTCTTAACCCAAACTCGTTTAAAAAGAAGAGCCAGCTGAGGACTCACGAAATGCTTGTATGTCTGTTTATTTATTTCTGTTGTTTTTTTTCTGGACTTTGCGGCTGGACTCCATTCGGGTTGATTACCGTGGAGTGGTGGTCTGTCATTTAGATGCTCCAGATCGATTTTAAAGTGCTCTGTGAAACGCCACACGCCACACTGCCGGCCCAGTAAAACCTCTCCTCTCTCTCCACCTCAAAAGTGCTTGTAAAAAAAACCTATTATGAGGAACAAGGGGAGAGTGAGTTTCAAAGCAAAGTCAACCCTCCATTCCTGCAAGACCAGCTCCTAATTGCTCTCTGATTAACCATGGGACTCACAAAGGCAATATTTGGCTCTTTATACGAATGCCATGATGACAGGAAACAGAACGGGGGGAAACACGCACATGCACACAAAAAAAAAAAAAGCCATGACAGAAGTGTTTGAAGGGCATTGGGAACATCTGTGGCTGTTTATGAGTAACTAGCCGGTAGTCAAACCTCTAACAGGTTTAGGTGTCATCCTAATTCCTCCCGCTTTCCTTCTGTTGTGTTTGCCTCTCGACACTACGCTTCTGTTAGTTGGTTTTATACAAAATCCAACACATTTACCCAGTGGATCCTTCCAGCTTCTACACAACTTATACCAAAGCCCTGCAAAAAACATCTATGACAACAATGGCAATTAAGCAAGGGGTGATTTGTACACATCTGGAGTGGATTTCCTCACCAGAACGGTCCCTGGCGCACAAAATCAGCTCTTTGGCTGCCTTCTCCCCCTCTATATGTTGAATTGGGGACTGTAGTGGGGACTGAAGCATGTTTTTTATGTGTTTGGTTAAAAGCAGATGGTTGGTTTATATTAGCTCAGGAAGGCGATAAACAGCTTCGACGCGATGTCAAACCACCGATCACGGAAGCATGCACTCTGCGTTCAGAGACTGGGTTTGGGTGATGACAATGTTCAACACTTTTAATCAGCCGATGTGACAAAAGGTGCATCTGAAATCACATGTCTGAGTCGGTATGTGATGAGGAATAAACTTTGTGACCATTAAAAAAAGTTTGTTTTAGGCCTATATAGTGTGAATCTGTGTGGTGTGAGAATATAATGTGTCACGTGACTCATGACATCATAGTGTCTCTGCGCTGCCAGTCACAACTTCTCTTCTGTGGCCTCATGGGATAGTTACGTGTCCATCAGAAGCACACATTTCACATACTTTTTTAGGAATACTATGAATTCGGACATACTATTTTAACTGTTTTTCACCTTCTAGGGAATTAGGCATGTTCAGATGTATAGGGAAAGCATGTGTTTAATGCTTTTCTATAAGGAAAAGGAATGGGAAAAATACTGTAAAGACAATGTCTGGTAAATATGGTCTTCATGTGGTAATATCTAAATTAACTGGTTTTATTGAAGTAATAACAGTCTTTAATATGAAAAAATGGTCGGTTTCAAAACTAATTTCTCAAAAACTAACCAAATTATCACTATTTTTTTAGACAATTATATTGCTGTTGATGCCTCAACAAAAGTTAGTAAAAAAAAAAAAAAAAAAAAAAGGTAAATCAATTTGGAAAGTTTACTTTTAGCTCTTTTTATATATTGAGATGAAAAGTACGTACTTCACCTTAAATTTTTAAGTACAATCAACTTAAGTCATTTCAACTTAAATGATCTTAAACTGACTTCAAAATGAGTTTAACTTACAAAACAGTAGAAAATTGCTTAAATGATTTTGATGACTTTAAAGCAATGTAAAAACATATGTTGTCATAACTTATTGAGCATATAATTTTTTTGCAGTGAAGAAAAAACTGTACATTTTATTTTAAAGGGAAAGTTCACCTATTAATGAAAATTATGACATAATATTTGTATATTATTTATAGCCGAACTTTCATTTACTCACCTTCATGTTGTTCCATGTAGACTTTATTCTATTAGAAGCTATTTGATTAATGTTTGACATGTTTTTGGACCCTATTTATTGTATATGGATAAAACATAGAAATGCCTTCTTTTGTATTAAAAAAAATAATTTTTTGAAATCAAAATTCTAAGTTTGGAATGTCTTGAGGGGGAGTAAATGATAAATACAAAAAAATAAAGTTTTATAAAATAAAGTTTTATAAAATAAAATAAAATAAGCTGACTACATTAGGTTGCACCAAAAAATGTAAGGGTCAGATGACACATGATGTTGTCATTTTTTACAAAGAAATTAAACAATCTTTTGCCGTCCCCTTGTTGTGTCTGAGGGAGTTTTGTTTTTAATGACTCTCAAATAAAGACCAGAAAGCCAGAGGGAAGTATGTGGGAAGGTAGGTTAGACTAAACCCTAGGTAACACAACAACCTGCAGTATCAGCCGTAGGGCAGTCACTGCAGTGACTCTGTTCAGCACTGATAAGAGACTCGGGTGGACCCAGCAGATGCACACATGCACACATAACCCATCACACACTCCTTCTTATTAATCTTTAGAAACCGATAACGTGATGTTCGTAAGATGATCCTGATCCAGCGTTTGATGTGCCGTATGATTTATCCCTTGCGGTTCGAAAGCCATAAAGTCGTCACTAACACGTCTTTGAGTGTGAAATTATGTACAGGAAGGGATGAGCGCTTGCATTCTCATAGAGGAAACATTTGTTCACTCTGAGTTGCTGTTCCCCTCTCTCATCATAAGAACTAAGTGCAGGCTGTGCTCGAGCACACAATGAGAATGAGAAGCGATTGTTTTAACCTCTATCTCGTGGCCTTTGAAGATGTGATTCGCTTCCTCACCTGAAAGAAGTTTCAGAACTCTGCACAGTTAGTGAGCGAGAGCAACCCAGGCCTGCTCCGCTTTGTTATCATCACAGTCATCTCTAACAATGAAAAACAGTGTCTGCTGTGTGCACATGTGAACATTTCAATGGAGGGGGGGATGGGCCAGGTCATTAGAGAGCAGGAATAAAGGGAGGGCAGTAGACACAGGAAACAGAGAAACATGTTGACAGAGTGCAGGAGGAAATGTTGAGAGATATGACAAGAGAATGGAGGTATATATGTATATACCTGTGGTCTTAACGGCTTACCAAACCCCTACTGGTCATTCAGTGATAGCGATCTACTGACCAGACCCTGTTCGGTTGGACGTTATCATATTTCCTGCAGAAGTCACTCCTGATATGCTTGACCGTGTTGCATCAATGATAACCTGATTGGCAGTTATAACTCAGTTAAGTTATAGGCTAGTTACCAGGTAGGGCCTACATCAAACAACAATGAACATTGTACACATGTTCAGTGCTTCATGTGGTAATATCTAAACTAAATTTAATTCGAGTTAAAATAATATGAAAAATAATGACTGGTTTCAAACTTGTTTCTCAAAAACTCTAATTGGTTGGCCAAACTGATAGACCCACCCCTAAATAAACGCTGAGACAGTTAGTGCCACAGAGCAACAGATTTCACATTTCTCAGGTAATTCAATCTTACTTTTAGTTCTTTTTACATATTAAGATAAAAAAGAAGAAAGTATCTTAACATAAAAAAGCGCACTAATGTTAGAAATAACGACCTGGTGTAGAGTACCTGAAACCCTACTTGAGTAAAAGTACAGATATAGGTTAGGATATAGGATATATATAAACTGACTCATCAATTCTACGACTTGCGTAAAAGTGTTAGAGTATTTGAATTTAGCAGTACTTAAAAGGATAAAATGTTTTATTCTGTCATCATTTACTCACCTTTATGTCGTTCCAAACCTGTATGAGTTTCTTTCTTCTGTTGAACACAAAAACTATATTTTGAAAATTGTTGGTAACCAGATCAGTTTGGGTTAACAAGGACAAAACGCACAAGTTCTAGCCTACCTTTAATGCCCTGTAGATAGATATCTTTTGTAGCGGAAATAAATGACTGTAGAAAAAATTAGGTGCCCTGCTAAATGTAAGGAGTAACTGCATTACTCATTACAAATATTGGAGTAAAAAGTACATATACTTATTCAAAAATGTAGTTAAATAGAGAGTAAAACTTGCTAAAATCTTCAGTCAAGCTACAAAGCAGCCAAAAGATACTTAAGTATGTGTGCTATGTTTCCCATTAGCATTGTGAGCTAAGTTGATCGAACATTGGTGGCAATGGTCTCTTCATGATCAACCTGGGCTCACAGTGCTTTTGGGAAATGCAGCCCTGGTTATTCAGCGATAGCCATCTACTGACCAGACCCTGTTCGGTTGGACATTATCATATTTCCAGCAGAAGTCGCTCCTGATATGCTTGCCCATGTTTGCATCAGTGATAAACTGATCGGCAATCATCACTCAGTGAACTTAGTGCATCAAATATTGTTATTTGACATGCACATTAGTGTGAGTGTCAGATATACATGTTTTATAATGATCTGATGGGAGTACCACATGTACATACCCACTCAAATTAATCAGTACATGCCAGGGCCATTTTTAGCCATGTGGAGTGCGTGTGTGAATTCCCGTGGAGGGGGGATGGATTATGACCATGTTGCACACACATGTTGCTTTTAATGACGAGTTTTGATAAAAGAGCTTTGGATTAGGCATAAACTCTTTTTCATTTATGGAATATCACATTATGATCATTGAATATCACCAGCTGAGCTTCACTGTAAATATGCTGCCCCAGTGTTATCAGAGCAGATTGTTCAGAAAATAAAAGAGATATATGAACAGTTTAGTATACATTTCAAATATACAAACTTTAAATGTAATATCAAATATTTTACAATTATTATCAAGTACTCGTGTTTATATGTTGGTCAACACATCAAAATAAGTATGTATTTAAAGCATGGCAAAGGGATATTAAAAATATATGATATATTATATTTAGAACTTACTTTAAAGTAAAACTGCTTTTGACATTATTAAAAAAGTGAACTTTTTAAAATTGTACTTCTAAGTAGTTCTAAGTAGCCTTTTATTTAATTTGAAAACTTTTAAGATGTGAAGTACAAGTGCACATTCAACATAATAAAGTACACTTCTTTTTCACAAGGATCTCCAAGTCCATAAACATTACTAACATGTGCAAATTACAAAAATACTCTTTAAAAGTGATATTCGTACTCCAGAATGAGAAGATTAACTGACAGGCCAACGTCTTTTGACATTGTATATGTTACATGTGAAATTGTCCGTGGGAGAGATGTGCATGTTTATTCTTTTACATTTGTTAGTTTATTCACTTTAAAGTTATATATATTGAGATGCATAGTAGCAGTAAAGGCTTTATGTTTTAATTCAGACTACAACACTCAGCATGAGACATCCATTTAGTGCAATCAATGGCTCACATATGAGTCACTTTTAAGTAAATGATTCTTCTGACAGAAAGTAGCCTAACCAGTTTCTTCTGCAAAGCTAATAAAAGAGTTCATTGCTCATCTAAGCAAGTCAACACTTTCTGAGTTGGTCTTAGCTTTGACAACAACAATAGCCCACACATCGGACAAAGCAAAAGAAAAGAAAGGGAGACACCGAAATTCTTGTCTTTTTCAAGAATTGTTTTTCTGGTAAAAAAAACACAAAAAAAAAAACAGAATAAGTGCAATAAAGAAAATGCTCACCATTCAACAAAACACAAGGTTATTTAAAATGGCATCAACACTTTAAGTGATATTGAAAAAAAAGTTGGTCGTATTAAGTCAGGTCACACAAAGCATTTGTGTTATTAAAACAATTATTGATCTCAAAAACATACATATAGGGCCTATAAAAAAAACAAATTATTTGAAAATAACATTTCAGTTTATTTTATGCTTACATTACTTAAATAGTGTCTTTAAAGTTCCCCAAATGTGTCATTTATACCACAATTCCAATAAACTAAATGTTTTTTTACGTTTGTACTCTATTTGTACTCTATTTATACGTTTGTCAAAACTCTCCGGGATGTGAAGAGTTAACCCTACCTTCGCAGTGCATTGTGGGATAGCAAATGAGCAGCGATGGCGGCGAGACGAAACCACCTGAAACTTTTCATTGTAACTTATTTGCATGTAACATTCCTTTCTCTGAGCTGCTTTATCGACGCTGCAGACGTGACGTGGGATGAAAACGGATACATTCTGTACTGCCCGTGCATGGGTAACGAGAGCATGATAAATCTGAGACATACAGATATAAAGCGCCTATCTGTCTGTGTTGTGTTGGAATAATGAACACATTTCTGTGGTGTGTTCCTCTTTAGGTCGGTTTGGAAACCAAGTGGATCATTTTCTTGGATCACTGGCTTTTGCTAAAATGCTGAACCGAACCCTCGCGGTTCCGCCGTGGATAGTTTACCGTCATCACTCTCCCCCTTTTAAAAACGTAAACACAATACACTTCACTACTTTGACCACCTTTCTTCTGTCCCTGTACACTTTTGGGAAGTCTAGCTTTAGCTGGTAGTGTTTTGGTATACAGTTGCTGGTTTGTAGCTGCTGCAAGTTGGTCATCATCTGGTTCAAACCAATGTTACCATTGTATAATTTATTAACGCTTATTTATTTCATTTGAATTGTGTTTTTAAGTTTTATTTTATGCTGGTATTAATATTTTATTTTGTTTCATCTTTATTTGAATTGATGAAAACAGTTCATTAACTTGTAGACCATCTTGGACAATCACCGACTAGCTACCAGCTGGTTTAGGAACATAGAGAATGATGAGCCACGTGATGACCAGCTGTCACACTAATAGTGTAGTACAAGGGGAAAGTACAATTCATTGATAATGTATGGTATGCTCCTGTGTCTCTCAAACAGGTGCACGTCCCTTACAGTGAGTTTTTCCAGTTGGAGCCAGTGAAGCAGTACCACCGTGTGGTGAGTCTGGAGGACTTCATGGAGCACTTGGCTCCTAAGCACTGGCCCCGTGGTCAGAGACTCGCGTACTGCTTCGAGTCCGCATCTCACAGGAGCCTGGACAAAAAGAGCTGTCCGATGAAGGTAATGTGGATGTTCATTCTTTGAGGTGCTTGAAGTGCAATTGTTGGCTATTACAATGCAAAATACTGTAAGTTTATGCTCTGCTTTAGCAGATATGTAACTGATGTGGAACTGTTGGATTTGTTGCTCTAGCTTTTACACTTCCTTAATTTATATTTTTTCTGGACTTTCACAATGAGAAAATATATAAAAGGGATGTTCACCCAAAAATGAAAATTCTGTCATTAATGACTTTATTATCATTATTATATTATTATCATGTCGTTTCAAACCCTTAAGACTTTTGTTCGTTTTCGTAACACAAATGAAGATCTTTTTGATGAAATCTGAGAGCTTTCTGTCCCTCCATTGACAGAACCTCATTGGTTCTCGCACGTCTAGCGGACATGCTTGAGCTTTCGTTACCACAACTGATGTGTGAGTTGATGAATGTGATATGCGATTTAAAAGCCTAAATTCAATCTGTTCATCATATAAAGCGATCGTGTCTCTTCAGAGAATTTTGGACTAAAACCACTTAATTCATATGGATTATAAACTTTTTAAAGCCTCAAAGTGTCAGTTGTATTATAGCGGTCTACTATGGGGGGACAGAAATCACTCAGATTTCATCAGAAAGTTCTTCACTTGTGTTCTGAAGATGAACGGAAGTCTTACGAGGTTGGAACGAAACGAGGCCGAGTAATTACTGACAATTTTCATTTTTGGGTGATCAATGATGGCATATACGATGGAAACACTGCCATCTGTTGGATTTTTAGCAGATCTGTATGTTGTTTCATACCACAATATTTTCATGACTGTGTACTTGTAATGCAGCCTGTTGATTCTGATGCAGGATGGAAATCCTTTTGGACCGTTCTGGGACCATATTGGAGTCGACTTTGACCGCTCCATTCTTTTCGGAGGTCTGTCATTCAACTCCTACTACCAGCCGCACTGGATAAAGAGGTACGATTAATCTGAAACGCTCACAATAATCAAAATGATTGCACTCAGGCTCCCTCCACCTTATTTTTTTCTCTCTCAAACTCTGTTTTTCTTTTTCTTCAGGTTTCCCCCAGCGGAGCATCCAGTTCTCGCTCTTCCAGGAGCCCCAGCGCAGTTCCCTGTACTGGAGGAGCACATCGGACTGCAGCAGTATGTGGTGTGGTCTGACAAACTGGTACAGGAAGGAGAAGGCCATATCAACACCCTGCTAAACAGACCCTATGTGGGCATCCATCTGAGGATTGGCTCTGATTGGGTAAAGTCTGAAAATATGACAACTGTTTTCTACATCAATAATAAGAAATGTTTCTTGAGCACAAAAGTATCATATTAGAATGATTTCTGAAGGATCATGTGACACTGAAGACTGGAGTAATGATGCTGAAAATTCAGCTTTACCATCCCAGGAATAAATTACATTTTAAAATATATTCAAATAGAAAACAGTTTGAAATAGTTAGAAAACGATTCTTGATAAATTGAGAATCACAATTTTTTGGTATAAATAGAGATCACGATTCTGAATAGACAACTAAACAAAATAACACATAGGCTCATTTACTAGAGGTTCTGTCAAAATATGAATTGCTGCAGTCTGTTTAACCCTTTCACACGTAAGTTTAAAATATTCTAGCTGACCCCCCAGCATGAGTTTTTTTTTTTTTTAGAACGCATCACATTATTATTATTATAAACCTTTATAATCATCATGTTAGTTGATCTATAATGCACGATAGGCGTCGCCATGTTAGTTTGCACCGCAATTTACAACACGTCATTTCATCCACTTCTCCCGAAATACATGAAAGTATGTGGCGGGTGAAGTATAGAGTACATTTTATGTGTATCTGATATGAATAAAAAATGTCGTCAATTTAGATATTCTGTATGATGTACTGAGTGCTCTAATCACACTGGTGTGATCGTATGTGTCAAAGTGTTAATTTTTTAAATTTAGTATTAATTAAAACATTTTTTTTAATTGGTTGTGAATTAATGATTCAATGACTCACTCATAAAGACTTTAATTGTTTCAGTACTGCATGAATCAGCATTTTTGAACAAATCTCTTGAATGACAAATGCATTTTTTAAACAGTCACATGTCGCCACCTACTGGTGTAATGATGTAATTGATACAATCTCTATAAAGTTAAAACTATCAACTTTTTCCCAGTACCTCTGTGATAATTTGAGTGATTGTAAGTCTAAAATACTGTGTGGTTGAAGCGGTTTCTTATCTATACATGACAACTGCTGTCTCTGGATCAGCATCAGACAGACAGTCTCTGGATCAGCAGCAGCACCATCGCAGATTTGAATGTTTGCTGTGATCGCACTTGTCAAGTTTAATAAACATCATTGTCATTTAGGAATAAGATCACATGGGCGTTTGAATCGAGATTGCGATCTTTTAACGATTAATCATGCAGCTCTAGAATTTACTGTATTTTGATCAAATAGATACTTTCAAAAATATAACATTAACCAACCACCACAAATATTTGAACAGTGTATAGTTTTATCTCTCTGTATGTTAATAAGTTAAATGTTGTTGTTTTTTAATTGATTTTACTTTGTTATTGTCTTAAAAATAGTAATAGATAGAATTAGAATTTTTAGACCTAATGTGGCCTGAATCAGATGCACATCATATCCTCTTAAAGGAGAACTCCGGTCAATTTTAACATTGAGCTCAATTTTTAGTAAATTTGGAGTGCTGTCAATACAGAGAACAACGACAAAAATCGGTGTTGCCTACACTGTGTTATCCTATTTTTAAAATTTGCACCCTATTGACTTCAATGGGGCAAGTTTTAAACCTGCTTTTATCCTCTTAACATATTTGATGTCATACAAGTGCCCAGCCATGTTGAGTGATTCCTGAACACGAGTGAATCTGACTGCAGTAGATGTGAAAGATATGAATAAAAATGATGTTATATCAGCCAGCACAAATACCTGTATTTAGTTCCTGTTTTCGGTGGAAGTCCAAAGTAGTCGATTGTCGAGTTGACGCGCATAGGTTTAGTTACTTAGATCACGCGCGTGAACTCGACAATCGACTACTTTGGACTTCGACCGAAAACAGGAACTAAATACAGGTATTTGCGCTTGTTGAATTAACATCATTTTTATGAATATCTTTCACATCTAATGCAGTCAGATTCACCGTGTTCACTCTGAAGGAATCACTCAACATGGCTGGGCACTTGTAATGACACATCAAGGATGGTAAGAGGATAAAAGCAGGTTTAAAACTTGCCCCATTGAAGTCAATAGGGTGCAAATTTTAAAAATAGGATAACACGGTGTAGGCAACACCGATTTTTGTCGTTGTTCTCTGTATTGACAGCACTCCAAATTTACTAAAAATTGAGCTCAATGTTAAAATTGACCGGAGTTCTCCTTTAACTATTGTTTTTACCATTCCACACAGCAAAATGCCTGCAAGCTTTTGAAGTCGGCTGATACTGGTCCTCACTTCATGGCGTCTCCACAGTGTGTGGGATACGACCGCCAAACTGCCCTGCCGCTGACCATGACCATGTGTTTACCGGATCTGTCCGAGATCCGCCGTGCTGTGAAACTCTGGGTGAAGAACACCAGTGCTCAGTCAGTATACATAGCCACCGACTCCGAGTCGCACACCGCAGAGATTCAGAAACTCTTCAAGGGCGAGGTGAGGTTTTACATTTTCACATTACAAATGCGTAACCGTGATTTAGGAAACAGAATATAATAGCGCTGACACATTTTGTGCAGGTGAAGGTCGTGAGCTTGCAGCCGGACACTGCTCAGGTTGACCTGTATGTCCTCGGCCAGGCCGATCACTTCATCGGCAACTGCGTCTCGTCCTTCTCAGCCTTTGTTAAAAGGGAGAGAGATTTTCACGGGAAACCTTCATCCTTCTTCGGCATGGACTACCCAGGAAAAAGGAAAACAAAAGAGGAACTCTAATGAAATTAAGAGGTTACGTTTTTGTAACTGTGAATACTGGTTGAGGGTTTGCATGTTTCAGGTGTCATTCGTTTTTGAACAAGAACATTTCGATTTACGTTAAGTACTTAAATGAAGGGAGAACAATGGAGGTTAGTTCCTCATTGAGTTCTCTGGACACACCATATCTCCCATTTTGCACTACTACCTTAACTGTGAGCAACCAAACCAGAACCAAATGCCCCACTAGATCTTGCTCCCTGTTTCTTCTAGAAATAAGTGTTTTATCATGGCATATCGATTATATGTTTGTACTGGGATGTTTGTATAGACTGGCTAATTCGAGGATGGAAACTGACCCGTTAGGGTCTAAGAATTATGACCGAGAGACTAGTCAGATTTAGTCAGGTGTAAGCGGTGAAGCCAATTTAAGAGCACCAGTGATTTCTGAAAATGTATAAAAAATAATAATAACATTAAATGCATGTCATACAGACTTTCTGGTGTTCCAGTAATGCAAATTATTTTGAAAGTCAGTGTGAAACCGAATGGCAGAAATGTTTTATAAGTGTTTTAAACTGTTTGTTATTGTTAGTAATTTTGTATTGGATGACATTCCTCAAATTAGTTTATCAATAAAAAATAAAATGAGCAGTATTCGGTGTGCATTTGTGTCCTTTGGTTTTATGATCTATTTAAAAAGGCGTTCTTTAAATATGTTTACATCTGTATATACTCAAAAATCAATCAATGAATCAAATTGTTTCCACTCAAATGCAGTGGTTACTATACTACTTTTCAAACGTTTAGGGTTGATCATTTCTTTTTATGTTTTTGAAAGAAGTTTCTTATGTTCACTAAGGCTGTCTTCATTTGGTGATAATACAGTTAAAGGTATATTTTAAAATGTAGGCCTAATTTATTTCTGTGATGGTAAAGCTGAAATTTCAGCATCTTTACTCCAGTCTTCAGTGTCACGTGATCCTTCAGAAAGCATCCTGATTTTATGTTTAGGAAACATTTGTCAATTTGGATAGAGCTAATGTGTCCTTACTGAGTTTTAAATTATTATTAATTTCTTTCATCAAAAAAACTTGAACAATAGTGTATTTATTGTCAGTGCAACAAATTGTTGCAAAAAAAAGTAGTTTTAAATATGTCTATTTGTCAATTTGAAAACTTATTCTTAATAATAAATTGATCATTCATTAATTTTATTAGCGCTTTATTGTTATTCCATTACTTTAATAACAAAACAAACAAATATACAAATCTATAGTGGACATTTGAAACCGCTTTGAAAATATTTAACTAAAGGTTGGATATGGCAAGCCGTTTTGACTTTTATTCATTCAATTCTTCTTGATATCAACAATTAAATTTTCACTAGTTAAAATTATTAAATTAATTTATTATTAAATATGTATTAATATTATTATGATTCATTTATAATTAAATGTATTAATTTAATAATATTGCGTTGTGTCTCGAAAAAGGCGGTCAGGGAGATGTCATCACGCCAACGAAGTCTGCCTTTACAGCCTCATCATGCTTATAATTGTGCTCTTATTAACTAATCTTACTCAAACTTAAGTTTCGGAGAAAATGTTTTTAGATAAAAATTGAAAGAGTTGTTGATAGCTTAGTGATGGTGACGTTGAAGTCGTGGGACCGTGGTGTAGGCTCGTTCATTTCAGCCTTTTACCTCTGTCGACTGCATTTAGGCATCAACATTGTATTTTCACTAGTTAAAAAAGAAATCGTATTTCTGCTAGTGATGACGTCATTGTTGATATCAAGAATTCATATCCTTGGAATGAAAGCTTGCCCTTGCCACAGGCTGGATTGATCCAGCAGCAGTAACGTTAGATCCATCCCGGCCTGCAGGGGGATCACCTCTCCCTTTCTCCCTATCTCCCTCTCACACAGTCAGACAGCCACAGACATGGCTGACGGAGTTCGTGAGGAGAGATACGGGTAATTTTGCATATTTAATCGCTTGGCAGATTTGAGAGGTGTATTCTGGCGGATATGAAGACGACGGCGATTGTTGGCGTAATTGACAGGTTAAATAGTTGGGGATGGGAGAGGTGAGTCGCATGTCTTACGTTATATGTGTGTTGCTGTATAAATGACTCGGTTTGTTTGCCGTTGCCAGGCCGCTTGTCTTGAGTCTCTGAGGAGCGCCGACCTCAATAACCCGTTTATACACATTGACCGCTAATATTAACGAAATTATATGATTTAACTTTGATTAAATAACATGATTTCAGTTGAAACAGTGACGTTTTCAACCAAACAGACAATTCTTGTCTCTCGTATTTACTCTTTATAGTCTGTTTGTCGCCGTTATATCTCGCTATTTCATGACAACCGAGACTGAGATTTAATTTAACGTTACAGACTCTAACGTTAAACCAGATTTACAGATATTTGAGATGATTTTTTTTCCCAGATGGGCTTATATAAATTGGCACTGATGCTACAGATAATATCGTAGTTCATGTATTGTCTTTCATCGTATAAATTATAATGGTGGGCAATGTAGGAAAAATGCTAATTTGGGAATAATGTAATAACGACTGCTGTAACGTTAAGTTACGTTACTTAAGCAAATGAATTGCGTAATTATTTATCGCAAGATCGTTTTATATATATAACGTTACTTTTGGGTTGGCTACAGTGAAGTGGCTAAAATTGGCTTTTGGTGCAAGTTTGGTAAGGAAAATATCATTAAGGAGGGGCAAAAACGACTTTACAAGTCTAGAAATGTACGTTAGTTGGTTGTATATTCTAGCAATCGATTCATCAGCTGGTCACTTTCTAGCCTCAGCTCTATACTTTAGCCTAGTTGGCTAACGTTAGTTGTAAAGCTACAAAAACGTACAGCTAATAAACATTGTGATATTATTCTAGGCCAACTTCAACTAAAACTATTCCACCCAACCTTTACAAATAACTATGGCTACAGTTATTATATAATGCTATTTTGATATACAGCCAACCATAATACTGAATGATTGTGATATTGAGGTACCATGGCATTTATGGTAACGGTGCTCAAAAGTTCTTGACCATTCTTGATGGAATGTTGCAGAATTTATAAATTGTTTATCTGTGCACATAAATAAAATAAATAAATATATATAATTAATTAATGAGTCCAGTCAGTCCACATAAATAATCTTTAATAAAAATAACTTTCCCTCCATCTTGCAGTGACATCTCTTCTCTTCTCTGATGACAAGGGCGGGACAACCTGTCACTCACTTGAGATCACAGCAATAGCTTCCCATGGACAAAATCAAGTCCCGCCCTAATTTTGTTGTTGTTCGAGAAGCCATTTCACTTGGATATGTCACAATAGGAAAGAAAAGACTATTGCAACTTTCATGCTGATTTAAAAAAAACAAAAACAAAAAAAAAAACATGAAAATGCAATGTCCTAGTCATTTTGTTTTTGTTCATTTGAATTAAAAAAAAAAATCATGAGATAAAAAGTCTAAATTGACATAAGACATCGACATGACGTCAGCTTGATTTAAAATTTTGTTAGCTTACCAAATATGTTGTTATCATTCTGTCTTTTTGTGAAAAATGGTAACTACAGATTTGCCTCCTAAGTTAACTAGAAAAATGTTTGTTTTTATTCATATTTAGCCTATCTCTTGGCTTTGTACATGTTTCTGTCATTTCACCGAGTTGCATCATGTTTTGCAGGCTCTGATGCTGGCAGCTCCATCACTGTGAAATAAACTACAAACTCATTAAGAGAAGCCAGCAGATATACCAAAGCACTCCAGAAGGCAACAAAATGTCCAAAAGCAAGAGCTCTGAATCCGTTAAGGTAGTGGTGCGTTGCCGCCCCATGAATGAGAAAGAGCGAGTCGCCAACTTTGATAGAGTGGTCTCCGTGGATGTGAAGTTAGGGCAAGTGGGCGTGCGCAACCCTCGAGCTGCATCCTCCCATGATCACCCCAAAGTGTTCACCTTCGATTCCGTTTACGACTGGAATTCAAAGCAGATGGAGCTCTACGATGAGACTTTCCGCCCATTGGTGGACTCTGTACTGTTCGGCTTCAATGGGACCATCTTTGCATACGGTCAGACGGGCACCGGAAAGACTTTCACGATGGAAGGGGTACGAAACGACCCCGAAAGGAGGGGTGTCATTCCGAACTCCTTTGAACACATATTCACTCACATCTCCCGCTCTCAGAACCAGCAGTACTTGGTCAGGGCTTCATACTTGGAGATTTATCAAGAAGAAATCAGGGACCTCTTATCGAAGGACCAGTTGCACCGATTGGAGCTCAAAGAGAGGCCTGATACGGGCGTCTACGTCAAAGACCTCTCTTCGTTCGTCACTAAAAGCGTTCGTGAGATTGAGCATGTGATGAATGTGGGGAACCAGAACCGCTCGGTTGGTGCAACCAACATGAACGAGCACAGCTCTCGCTCTCACGCCATCTTCGTCATCACCGTTGAGTGCAGTGAGTTGGGTCCTGATGGAGAGAACCACATTCGGGTTGGGAAACTCAACCTTGTTGACCTGGCAGGAAGTGAACGACAGGCCAAAACTGGAGCGCAAGGTGAGCGCTTGAAAGAAGCCACCAAAATCAACCTCTCCTTGTCAGCTTTGGGCAACGTCATCTCGGCGCTGGTGGACGGGAGAAGCACCCACATCCCGTACCGTGACTCTAAGCTTACGAGGCTGCTGCAGGATTCCTTGGGTGGAAATGCCAGAACGGTTATGGTGGCCAACATTGGACCTGCTTCCTACAATGTAGAGGAGACTTTGACCACGCTACGCTATGCAAACCGCGCCAAAAACATCAAGAACAAACCCCGCGTCAATGAAGACCCCAAGGATGCCCTGCTCCGGGAGTTTCAGGAGGAGATCGCCCGCTTGAAAGAACAATTGGAGAAAAGGTCTGGCAAGAAGAGGAGAAAAAGGAGGAGGAGGAGGGTTGGAGAAGGAGGAGAGGAGTTAGAGGATGGGGAGGAGGATGATGACGAGGAGGATGATGACGACGACGAAGAGGAAGAAATAGGTGCAGATAAGAACATCTCCGATTATTGGCGTGAGCAACAGGAGAAGCTGGAGAAGGAGAGGAGGGCCATCATGGAGGACCACAGCCTGGTGGCAGAGGACAAACAGCGCCTGCTGAAAGAGAAGGAGAGGAAGATGGACGATCTACGCAGAGAGAAGGACGCTTCCGAGATGCTGACGGCCAAAGTTAAGGTTAGACAGTCCAAACCTCGGGAGGAAATACATTACTGTTTAAAAGTTTTTATATGTTTGAAAGAAGTTTCTATGCTCATTAAGGCTGCATTTATTTGATATAACAACACAATTTTACTGTTTTTATTCCTGTGATGTCAAAGCTGAATTTTCAGAATCATTGCTCCAGTCTTCAGTGTCACATGATCCTTCAGAAATCATTCTAATATGCTAATTTGATACTCAAGAATAATTTCTTATTATTCTGCTTAATATCTTTTTGTGGAAAACATGATCATTTTTTTCTTTGATAAATAGAAATGTCAACAGAACCGCATTCATTTTAAACAGATTAATTTTTGTGTGCAATATTATAAATGTCCTTTTTAAACCTCGTGAAATTATTGCAAATTTTCTTTGTGATAAACGTAACATTTGATGACCCCCCCCCCCCCCCAACCCTCAAAAAATATTTATAAAGTCTTTTTTTAAATTATATATATATATTAAAAAAAATTAAACTTGAAAATGTATACATGTAGATATGTTTAAATCCATAATTGTAAATGGATTTTTTGTTTTGTTTTTTGCATTGGGGCAATTGAGATAATGTCATGGAAACGACCGGTCTGGTCAGTCAAAAAGAAAAATATCCTTTATTGAGCCCTTACATGAGTCTTTTAAAAGATTTATTAAAAGAACCAGCTCATAAGAGTCATGTGTTCATATTAATACTCATTTATTTAGTCTCCTTGGATTCAATTCTGGCTGCAAACAACTTGCAGCTTTTATAAAATATAGGAAAGATTCAATAGTATTTGTTTTAAATGCATCTGGCTTATCAGATAACCAGTTGATTGTTCTCAGGCCATGGAGAGCAAGCTGCTGGTGGGAGGGAAGAACATCGTGGACCACACCAATGAGCAGCAGAGGATTCTGGAGCTGAAGAGACAGGAGATCGCTGAACAGGTACACTTTCCAACAACACACTTTATACTAGAGATTGAGCTGGACTGTGTTTCAGTCCTCAAGGTTGTTTCAAAGGAGACAGGTTATTTTAGTCTCCTCATCGTTTGTGGTGTGGATATTCTGGGAAGCTGAATTTTAAATGGAGGAAAAAAGCTGATTTAAGCATTTATGAGTTTTTTTTTATACCTAACAGTCCTGTCTTTGTTTAGTTGGAGCTGCATTTACAAACCTTACTTAGAAATTATGATGCAATATGTAGCTTGTCGTTGTGTTCAAGAACAATGTTCATCTAAAAGATGATTAGCTAGAAATCTGTATGGTAATTTTCTTGCCGTTGTGATGTTATTAACTTTATATGAGCACTTATACTTGGGCATGTGAAATGCAAAGATGTTTAAACATTTATTGTGTGTGTGTGTGTGTGTGTGTGTGTGTGTGAGCAGAAAAGGCGGGAAAGGGAGATGAAGCAGGAAATAGAGTGTCGTGATGAAGATACACTGGAGTTGAAAGAGACGTACAGCTCACTGCAGCAGGAAGTTGACATCAAGACCAAGAAACTGAAAAAGGTATTGATGCTTATATATCAGCTTCTATGCATTGGATTGGTTCCAGTTAATGGGTGAGAGAATATTCTTACTCATAACAATCATTATGTTAATTGGACATTTCTTGTTTATTCTGCTCTGTTTAGCGCTGCTGCTAAATAGCGGTGCAGGAGACATTATGGCTTATAGGAACTGTACAAATGAACATGTCAAAGTTACAATGGCATTAGAAAAGCTGCTTGTGCATGTGATCAGATGTATTTTTAGAGTCTAGCTGTATTCTCTGGAGTCATTAGTAGTAGGACAGCTCTCATGACATATCTCCATCCTCCTGGTTGAGGATCATCCATACATGACTGAATGTGACCTCCTTTTGGCAGAGTGTTCAGAGCATATGAGTGATTCTATAAGATACATTGGAGATACATTTTGCGTTTCAAGAAAGGTAAAAAACTGTTCACTAACAGAAATTCTTTCCAGTATATTATTGAAAACATATTCCATTTTAATAATTCGGTGCTTGCCAAACAGTTTTTTCCCCCTTTTTTTTTATACGAAAAAACGAATTTCTTTATAGTACCGGTAATGGTTCAGTTTGTCAACTCTGTTACTGTCAATTCTGTTACATACTGTCAGCATTGTTACTCTACCATGGTAACCACATTGACAATTTTAAACTGTTTAGCCCAAAACTCTACTTGCTAGCATAAATGCTATGAGCACATAGCACTAATGAAATCATGATTTTTAAACCTACTGTGATCAGTGATAAATTCTGTTTTCCTTTCGATATTGTAGTTACAATTTTGAGGTTTTACAAAATAACTTTCTAGATTTTAGATTAAACTATTTTCTCAGATAGAGCACACATGCCTTTCAGTGCTTCAGATCTTATCAGTGAGGGAAAGTGACATCATTTCCTGTATCTTATAGTTGTGGGAGATAATTCCACCAATTTAAAGGCAAAGTATGGTACGGTAACAGAATTGACGCAAGATTTATATTTATGGAGACACATTTTTATAAGATTATATTTATTATATATAGGGCTTTTATAAATAAAATAAATGAAATATTACCTATAGAAAAGTAAAATAATATATTTTGATCACACAATGAAACATGATGGAAAAAATACAATGACTACTTCGGACAAGAAGAAATTATGATTTTCAGCTATATAAGATGCTTTTCAAAGAATATATTGGAATGGCCTGTAACATCTTGATCCGTGCCAATGAGTAACAAATTATTATTTAAAAAAATATATATAACAAGGAGAAAAATACAATGACTTTGGACCCCAAATGTACCTAAAATTATAGAATCACCCATATGCCTTACTTATTCCTATAAGAGCCTAATCTTTTTTTGAATGTCTTGTCTGTTCCTGTCTCCATGTAGCTCTTTTCCAAGCTCCAGTCTGTGAAGGCGGAGATTCAGGACGCCCAGGATGAACATGTCAAATACAGGCAGGAGCTGGAGCAGACTCAGAACGAGCTGACCAGAGAACTCAAACTTAAGTATGTCAACCCAGAAACCCTCACCATCAGCATTACCAGAATGTAGGCATCACAACATTATGATGTACTAAATCAAAATGGATATTAATTTTGAGGTTCGTTAAAGATTACATTTAGCAGTGTTGATACATTATTAGTGTTTGTAAAAAATCTTTTCAGATCTTATCAGAAACCACAACCATGGCGATAAAGAAATCCTAGATTTAATGGTTTTGTTGCTATAGTGTGTAGAGTGTTCTGACTTCTTGGAAATCTTCTGAACTCAGCACTACTACATTACAGATGTCAACAGTTTAATACACACTCTCACTAAGACTCTAGTGTACTGAGCGATCTCTGAAGTAGAGTATCCATTAAGGGGAGATTTACAGACTGCTTTTGAGTGCAGTTGGGGTGAGTGAGTGTTCAAGATAAAGAAATCTACTCTATTATGGATGTTCCAAGTTCTTGATATGGCTTTGAAAAACATTTTTTAAGAAAAAATTTAATTTTATGAATTAAAATAAATATATCATGTGATGCTGTATAGCCATCAAGTAAAAGTTTTCCTTAACTCTACCACGTGTGTATGTGTACATCTAAATCATTATTTAAACTTTTCAAGGTGTAAAAGTATAATTTTAAAAAATATATAACCACACAGTCATGAGTGCTTATAGGTGTCTTTTTTGTCATATAACTTATTATTTTCTGCTTGATGGTCATACATTTTATTTTTCGGTGTTCTTATAATTACATAAAACTAACCCTTAATCAATCCCTATTCCTAACCCTATTGTAATGCATTTAAGTAATATTAATTTATTAACAACATGTAATTACACTGTAACAAGGACACCTTAAAATTAAGTGTAACCTATCCCTTTCAAATATTAATATTTTAACAAATTTTCCTTCACTGTTTTTAATAATAAGATGATGCCAAAATACTTCAAGGTTTAATACTTGAAGTCTTTTTTTCTTCATTATAAAAAATCAATCTCCAAAAATATTCAGAAATTTAAAGCATGTTATCATGGAAGAGGTCTTTATATAAGGCATTTTGAATAATGAAAAGATCCTTAACATCATGTCATTGACTTGTTAACATTTGTGTTTTTCCCACCAGACATCTGATCATAGAGAACTTCATCCCACTGGAGGAGAAGAACAAGATTGTGACTCGAGCCACTTTTGACGAGGAAGATGACCTCTGGAAAATGACCCCCATCACCCGCATTCAAAAGTACGTAGGCTGATTTTGGAAATTTGAAACTGGGAAATGATTTGGAAAGTGTCATTTTAGGCCACCAACATCCTTGACTTGTTCACTGTAACGTTTCTTGTTTTTCTCAGTGATCAGCAGATGATGAAAAGGCCTGTTTCTGCAGTCGGCTACAGACGGCCTCTGAGTCAGCATGCCCGTATGGCCATGTTGATGCGGCCTGATGTCAGATACAAGGTATGCTGACACTGTTCCCATAATCCTCCACATGGCACTACACAAAGCCTTAAGTTACAGCACTCCCTCACTCTTTACAGCGACAGAGATGAGCTTAGGAGAATCAAACGCACGTCGTGTCCTTGATCTTTTGCCTTCGTCTTTTGATATTCTCCCCGCCCGTCTTTTAGGCTGAGAATATCTTGCTGCTGGAGTTGGACTTGCCCACACGGACCACAAAAGACTACGAGGGACCGGTGATAGCACCTAAAGTGGCTGCGGCTCTGGAGGACGCTCTGAGAGAGGAGGACGAGATCCAGGTGGACGCCTCAGGCCTCCGTGCCAGCCTTGGCTCCAGTCCAGGCCTCAGCGCTTCCGCTGCTGGGTTTTCCAAGAAACCAAAGTCAGGGTGAGAAATTATCCCTCCAACTAGGGCTGCACGATATATATATATATATATAAAAACGATATCGCAATATGGCTTAGTGCAATTGTCAAATCACGCAGATTGCAGTTTAATTAAATAAATGCATGCCACCGGCTCCAGAGTGGCACTGCTCATGCACACGTGTGCAGCCCATGATAAAGTGC
The DNA here is from genome assembly GCF_949152265.1 of Phoxinus phoxinus. Taxonomy (NCBI): domain Eukaryota; kingdom Metazoa; phylum Chordata; class Actinopteri; order Cypriniformes; family Leuciscidae; genus Phoxinus; species Phoxinus phoxinus. Next base: position 18,506,047 of record NC_136893.1, read on the forward strand.
TTCACCCGACTATAAGCTGCCTACATGCAAAGTGCAGAGTTTCACTTATTTTACAGTACAACAGTTACAATATATTTATTTTGCACTCCCCAACAGAATCCCTTCACTCATTCTAGAATGATTGCTTCTTACCTTATATAGCTATTTTAGTTGTCTGGTGAGCATTCCTGTATTTCTTCATAGCGCAAAAAAAGTAAATCGCAATGTCAGTTTTTTCCAATATGGTGCAGCCCTACCTTCAACCTCTTCCCTTTTATTTTCCACCTCTTTGTTTATCCTACCTTAATACACTTTTTCGTTTCCCCCCATAATCCTCCCACAGCCGCCCAAAAACTGGCAAGAAGGTGAGCACTGCAACTTCAGCTCACAGCCCTTTGTCCGGCTCAGGGTCTCCTCTTTACCCACAATCTCGAGGCCTTGTGCCTAAGTGACCCCGGCCTTCGCTGCTCCGTATGGACTAACCAGCTTTGGCATCAATGTTCTTAAATGCCAGGCGCATTAAAGACGGTGGAACGTCTCATCGAGCTCCTCCTGGTGTGGCATTTAAACCAATCGGCCCTCCGTTAATGCTTGTCCTTTTGACATCATGTTTATAGCACACACAAAAAAAGTTACATTTGGCAATCTGCAAAGTCTTAAAGCTCACCACAAGATGAACTTCCACAGATTTAGTTTGCACTCGAACAAAATGTTACATGTGTGTATGTGTGAGGTCATTGAGACAGCAGAAGGTCTCGGCATTGTGACCATACGTGTTAGATTCGTCTTTGTGGGGATGGTTTTGTGTGTGTGTCTACTTTTTCTAATTGTAGGAATAACAAATTTCCCACACAAAAGTAGTCGAAGATGATATTTCGGCTGGTTTGGGCCACAGAAGTACTGTGTTGAGGGAGCATAAGGACATTTTGTGATTGGCCGAGACCCAAAACAACCTCTAAGCCTTTCTTGAAGACTCTTTGAGTCTCTTTGGCTGGGGGAAGGGTTGCTGTATCCAGTAAGGAAAGGAGATAGGGAGTTTGAAGGTCATCACACTAAGATTATCAGGGTTCCAAGGTGCCTTAGATTCTCATTGAGTACAGAAGGAGGTTTCCTGGTGGTCTGAGATCTCCCTTGACCTGAAGAACCTGTAATCCACACAAAAACCCCAGTGGATGTTTCCTGAATGCTTTGATTTACACTATAAGCCTGTTGTGTTGGGCAGGCTTGTATTTAATGGCTAAATGTTACACACGGAGATCTGTAAACATGAGTAAGTCTTATATCTGTCTGTTGAACTGTCAAACCTTGAACTAGTGAAGGTAATACCATTGCCTGCTGCTACTGTAGGGTTCTTTCACCGTGTCATTGCATACGGTTTGTATATTGAGAGATGTTAGTAAATAAATCTGCATTATCAGTGCAGTTGTATTAAAATAATAATACAAAAATAATAAATGCGTCTTGGAGTGACATTTAAAAGGCTAACTTGTTAGCATACTCGTTGGTTTTATATTCAAGCAATTGTAGATAGTTTTTAACAGTCTTATTTTCTTTGCTTAGATTTATATGGTTTATTTTTGAATTTTTGTATTATTTAAAGTTCTGTACAAATTTATTTTTGCATATGAGATCTAAGTATAATTTTCATGTGATTCACTAAATTCTTCTGTGTTAAGCAGATTACATTAAATAGTAAACGGTTTTTGGATTATCAGAATGTGTACTGCAAATCCTGATGCTGGTGTTCTCATTGAAATGTGTGTATTTCTTCATTTAAATATGCATAATCTAATTCATATTACTGTCTGCTCCATCCTAGCTGTATTATTGCATACGTCTATATTATTTTAAAGGTTTTAGTATGACATAAGAACATCTAAAGCATTATAGACTAAATGAAACTATATGTCTGCATTCTAATAAACAACCACACAGAGAAAATAGTTTTAATGTTTAGAATGCTGATGTCCATAATTTCTTAACCATCTTTTAAATGATGATTAATATGTTTGACTGTGCAGGAGCTGATCCTTTTATTCAGATTTAATTTGTAATTTCTCCACCAAAAATCACTGTTTAACTTCCATAAGTAATAAATAATCATATCTTTTTATTGTTTCGCCCAAACGTCCTCCAGTTGTAGATCCTCCTCGTCCTCTTCCAGGTTATGGCAGCGCAATGATCTTGTAATCTGAAGCGTGGCCTTCCAATTCTGAGCGAGATCATTACATTTTTTGTTTTTGATCATTAAAATTTCTTAAATTGAAAATATAATTTTTTTTAAATGATTAATTTTTTTTTTTTTTAAAGATTAAGAATGTTTCCATAGTAGAACTCCTGAAATATTTAAATGGGACCTGCTGTGCTGCTTTTTTTTCTTAATTTTTTCAATTATCTTTAGTGTGAAATGTTGCTGTTTGAGCATGAAAAAGGTCTGCAAGTTACAAAGCACAGTGTCACTCCAAAGAGTTATTCTCTATATCAGTAAGCACTATTTCTGAATACCCTGAAACACTTCGATTGTAGACCTAAGTTTTCTTCAGGGAACAATCACGTCACAATATTCCTCATTTGAATAATTCCTGCCCAAGGCATAGCAAAATAAAGGGGAGAGGCCTGGTTTAGCTATATTAATAGGCTGTCCCAATTCAAAGGCTACATCATTCGAAGGACTCGAACTTCAAAGGCAACGAAGTTGGACTGAGCGTTGTCACATGGGACGGTATAGCCTACGCAGGACTGTTCTTATCGAGGCTGTAACGGCTGCCATGAGTGACAGTAACGTTTGTACTGGACTTTTTCAAAAGTTGTATTCAACTGGCTAAAGACAAAACCGGGTTCACAACCTGTCTAAATATGTTCACCGTGGTCCATTTACATACATAATAAAGAGTATAAACTATAAAATTGCATCTTGGCAAGATGTCAACATTTGAACCGCTTAATTTTTTTACATTGTATTATTATATATTCGAGTAAGTTTAAGGCCAATACTTGCATTTAAATAAATGTGTAATCCGGCAATTTCTCTCAAAAAAATTTTGTCGTCATTAGCCTGCAATATATTCGGGGGTACGCAAGGCTGCGAAGGATCCATCTGTTGTATCCTTCATTGCTCAGAAAACGAAGGACGCATTTCGAGGCCGCATTTGAAGGAGCGGTTAAATTGTGACAGCCTTTATGGCAGCGTGGTGGTGACGCAATCGGCCTTCGAAGGATGCAGCCTCTAAATTGGGACACATGTTTATGGAAAGGGGGCGGTTGACCAATCACAACACACTGGTCCAGCCGACCAATCAGAGCACATTGCGTTTTCTGGGAGGAGGGGCTTCATAGAGACCAGAACTAAACTGGGATGCGTTTCCAGTACAATGACGTAACTGCTTAACTACCGTAGTTCGATGCATCTGAAGAAATCAGGGGGGCAGTGTTCCGGAAGACATTGAAGCATCCCCGGGCGCCGCCATTGGCTAGCGGACCCCCACCTGCTGTTAGCATTCCATTGACTCCCATTCATTTTGGCGTCACTTTGACAGCGAATAACTTTACATCTGAGGCGTTTAAAGACACCGTTTGTCCATTGTTTATTTCTAAAGAAACACGAAAATGTATAAAAGGCTCCATTACCTTGTATCTTACGTTATGGCCCCGTAGAAGCAGTTTTTGTAAAAATAGGCTAACGATTGCGTCATAACCGCGCGACTCTGTCGCACAAGTCGAGAAATTACCGTATGGACAGGCAGAGAAGCTCGCAAGCAATCGGGAGGACGTGGAGGCATAAAGTCAAGGGAGAAGCCCATAGAGAGTGATAAAGTTGCTCCCGCTGCTAGCTCATGGACAGCTAATGCTCACGCTCTCCGTCTCTGCGAGATTCGGAAGGGAATGATTCAGATTTCTCTCGGCACAGCTACTAGAAGACCTACAGGTTGCTCACGTCACATCTACGTCGTCAAGCTCAGTTTGAGTCTGCGCAGTTCGCCTGGCGATCAGGAAGTAAGTGCTTCTAATTGACTTAATTTCTCTCCGTTGAAACCTATGGGGTCGCTGTGTCCAGTTTATATACTGTCTATGGAAGAAATCAACTAGCTAGTCACTACTGTTTGCCCTAAACTATAGACCCTTTTACTGTTTGTACACAATGATGACGTAGCAACGTATGCGCGCGCATATTGGCAACGGAAGTATGGCGAGAATCAGCAGAGTGTCAAGTGGGTGCTGCAGACGCGAGCATTTTTTATTATGTCCTCGCTACAATCAACACGTTTAATCGCCAGCAGCCACAGGCGCTGCCGGTTCTTCTGAAACGGCCGTGATCCTGTCGGAATCCTATAAAACTTAAGCCCCTTGGTGGAATATTGATTAGTGCAACCGTAAACGCAACAACCAGACATTTTGATGCTGGGAAACCGTTTTGATAAACTTTTGGAGTTGCTAACACATTAGAGCCAATGGGAAACAACACCACTTCCGTTGCCAAAATGCGCACGCAACTATTTGATCACGTGGGCTTGTAAAAGGGTCTATATTGTCGCAAATTGGTCGTTCAACCACGTTGATTAATGATGTCACGCACGTGGTGGAGTAATACTTTCAATTAAATCTGTTTGAGATCAGAATAATGCTAGATGCGTTGCTATACATAACGGACATGGTATCTGAGGACTAATTCTCATTTTTTTTCCATTTATTTTGCTTTATTTCCCGATTCGATCATTGGCTCCTTCATACGTACTAGAGCATGTACGCACATGCACACTCTTCAAAAACGGTGCTTTAAATCTCTTTACAAACTAAACGAGTTAAATGCCTTTTGTATGTATTCTAAATAAAAGACACAGATTGTACTGATTGTCAGCTTGCTTATTTTGCTCAAGATTATTTATTAAGTCCACATGTCATGCAAACAAGAAACTATGCTTCTAACCACAGGTCGAGAGCTGTCGTTCCAACCACACTTTGCGATGCTGTTTGCGAATGTTCATTAGAACGATGGAAACACCGACTCGTTGAACTACGCTGATAACGACGGAACTTGCGACCATATTTGGCTAACCATGCTTTCGGGAAACACACCCTAGAGTGTTACTGACAGACTGGGAAGAGAGGTGCTGCAACAATGAAATATGCAAAAAATTGTTTTTTGAACATTAAAGCATGAAAACTTGTAGACCCCAAAAACAAAATCAAGACTTTGTAAAAGAGCATAATATAGTTTTTCTTAAAAATGTTTCTTTTAATGTCATTTTTACCCTTGCCCAAATAAACATGAACCTTGAGAGAAAATTCAAAAACAAGTCTTGATTTTTTTTTTATTGTTTAATATGCGTATACAAGTAATGTGGCATGTTACATCTTTCATGTATTATTAGAGCTGAAGAATAAGGATCACTGAAGGTGAAAGGGTTTGTGATTAGCTTTTTAGCTAAACGTCCAAAATCTGGATTCTCAATCTTCAAAATCTACAACATCTACAATAAAAGTGTTATATTTACACTTAATAAAAACACTTAAAAGTTTTGGAATTTCAATTACATATTGCAAGTACAATACACAGATAAAATGAACAGAAATGTGTCATTCCAGTGTGCTAACTCAAAACTTTATTGAAGTGTCTGTTTCCTACAAGCACACAATCATCAATGAGAACTAAAGAGAAAAGCTGCAGCGCTGATGAATTGTGTAGAAATCAGAACTGGGATCATAGAATCGCCAGATCCAACCATGGTTTTACCACCACTGTGATATACAAAAAGCAAAAGATCATTTTCAATACTTTTGGTCAAAAAATAGAAAGGTCCTAACATTTTGGTCTTTTTGTTCTTTGAGTTAAAAAATATATCAAATAAAACGTTTTCCTAAAGTATTCCTGAGTAGGGCCAGAGATTCTGAGCACTGAAAAATATCCAAGTGCTTCATTTACCTGATGAAAACTAAATTTGGTGATTACCAATAAATATAATTCCTCTTCATTTTAACACAGTCTTTACAATATAATGGTAAAGCTTGCGATATGACCCAATGAAAACGTAAATCACTGTGTGTATCATTCTGACGGTTGATTATTCCTTTAACTGGGTGCAGAAACAATTTGTTACGCGCATGGGTCAAGGTCAAATGTAATGCTACCAGCGATGGTAATCAAATGCACATAACCACAAACTCCAATACTGACAAAATGTGGGTGCACTACGGCAGTACACATGCAGGCGTTATTCAATATTTTGGAGAACACAGTAAAGGCAAGGAAAAGAGTTCAACAGTGGAGGGCCAACGTGTGTAAAGGTGCGGTCACATTAGCGAAATTTCGCTGGCAAAAAATGTCCAATGTCAATGCCTAAAGCACAGCTCACACAGAAGCCACTTTCAAACCAAGCCGCCTCCTGTTAGCCATCCACATGACCACCTTGAACGCGAGCGAAATCTGCGTGAAGAACTCTTTCATACTCGCACGAAATTCACGATCATATGAAGCAGAAGTCACTTTTAAACCAGCAGCATTCTTCTGACCAACGTAGCGGATTCACGTGACCGACTTGAACAAGCGAAATTGAAACGACTGGATTTGGCCAAGCGACGGTAAATGTGACCGCACCTTAAAGCTATAGAAAAATATTCAATTCACCTTGTCAAACTACACCACATCCCAAAGTGATGCTACTCTAAAAGAGCTCACAGCAACAAGCAATTCCCACAGGGACAATGTGTCGTAGGTCACGTACGTGTTCCATCATCTCAGCCGAGGGGAATACTGAATTAACAAAAGAGCTGCGTGAGCTCAGGCGACATTGATTATTCAGGAAATGAGCTCAGTCCTTCGGTTCCATCTCTGTACATCCCAAATAAAGGAGCTTTTCTTCACACAGGGATATGGATATTGTGATGTCATTAATTGAGGACTTAATTGTCATGCTAATCCAGTTTGAGAGGAGGAGGAAGAAGAGAAAGGCTTTTCTTCACGTCTAATCGTCTTAGCGCTACACCGCACGTCTCATTTCTCCCTGTAATACAGCAGATACATCTTCAGGGGTTCAGGTAACGGGAGTCTTAGGATCTTCTCCCTCAGAATATTAACGGGAGGCTCCACACGAGCGCAGCCGCCTTTGTTTTTCTCCTCTTCTGTGCCGGAGGATTCCTCCTCGTCCTCCTCGGGTAGGTCTTCTCTCATTCGGCGGCAAGCCCTTTCCTCTTCCTCCTCCACTTCCTCTTCTTCCTCTTCAACTCCTCCGGGGTAGTTGCAATCGTCCATGGCCGTGGGAATCATGGAGTCGTGGAGAACCATGGAGTTGACGCACTGGCGGTAGAAGCGGCGACAGAAGCGGCGCCTCTCGAAGCGGGGCCCGTAGCGGTGCATGGCTCGGGCCCCTGGGAAAGACACCCGTCTCTTTGTGCGTCCTTCACCCATAGCTATGGGCTGCCGGAGAGTGTGGCGGATAGCAATCCGGCACAGGTCCTGCAATGTCCGCACCTCAAAAATGGCTGGAAATTTGGAAAACATTGGAAGGAAGAGAAATTTTTATTTATTTTTCCCCTATCAAATAATACTTTCTTATTTAGCTTTCATATCAGTGTATCTGGTTTAATATACATAAATATATACTATATATATATATATATGAAATCAGAAAAAAATATTTTTGCAAACATTCTTGATGAACAGTCTCATCTATTAGTAAATGGATTACTTAATTATAAATTTGATGATTTACTATATGTATATATATAGCCTATATATATATAGTAAATTATAAATTTGATGGTTTACTAATATATATATATATATATATATATATAGTAAATCTTTTTTTTTTCTGATTCCCGAAACGTTTGAATAGCCCATGTGTTTTGTTGCATAATAATTTTTTTTATTATTATTTACAAGCAAAAGCAGATCTTTTGTTTTTCATCTGTAAAACAAGATTTTTGTAAGTAAAAGTAATGGGTTGCATTTTATATCATAATTATAAAGGATCAGAGTGAGATTTACTTTAGGTATACAAATAGTTTCAGAGAATGATAAACATACTCATTGGACTTAGTGTAAACAGTTTTGGTGTGAAAATCATTTGTATTGGACTGATTCCTCAGTGTACTCACGTAACGGAACACTCTTAGGTCTGCCATTGACATTCTGTTTGGGCTGGACGAGCGGGGCAAAGGTCACAGCGATGATTTTCTTGGTCTCCCAGGAGCTCTGACCTGTGCGAGTGATCTTGGTCAACTGCAAAAGAGTTTCTTAGATAATAAGCCCTCAAGTCAGTAATTACTACACTAATTACATCATCCCATGTGAATACTAATTACATGTGTGTGTAAATCGATTTTGTGTTGAGTTTTGTGGCTTTTTTTTTGTTTTGTTTTTTTGTCTTTTATGTATTGTCTTTTAGTCATGTATATGCCAGTTTTTATAAAATATATGTAAAATTTACTCACAGGAAAATGGGACGATCCGATTCCAATTCTGGGAGTCACGATCCGATTCCAAACCGATTCTTGAGCTACATTTTTTTTTCTTATTAATTAGTTTACCGACTTTAAATCTTACATTTATTTTTTACATTCTTTATCTAATTACTTATGTAATTTGAAAGTACTTTTTAAAAATAATTAAAATTAATTTAAATAATTGTATGTTAAGAATTTTCAATTAACTAAACATGCAAGCAAATAGTAAATAAAGAGAAACAAAGAAACATATTATAATTTTTCTCTTCATACACAGCAAGAGATCTATAGGCTGCATTCACACGGATGCACAGAATTATTTTGACATATCAGATGTTCTATCCTGTCAGTCTAATCCCTTAAGACATAATTGACTATGTTTACATTAATTTTGCATCATGAAAGTATTTTGATATTAAAGTGGATTTGACCGCTTACACGGAGCAGCACAGCCGCATGCGCGAGCATCATTCACACAGCATTTGTGAAAGAAGCCGTTTGTCGGTAGGCTAAGTGTGTTTCGTGCATTGAATATATAGGGCTACTTACTGCATTCCAAACGGCATAAATGATGCCTTCGTAGAGCATTTGTAAAGTAGAACACTAAAAGCCAGCGAGCGAGACAGAATGTAACGTTGTAGGCCTACGCGATTTAAAGCAAAGAAAGCGCGCGTTTCTCATCCTGTGGAATGAAGCCAGAGATTGCCCTGGTATAATTTGCTTCAACCTTTTCGAACTTCATGGAAGATTATTTTTTGTAAGGTTTGTGTGTTTTAATTTTTTTTATGAGTGGAATTGGAAGCAAACAGACTATGTTTTTTTCTAGAATCCAGAGAGCACAGCATAGTGACATAAAGCATCTGCGGTTAAAAACTGTTCCAGAGTAGGCTAGTTGAAGAAAGAATAACGATGCATCCAAGAATCCATTTCTTCCATTCATTTTTCTTCCACCCCTTATATTAAACGCTCATCTTACACACATGGTTTTATCCAAATATTTCTCAATAGACCTTATTGACAGCAGCGTCATCTTTGATTTTTTTAACCGCGGGAATGAAAGCGACGCTGTGAGGGATAGACAAACATTTCTTCAGTGGGTTACAGGGGCGATTCTAGGATTTCAACATTATGGTATAATTAAATAAAAACAAATATATAATTTAATATATTGTTTGTATACTAGGGTAGGCATGGACAATACAGTAGGTTCTACACTACCTGTCAAGCCAATCCAATATTGATTTAATTTCTATTTTCTAATCATTTTAAATAACCAGCTAATATTCATTGAGAATATAGACAAGATCTAGGCTACAACATTTATCATTTTCATTCATGGAGATAACATGGACAATTAGCAGTGCGTTAGTGGAGGATTTCTGTCACCTGGTGGAAAACAAAAACAGTTTTAACAGAAAAATGACATGAAATTACAACTATTTTATTGTATTGAAGTATGTATAGCAAGAGTAGGACAAGTCATGCCATTTAGATGAAGGGAACATTTAAAATAAATAAATAAGCCCAGTTTTTGCAGTTTGGAAACCATCTTGTAGTTTATTGCTCCTGCATCATATTATGTGAACTGCATTTATGACAGAGATACACAGATGTCTCTGTCAGAACAATCTATCAACAAATGCACACACAAGTTGTCCTCAGCTTTTGACGCTAAATAACCTGCTAAAATACAGGGAGGAGCCGAAGCCTACTGCAGTTTAAAGGGAACTGAGGCAATCACAAATTAGTGTACATACATATTATGGAGTTAATTGCAAATTTTTAGGGGGGCTGAATTTTAGGGGGGCCCTGCTAAAATGAGCCTAGTGATACCCCTGGTGGGTTAATACTGTTATTTCATGTTTTTGGATTGTTCTGCTGACAAAAGACTGCAAAAAAAATATACAAGAAATTTCAGTAGACAAAATAAACTCCAGACAACATGAGCTGTGGAAAATTAGAAGTGATCTATAAGCTTTTTAAAGCGGATGCCATTGAAAACACGGTGAGTCTATCTCTCACAGCATCGCTGTCACGGCGCTGCTCTGAATAAGGTCTATAAAGTTGGACTAAAGACATTGTATATGTCTTGCCCCAACTTCCTATTGCAACATGAAGTGTGTCAACAGAAGAAAGAAAACTACACTCATTAAAGCATTTCTAGACATTTCAAAGGGCCTTTAAAAACTGCTGTGGAGCAAGACCAGCATGAATAAACATGTACTCACCTTCTCCTCCAGGGGGAGCACTAAGATCCCGCCAACCTTTAGCAGGTTCTTCATGTAGTTCTCGTAGTCTTTCTGAACTCCTGCACCACAGTACACCCTGTCATACTGCCGACTCTCCGGAGGGATCTCCAGACAGTTCCCCACCACAAAGGTCGGCTCACAGAACTCGAACCTGCGGTCATTGAACACAACCAATTCATGGACAATTTGACGATTAAAAGACCAAGTCAAAACTGTTACACAGGAAATCACTCACTTGTCAAAGCTGTCGCCGTTTTTGATAAAGTAGTCGAGTTTCTGATACGCATATTCAACCACGTCCGCATGCAGTTCCACACCGTGATTCACACCGAACGGACCTGATGACAAGAATGACAGGTATATATTTTTATATTTTATTAAATATGTTAGGTGAACTATTCCTTTTTACGTAAATCTAACAGTCTAATGCAGGTTTAGGCTTAAAACAAGAAAGAAAATATAAACGTAATTCAAGATAACTACTATTCAAAAGTATGGGATCAGTAGAAAACATTTTTTTTTCTGTTTTTAAAGAAATTAATACTTTTATTCAGCAGGACAGATCAAATTGATCAAAAGAGATGGTAAATGCATCTATAATGTTACAAAATATTTATATTTTAAATAAATGCTGTTCTTTTGAACTGTCTATTCATCAAAGAATCCTGAAAAAAGTGTATCACGGTCTCCACAAAAATATGAAGCTGCACAACTGTTTTCAACATGAATAATTATAAGAAATGTTTCTTGAGCAGCAAATCAGCATATTAATCATGTGACACTAAATACTGGAGTAATGATGCTAAAAATTCAGCTTTGACATCAGAAGAATAAATTACATTTGAATTGTAATAATATTACTGTTTTAACTCTTTTCGATCAAATAAATGCAGCCTTGGTGGTGAGCATAAACTCATACAGAGTATATATTAGTTTATATTCTAATACAATCATTTATACTATGCTACACAATTTTGCTTCTCAACTAAATGCATCTTGTTAAGCATGTGTAGATCTTTTTACTGGGAAAATTTTTTTTTTTTTTTTTTACTCACCCAGTATAAGGCCCACCATTGTGCTGAGATAACCCGTGCCACTGCCCAGGTTGAGAAAAGACAGGCCAGGCAGCAGGTCCAAGGCCTCCATCACCTCCGAGTAGATGCATGGAGCGGACAGATGGAGGTTCCCATGCCTCCAGGCCAGGTCTTTATAAGCACTGTCACGATAGTCCTCCAGGTAATAGTCGGCTCTGTCGATGGCTCTGAAGGCCTTCTCGACCAGATCGGAGCGGATGTAGTGGGCCTCTTTAAGGTTGTCAATCAGCTCGTCGTTGTCCTCACCCGCACTCACAGCTCCACCCATGATGAAAGCAGGAGAGCTTCTAAACACAGTCCTGAGGTGTGCCTATCACTGCCTGGAGACAGAAGCAAAACAGCTCAACTTTGAGATTCAAACTAGAATAAAGGCCCGTTCACACCAAGGGTTATCTAAACGATAGTCTAGTTGTTCCAAACCTGTATGAATTTGATATGTTGAAGAATGTTGGTAACCAGAGAGTTGACGGCACCCATTGACCCATATTATATTTTTTCAAAAGAAAGGAAGTCCAAAGGAAGTCAATGGGTTTCGTCAACTCTTTAGTTACCAACATATCTTCTTTTGTGTTCAACAGAAGAAAGAAACTCATATAGGTTTTAGAAATATTTTAATTTTGGGGTGAAATATCCCTTTAAGTTACTAAAATGGCAGAACATTCTAATTGAGTATTTTGTAGTATTTTACTAGTAGTATTAGACTGTTGTCTAGCAGGTTGGAAGAAAGCAAAGAATGATAATTAAAATAGCTAAATCTTTAATGAGCCACAGCATGTCAGATATCTGAGCTAAGCTGACGTCAACAAACTTGACAAGAAGACTCGCACTCGGCTTCACTTCTCTTGCACTCTAATTTTAGAGGTCAGACAATGCCAAGTAAAAAGTGGCACAATGTTGTGTCCCGACTCGAACTATTGGCAGCGGCTCCATTTAGAGCAGAGAGTATTGTTTGTTTGTCAAGCAGACACAAAGCACATGGGTAGCTGACACATCACGTCTTTAAAATACAGATTTAGGTCCTAATTTATATGAATGCATAGGCTAAATGAAAGTGGGGCCTATATTTTTGGTGATGTAAGTATTCCTCATTTCTATTAAGTTTTGTAAAATATAAATGGCCTAAAAGTCATTGATTAAATTTACACAGTTGTATGTAAAATCATTACACACACACACACACGGTTGGGGTAATATTTTTTATAGAAGCCTGCTTTCAAAGGCTGCATAAATTTGATTAAATATAGGCTACAGTAGAATCAGTAATATTGTGAAATATTATTACAATTTAAATTAACTTTTCTATTTCAATATGTTTTCAAATTCAATGTATTCCTGTGATGTCAAAGCTGGATTTTCAGCATCATTATTCTATTCTCCAGCAATAAAATTAATTTTTAAGAAGATCATGCTATTTGTTTCATTGGGCTAACGTTAACAAGGAGTAAAATATATAGCCTAAGATATGCTGGTGAAATATGAGCTCAAAAGGTATGCACGCATAATAATTATAAAATAATCAGCAACAAGATTATAGTAGGAAATGTCAACTACTAGATACAGGTCAACTTAGATAAAAAAGCACCGCAGAGAATGAAAATGGTGGGCTGGTCACTTAGCGTTAACGTTAAGCAAATAGATTTAAATTATGCTGTAAAATGTACATTATGTCAAAGTCCACCATTTAATCTAACAGATGAACTATTGAGGTCGTGATGGCAGCCGTCAACTATTTATAACGAACAACCGTGCGCCATGTGACACTCGGAACCGAACCTCATATTCAGCAAAACAGTGACAAACAGGTCGCGCTGTTACACGACGCTGGAAAATACATCTGTAAAGCACAAAGCAGCGAGAAACTTGTACACGGATTCAAGCGAAATATACTGTTATAATTCAGTAACCGTAATATGTAGGTCACGTCTGTATTATGCTTTTTTACATCAGTTAACTGCAGTCTGTCTGTGCACGAGGAGAAGCTATGCTCAAACACAGACATAAACAAAAGAGTCTCTCCGCGGCCACAGCTGGCACTCAGTCATTCTCGACGCGCAGTCTACATCTTACCGTGTGATTGCGGACCTCAGCGGTTGTCTCGTACAAACCAGCAATGTCCATCGATTACATTAACGCGTATGTCATATCTTTGGATCCGGCCACAATAACGCCTAACTTCACTGCGAAAAAATTGATGCGATGTAAACAGAAACCAGCTGACGCGCTGACGTCACACGCACGACGACGTCAAATGCATTCGTGGAGATCTCAGTGCACTCGAATCTTTCACTGAAAAGACGAACCATTCAGATTCAACATTGTCTTGGTAAAAAACAGAGGAACTAAGAACAAAGAGTGGTGTTTTTTATTATGAAAGAAATATCTTGTGCTCACCAAAAACTTTATTTATTTGATGAAATAATAAAAGAAGAGTCTTTTATTTAAAATAGAAATATTTCGTAACATTAGCCTATACATGTTTTCCCTCTCACGTTTGATCAATAATTCATTTTGTAAATCAGAACATGCTGGAACCAAAAATGGTTAGTATAATTGACAAATGTTATGTAGTGGCATAGGTTTGATTTTGATATTGGTGGGGACGGGGACATCATTATATAGTTTTGATCGAAATTATTGCTAGGGATATATATCAATGTCACTGGATATTGGTAGGGACACGTCCCTAGCGTCCCTACTAAATTCTACGCCCCTCAGAGCCATTCCACCGAAAGGGTGACATTTCTGTCCCCAGAACACTATATGTATAAAATTACATGAAAATGAACTCTAAAATACATTTTATTATTAAGCAAAATGTCCTGAATATTAAGCTAAAATGTATAACTAAAAACATAAATAAAAACTACATAAATCTTTTTGTTTTTTTTTGCATTGTTTTGTGACTTTATATCCAATCTATGCTTTAAAAAAAAAAAATTCATGAGAAAAAAATATTTTATCTAATATTTTCACTCAGTCATGTTACTCTAACACCCCCCTGCCCCTCTCTGAAAAACATGGAATATTCCAAAAGACAAATTTTTCACAGGAAGTTGGATCATCTGGACCTTCTGAAGGCAATGGTTTGCCCTAAAAACTCACTCCTGTTACTTTCAGTCCTGTTACTTATATGAAAAATAACAGGAGTGAGTTAAAGTAACAGGAGTGAGTAGAGTCATCTGTTTTGTTGATTTAATACTGTAACTATTAGTTGATATAATACTTTTCACCTGAATTATGATTTTTAAGGTTGCAATTACTTATATTGTAGACATTAGCATTAGTTTTACAATGTGAACACCATACTTCCAGGAAGCCAGTCCACCACGAAGTGACTTAAACATTTTGTCTTTGTCTTTCTTATATTTTGTAGAAGATGGAGAGAAATCTATGCAGGTGCCAGAAACACCCACCCATGGCATAGTGCAATGGAAGGAGCGAAACACACCCGCAACCCTCTCTTTTCTCCCTTTTTTGTCTTAACTTCCCTCTTTCCTTCTTTCTCTTTCCACCTCCTTCGCTGTGAAGTAGCCTACTACTAGAACATAGTACATCACTTCAACACAGAAATCGCATGCACACACAGTCATATACACTCTCTCTCTCTCATACACACACTGGACACTCATTCCTGTTACAATTTTTTTCTTAAAAAAAAGAAGAAAGTTAAACCACTGTTTTTTATCAGTTTAGTTTGGTCCATCCTTTATACATTTGTTTAATAAATTAATTATAAAAATATATATAAACCTAAGGCTTCGGTCTTCTTTAAAATAAAAAAAATTGATTTTGGAGTGATTTTTGTTAAAATACTCCTTTTAACAATTTTTTACAATAAACACTTTCTTGTGGGGAAAACAAAGGAATTAACATGCTTTTAAACATGCTTTTTAAATGGCACATGAGTTTCGGTAACAGGACTGAGAAAACATGCGTCCATCTTTTGCTTAGAAACCTTGTAAAAAAATAAATAGTTGCCTGAGATTGACCAATACACATTTTGAATAGTTAAATATGTGTAGTATTAGATTCAGTGTTGAAAAATAAAAAAAAATAAAGTTTAATTTTGAAAAGTTACAACAAGCAAATGTCACCCATTCGGTGGAATGGCCCAGCAGCGTTTTCCCCATGATAGAGTAGGCCTATAATTTTTACCTGTCGATTGCATTCCGTGACGTATGACTCGTTCACCGCTTCTGTTCAGACATCGAACAGAAATGCTCATTTACAGTAGGCTACTTAGTTCGCACTCCAGGCTACTGAAGGTAGGACACAATAAAATAAATGCGTTCACTTCACTGTAGCGTGATGCTACGAGAACGATTCATTCACCAAACAGATTAATTCAAGTGCATCGTGCACGAACAAACAGTAGCCTAACGTGCGTTCAAAATCCTCCACCATTTGAGAAAATAATTGTCAGTAACAAATTCAATTCTCGCGATTTTTTCTTTCTCGTTTTTATAAACAAAAATGTGTTTCTTGAAATTTTTATCGCAAATAAAGCGCTTTAAATCACCTGTAGATGCATTCACGTCTGATATCTTCACCTAAAAGTGCCTTTATATATCTGTCATCAGAGACTATAATTAGCATAATTTCGTCCCACTTCTAAAACAAGTGTCGTGTTACTTGGAGGGTTTCTAATTCTCAATATGCTGAGATATTGTAGTTTTAAATGGGGTAGTGTCCCATGTCTCCAGCAGAGGTCAGAATGTGGAAAGCTTAGATTTGCAAATGGTAGCACACTTCCGCCTGTCTGTTATTGTGTTGTCAGTCATAGCCAGCCTACAGCTTTAAGTCTATAAAAAGACTTATTCATAAGCCTAGACTGTAGAACATCTCTCATCACAGCTGTAGCACTATCATGATGCTAACGAAGAAATATTTGGAATAAAATATGAAAGTCAAAAAATTGCCGGCCTACACTTATTAAACAATTGTTATTTGTTGCACATTTTAGTCATCAAGTCAATGAATTAACAGATGTAACCATGCAGTGACTAAAGAAAAACCTTTGTATCAAAACTTTTGTCTTTAACAAGCAAAAAACAAGCACATCATGTAGGAAGTGTATACTCGGAGAGATCACATTATTGACACTTTATTTATGTTTTCCATATATAACACTGAAATGAACGATACCTCCACAAAACAGACATTACTGTTCTCTTTTAACACTGATATCAATGAGCACAGATACAAGGATACACAAACACGGTCACAATCCAAAACCAACTACACACTTCATTTCCAAAGTTACCTCAAATCACGCTCAGCCATAGCTTGTCCTGGTCTACTGAAATGAAACCTCAGCAAGGAAACTACCACTGCTACAAATGTGACTAAAACATGTAGTCTATCACTGTGGAAGTGCTTATTATTATTACTATTTTTGGAAGTACCATTTTTTTTTTGTCATTTTCTTAAGGAGAATCATTTTGTGGCTACAAAATCACCAGTAAAAATAGCTGATCTCTATAAAAAGAATGAAAGAGGACAAGCCTTGGCCGTGGGTTAAAATACATGTGTTTTTTTTTGTAGTTTACTTGGAAATATTCTTTAATACAACAACACTGTCCTTTATTACAAATGTACAGAATCCCATTGTTGTCAGAATAATGCCCGTGCATAAATGCTTCATCTGTGATACGTCCCATGATTATTTCAGACTCGATGAAATGAACCACCACACAGTTTCATACCTGAATCAGAATCACAGTTTTGGGAAGAATAGTGGTACATATCGTGATTTATTTCATGTCGAACAATAAGCTGAATATCAATTTCAATATGATCTGTTCTTTGTTTTCACCACTTTGCTGAATTCCTATTACCTCCCCCCACCCAAACAAAAAGGAAAAAAAAAAGGAGAAAAAGTTGGCGTCCTGAGTGGGATTTGAACCCAGTCCTTAAATGTAAACACACCCTTTTCTGCAGCGAACAGAAGCGAGAAAAGGCACACATGAGAAAACCACAGAGCTGTAAGCTACAGTACCTACAGAATGAGGGCCGTTTTGGTTATATCAGCTTAATGGGACAAACAGTGCCGTTTTAAGCCTTCTGACTTTTTAGCTGTTATCGTTTCTCATGAAATTACATAGGAACCCTTTTTAATTGACCTAGAATTGGCACAAGTCTCGGAAAGGTCGAACTCTCAAGTACAAGGTGCTAAATCAATCCGTTACCCTACAAATACAAACCCTTATTTGGTTCCACGGGGAGGGGTTACATATGCTAACTTGCATTTGCAGATGCTACACTGCTCCAGAGAACATGCTACATTATTAGGCAGATTCAACACACTCAACCTCGCCGCGCAACACTCATAGCTGCTCATCATCACCGACAGCAGGCGTTTAAGAAGCATGCACTGAGGAAGAATAATTCACGCATGCTTTAGGCTATCTCACGTCAGTAGTATTAAGCAGATAGAAATGTTTCTCCCATCGTAATAAGAGGATATGACATCTGTAGTGAGTATTTCCTCTACGCGGTTTAATAGAAGGAGGAACTCCAATGAAAATTCTGCCGTTACTGATAGACAAGGTCTTCAGATTCCTCTTTAAGCAAAGGAAATGCTGCGGTATTGAAATGCAACGCACACATCTTTCCTGCGGAAAGGTTACAGAGAACGAGGCGAATGAGGCCGGCAGAGGATCTGACATTCTGTGGAAATGGACAAAGATTTATGCAACTAGCATCTCCTTCGCTTTCTCCGTGTGCGAGGGCACGCCAATGACAATCTCCAAGCAAACGCTCATACCAGCACATTTCACATCTTTCTCTTTTTTCATTTTAACAAAGGGCTTGTTGCTGAGGGCTAACAGATCTGATATCGTACAGCCGAATTCGGATTGATAAGGGCCTTCTTTCGTATTGGTGACTAGGCAAAAACAGAAAAACTTCGGTCAAAGGGCATTCGACATTTCAGACAAGATACAGATTCACATTAAACAACAACAAACAAGTCAAAGGACATTTGCGACATTTTATCTCAATTCTGTTGTTAGCCATCCGTTAGCCATTTGTATCTTTTTTTGCAAAATATAAAATAAAAAAAAGAATCCGCTAACACACTCAAGCGCACAAAGAAAATCCTTTTAGTTGAAAGGTCATTAGTTGGCATTCAAGATTTTTGAAAAGTGCACACATGTTCTGTCCATCACAATATTGCTGCCATAATAGCAAATGAACAACATGACCGCATGTGTACTATTTAACAAAACAACCAGCTGAATAGAGGCACAATGTTCATTTCACGACTCGCTATTATGAGTCATACAGTTGTCATTGCGATGATTGGCATTTTACACACGTATCTAGTGTGGCGTGTCCCACCAGAACTGCACAACACCATACGATACTAAAGACAGATCCACCGAGGAGAACTTCCAGCACACTACAATGCGTCTAAACGATTAAAAGCCTAAGACTAATCTGTTAACCATTGCCCCATTATGCGGCTGACATACATACAGAGGCCCAGTGAGTTTGGACCAGAAAATAGGAAACTCTACAAACATCCTCGTATTCTTCGCTTTACAAATGTACGTTTACATATTACAAAAAAAAAACACATCGTATCCTGCAACCACAGTAAGCTGGGTCTGTCTTTTTTTATATATATATATTATTTAGTCTTCTATGGATAGTAGTACTCACAGCTTTTGGAAAGATATTGTTTCTGTTTAGCTATTATAAGAGAAACAAAAGAGTTAACAATTACACTGTAAAAATATATGTATGTTTATATACTATATATAGTTTTTTTTGTCTTTTTTCTTTTAAATACAGAATGAATATATTGTGTAGGTATGGCCATCACGGCAAAGGAATAAAGGCATCTGTAACAATCCCCACTTAGGCCACGATCACATGACCCGCGGGTAGTGTGGGTGCTGAATGGGCGGAGTTGGTAACGAAAGCACAGGTCAGTGGCACTTTGTGCATCGAAGAAATAAAAATCTAGTATAAGGCTACACGGGTGTATGCTTGTTTGATACTAGTCGAGTAAGGACATTGTGGTTCAAGAGTTTCTGTCAGGATGGTTGGTATTCGTCTTCTGTGCCCTCGCCACAAAAACGCCCGCCCGCCCGCTTCCCATGGTCCAATAAAGTTTAGCAAGAAAGCAAAAATAATCCATTTGCAATTCATTAGGATCGTTCTGGGGAAACAGTTTTTGGCCACTACTGAGAGCTTGAGGAGGTATAAAAAAAATAAAATAAAAAAACAAGCACAAGAAGATCCAGAAGAACGTCTCCTTCCTGTTGAGACGGACGGGGAAAGAGTCAAAGCTGTAGGTTCCACAGTACTGGAATTGCTTTTTTTTCTCTCTTTACATTCCTATAGGAAGTAATGC
Organism: Phoxinus phoxinus; assembly: GCF_949152265.1. Classification (NCBI taxonomy): domain Eukaryota; kingdom Metazoa; phylum Chordata; class Actinopteri; order Cypriniformes; family Leuciscidae; genus Phoxinus; species Phoxinus phoxinus. Next base: position 18,526,173 of record NC_136893.1, read on the forward strand.
TGGTATAAGGAAAACCCTCGATAATCATCATGTTTTATTCTGTAGTCCAAAACATGTTTTTTGTCTTTATTTTTAAATCGCCAAAGGTTCTTCAAGACTACTAAGACTTCACAAACACACGAAGACGTTACAAAATAAATATACAATACAACCGTATCACAGTTCATAATTTCATCATAAATATTAAATAAATAATAAATAGAGATTATACTTCTCCTTCAGCTGTGTTAGAAATTCGAAATAAAAATAAAAAAATAAAATGCAAAGAGAGACAGCAAGAGATAGAGATAGATATACAGGTAGAGAGAAAGAGAAAAAGAAAATACAAAATTATCAAAACATCGTTGGTTAAAAATATTTGCACTTAAAAAATCTACTCTATGGATAAAACTCTATCATCAAACGAAACGAAGTTATAAAAATTAGTGGTACATTTTTTTTTTCCTCTTCCCAAATATTGATGTGGCAAGTTCCTTGTCACATTTTCATGGCCTTTTATAAACACAAGGGCTGTGAATATTTAAATAGGTGAATTCAAATAAATAATACAGTTAAAATTAAATTATAACAAAATATAAATAAATTACAGTAGAGTCTGGACAAATTTCGTATAATTTATAGATCAGTGACGATCCAACATCTTGTCTGATGTTGAATGGACTGAAATGAAGTGCAACTCATTGTTCATATGTAATAGATATGACTACGCTGGGTAAATGTTCCTACAGTGTAAGTACTACAAATAAAGGAGAGCAAGCTAATGTGCCTGTGTGTAGCTCTAAAACAAAACAACCCAATAAACAAAATGGATGCTGCGATAAAGAAAGTAGTGTTTCAACAGGTGGGATTTACAGAGTCAACCGCATGCCACTGATAGGGTTGCACGCGCGTGCCGCTCACTTTGTATGTTAGCGCAACATCCTCTCATTTCCCATGACCCGGAACCACTTTCGTTTTCTTCGGGAAAAGAAGGAAAGATGAGCAAATACTGCATATGTCTGTTCTGCCGGGGCTCACGTAGGGATCACTTGTATTTGAAGCGTCGCATTTGTTGTTTCGTAGGAGCAGCATCCTCACAAATGAGTAAAAAGACTCTTTCACCTAAAGCCTGGGCAGCACATCTTCTGGAGGTTCTACTCCTCTCTTCTTCTTCTTCTTCCAAAACATCTCACCGCTTGAATGTAAAAGCAAAAACTAAAGAAAACTAGGTTTGTGTCTCCTTTTCTTTGTAAATAAAGAATTTGGTTCCATCTTCGCCTTCCAATCCAGCAGCTTTTGTGGATTTTGGTCCTTATAGTAATATATATTATAAACCTCTTTTTGAACTCACAGAATGCTCCCTGGGATGGAGGTTTAGATTGTTGTTCAAAAACACCTGAATGCCCTTTTTTGTGTGTCATTTGTACGCTCTTCCCATGGCTCAACGTTTCTATTTCTCTTCCACGCTTCGGTTCCTCATCCTCGTCTTTTGGCCTAGTCAGACCTTGATGCCTTTCACCGCCTTGTTGATGGTCTCCAGAAGGGCCTTGTTCTCTGGGTTCTGGTAGCAGTCCTTATTGGTGTACATGTCAGTTAGGGTGCTCACGTAGCTCTCGAAATTCTGCTCTGTGATTGGCTCCTGCTGCAATGCAAATCGGAAATTGTGAGTGGCAATTTTAAATTGGCGCATTGATTCAGGTAGGAGAGGACAGTTGAGGGAGCTGCTGTAGGAGTGTGTGTAACTTACCATGTGAGGCAGGCGGATGTTGGCCAGACTGCGTATAAGAGCTTGGCTGAGTCCAGACAGTTCCATAAACAGCGCCTCGTTCTGTTCTTCAATCACCTTATTCTCCTGCTCGATGTTCTTCAGGTTCTTCTCCATAGATGTGATCTGAAGCAAAAACTGATGATTACAACTTCCCATCCCATAAGTGACATTTCCTTTTAGCAATGCATGTTTGTCGCAATTTTCTACAGCTTAAATGTCTTTTATATATATATTTATATTTCTAAAGAATACCATGGTTTTACTATAGTAATACCCTGTTATAAATTATATCACAACATAATATGTGATCTTTAGTGTTCAATCTATGTTCTTTTAAATTGTCAAGAGTTCTATGGCTAACCTGTGTTTGAAGGTTGACCATATCTGCCTCCATCTCATTGTTGGATTCATTGAGCTCGTTGATTTCTTTATTAAGCTGCTTGATGTCTTCATCATTGTCTAAGACTGTAAAGAGAAAGACAAATCTTGTCATCTTGAGTGTCCACAAAATATGGCATCAGAAGAGATGATGGAGGTAAAATGTAGGAGAAAATGTGGGATGTCTCACCGTCACTTGCTCTGAACTTAGTGCTGAGATACTCTTCTCCAGGGAACTTGGCTTTCTTCTTGTTGAGGGAGGCTCTGGGACAGCCTGAGAGACTGGGGCCAAATATAATCGATTCATCATCAATCATCACAAAACATTTGCTTTATGATCAATCCCATAATGACTCAGACTTCCAATACCCTTAAACCTAAATGTAGAGTGTGTCATGTCTGAGCTATTAAAGGAATAGTTTACCCAAAAATGAGCAGTTTAATCCAAATCTTGTGAAGAGATACGATTGGTTTCAATGATGAACATATTTAATTTAGGCTTTAATTCACATATAAACACAGAGCGCATAACATTTGGTAACCTTTTTTTCTTTTTTTTTTTTGGTTGCAGAAGTGCTTTATAGATTAAATGAACTAATGAATAATTGACGATCTTTACAACTGAACTGAATCAACAGCCGAACTGCATCCTTTTCTTATCACTGTAAAGCTGCTTTGAAACAATCTGTATTGTATAAAGTGCTATATAAAGGTGTGTTTACTTGTGTGCGTCAAGCGCTAAAACAAACCTCATTGGTTCTCTGCATATATGTTTACCATATGTGATGTGCTCTACGCATGTGTCGATCATTGTTTAATCACTGCTTAAATTGAATCTATTCATCATAGAATATGATTATGTCTCTTCGCAAGACTTGGATTAAACTGCTTGATTCATATTGATTCTTTTAACAATCTTTTTATGACCTTTTCGGATCTTCAACATTTGTGTTACCTGGGCTTTCAATGGACGGACGGTAAACCTCTCAGGTTTAGGTCAAAATATCAAAGAATAACCAAAGTCTTATGGGTTTGGAATGACATGAGGAAGAGTAAATAATGACAGAATTGAATTTTTGGGTGAACTGTCCCTTTAAGGTGTGGCCACATTTAGCTTTGTACAAGCAATCAGGAATTCTGCACAAGGGAGGTGAAAATGTTCAAGTTTGTTTAACTTTGAGCACAAAAACTCAATCCCCCAGGTTTGAAGACAAGGTTTAAGCCTAGTCCCAGACTAAAATGCATGTTTGAGCTCTTTTAACTATAAAAGCAACTTGCACTGTTCCATTGTTTTGTCTCACCAATAATGTTTTTTTATTTTATATAAGACATGTTAATAAAAGCTACTTAAATGCCCTAATTGAACTAAGGCCTAATCCTGGTTTTATCTTGCATGCACTATTGCCAACTTTATCCATGACAAAGTTTTGTTAATGGGACGGCACCTTTAGTTTGAATTGCAAATATAATGACAGGGTTCCCACCCAAACTCACGCCACTGGTTGACACATTTCACGTAGCAGCCAAACCCATATTTTCTCCTTAATTACCTGCGGTGGGTGAGGAAGCTGCCGTTGGCGTGTCCCGATCCGTCACATCCCGGTGTGGGACAGGTGGGGCCTTCTGTCTTAAACGCCTTCCAGGAGAATGGAGACCCGTTCAACAAACCCTCCTTCTGCCGCCTGGCCGCCAGCGGGCATCCATACGCACTGCGGTGAGTGGCATACTTCCCGCTGATGTGACCCAGGCTGTCACAACCTGGCACTGGGCATCTGTGAGAGAAGGAAAAATGATAGAGGGGGTAAAACAATTGTGTTTGGTTAGAGCTCGTAAGAGCATTTATCCCATCAGAAATATCACCTTGCTATTGACTTCAGTTCCCGTCTGTTTACTCGCTGTCTCACTCGAGTCTCTATTCAGTTTTGTAAAGAGGGCAATATTTAGCTACATACTTTGCCCAACAGTGACTGTGAATATTACAACATTGAAATAAACTAAAAAAAGAGAGATTTTTACACATCGGGGAGCTTGAGTGCCGCCATATGCCGGCTGCTCATTGACTGGAGTGGAATTATGTGGATAAAAAGCTCATACGCTTGGCAGTCGCAAAAAAACAAGAAGACAAAAACCCACACACTGCACTGCAGATGACTTGCTAAGAAAAACATAGACCAATATTTTAATACCCCGTGAGCCATCTGTGCTGTAATATATTGTTCACAGTTTTCATTTCCTCAGCGGTATAACTGGGTGTCTTTGTCTCCTTGCTTTTAGAAGTTGCACAATGGAATAAAACACACAAGGCCTTTTCCCAAAGAAATCTGAACAGTACTAGCACTAGTTGGCCATGCGGGGCTCCATGCACTGGCTCATAAGCTCACGTAGAGCGAGTTATTTGGAAGGCTGCCAAGGTGATATTTAACAAAGTAGAACACAGTATTTTGGGATCACAAGTGGTTCTAGCTGGAAATGCTTGATTAAATCACATCTGTCTGAATGAAGAAGGGTATTCTAAACTGCTTTACACTGTTGTTAAATGACTGTGTGGTTGGACAAACCTATTATCCAATATCTGATCATTCCCTTACAATATTCCCGCCTAAAATGTGTCCTTTTTTTACCGTACAGTAGCATAAAAGAAATGGGGAAAAGCCTTTGGCTTTCTATGCAGTACGAACTTTAAGAGCTCGGAGTCCTCCTTGTCGTCCTTGATGGGAGTTGTTTTTATTCCACCTTTCTTGGCCCGTGGACACCCAGACAAACTGAAAATAGAGAGTATGCAGCTCATGATCAGAGGAGCCAGAAACTCAGAACAACAAGGATCCAGCACTACTGACCCAAAGCAATGTAGAAGAAACCAAACTCAAATACTATTAACAAAGATGCAAGCATACACCATATCCTTACCAGGCGCAAAGCAATGAGTTCCCAGCTATTTGATCTCACTGAAAGTGAAATGCAACAAAATCACAGCCAATCTGAAAATATTTGATATCTAATGTGAGGTGATTTTAGCTAAACTGGAACGTTTTTCGTCATTGAGATGGCGAAAAGTGGCCCAATTTACCTGAATCTCTCAACAGCTAAGTAAAGTAGGACCAGTGAGAATTCATTGTGGGCGGAGCCACTGAGTGCACAACATGACAAATATAAAGCACATGGCCTACAAAATGTCTTTTTGCACTAATTAACATGGAAGACGTGATTTACTGCTTGATGCCTCGCGCCTGGTTAGGAAACAGTGACCTCAGCAAGCTTTTAGATACACAGAGATGCTGCCATTGAGTGCATTAAGAAAACTGCACAAGATCTGGGGTCAGTTTCCTATCTAAAAAATTATTCAATAATGGGGACGGGTAATAAATGAAGTGTGGCATACATGTGTGTGTCTAATATACAACTGTCACTAAACTTCTCTGTCCTGTGTATGTATTGATATGTATGATATGGAGAGCTTGTTCATTGGGCCATACCTTCTGTGAGACGCGTAGTTGCCAGTGATGTGACCTGAACCATCACATCCCGCAGTTGGACACCTGGGAAAGTGAAGTTAAAACTTAAAATGTGATGGGTTATAATACCTCTAAAAAAGTTGTTCGAAAACAGGTGCAGTGTGAAATTTCAGTGTTTTTTTTTTTTGATAAAAGTATTACAGGGCAGAAGAAAGTCTCTGTTTTCCAATTAATTATTACATTATGTTGTATTAAATCAGTTAATTATTTATTTGATTAAAATAAATATTAATTTGATTGCAGTAATTTTTAAATTAAATAGTGTGTTATGATATATATTGGCTTTACAGCCTGCCACACACCACATTGCCCACCTTGCACAAAAGTTTGGGGTCAGTAAGATTTTATTAAGAAATTAATACTTTTATTCTGCAAGGACTTATTCGATCAAGAACTGATCAAAAGGGACATTACAGATAATTATAATTTTACAAAATATTTCTATTTCAAATAATCACTGTTCTTTTAACTTTCTAATCATTAAATAATTCTTAAGTAGTGTAGTGTTTCTGAAAAATATTAAGCAGCACAAATGTTTTCAACATTGATAATAATACAAATTAGTTTCTTGAGCATCAGATCATCATATAATAATGATTTCTGGAAGATCATGTGACACTGAAGACTGGAGTAATGATGCTGAAAATCCAGCTTTGCATCACAGGAATAAATTAAATTTTAAAATATAATCAAACAGAAAACAGTTTTTCATTTTTTAAAATAATATTTTATAATAGCCTACTGTTTTTACTGCATTTTTGATCAAATAAATGCAGTCTTGCCGAGCGGAAGAGACTATAAAAAATATTTTAAAAAATCATACCGACTCCAAACTTTTGCTTGACTGACATACAAGGAAAGGGGTATTTAGGAAACACTGCACCTTTAATACTGTAATCATACAGCAACCTTGAGTACTGTACTGCCTTTTTTTAAAGAAATGACAAAGAAAAGAGTAAAAGCAGCATTTAGCTGAGCAGACCCAAGTGAACAAGGAAAAAAGAGCAGAAGTAGAGCAGACATACTTGAGTTCAGCTGTGTGTGCTGCCATGAGGGACCGAAGACTCTTATCAGCGAGAGGACACCCAGACAGGCTAAAAACGTTGAAAATAGACAAGGAGGGAAAAAAGAGAGGGGAGAAGATAAAGCGAAAGAACCCAGAACGTCCCAAGTCAGTGTAAAAAGCAAAGCGCAGGCGAGAGTTAAGCGAGAGAAAGATAACATCAATGTGATGTCTTGTTTTATTCGATATTTCCCCTCTGAAGGCAAAAGAAGGACAGAGAGGTGGACGCCGAACACTATGTACCTGCGATGGGATGCATAGTTTCCGGTGATGTGTCCGCTGCCGTCACAGCCAGGAGTGGGGCATCTGCAAGGGACAAACACAAAAAAGCTGACTGAGTGAAACGATTCCAATATCAATATGTGCACAGAAACGTATGCAAACTAAAAGCTGACTTACAGCAAGAGCTCTTTCTTGGTGTCCTTGGGCTGGAACCGGACCTTAAAACTGGGGGTTGTGACCTCGCCGGGGTACTTCCTGTCCTCCAGGGTGTCCTGCATCATGTCGCAATCCTCAGGGTCGGAAGAAGCAAATGACTGAGCGCTGTGGTCCATCTGTGCAAAGATACGAATGTATGTTACACCAGGTTGCACAACTAATGATACATCAGCTCATCCGGCCTAATTTAAATGACAGGAAGTGTACCTCTTCTAGGTCCTCCTCTCTCTGCCGATTGGGTTTGGTGTAGTCCAGAGGCCCCTCCCACTCCTCTTGCTTGTAGGTGTGTAAAGAGTGGGGCGAGAGGCTGCTGTTGCCATGGTGAAGAGATGTGGATGATGATGAAGATGATGAAGACAGATCAGGGGAACGCACTTCAGGGCTGGTGCAAGGCATGCCCAATTCTCTCTTTATGGGCTTCTTCATGCTTAAGTCCAAGGTGCCGTTCTCATCCACCTCAATTTCCATACTCTACAACAGAAAGAAAGAATGTGTTGCATTTATAATTAGTAACTGGGCTTGTGATAATGATGTGATAAAAATGCATATTATTACAGAATTATTATTATTAAAAAATATGAGTGGTACAAAACTCGCATTCACAATGCTGGGATGTTGTGGGTGGTTGCCAAGGTGTTGCTATGGTATTCTGTATGTTTTTTTTTAGCACATTACTATGTTTGGGATGGTTTCCAATGCGTTGCTGCACGGTTGCTAGGGTGTTGTGGGTAAAGATGCTATAAAAATCCATGTGATTACAGAAAACTAAAACTTTTCTTACATTTTACAAAAAAGTGTGAGTGGTGCAAAACTCGCTTTCACAATACTGGGATGTTGTGGGTGGTTGCCAAGGCGTTGATGTGGTGTTCTGTATGTTTTTTTGTTGCGCATTGTTATGTGGTTTCTAGGGTTTTGTTGATTATTGACAAGCATTTGCTATGGTGTTCTGTATTGTTTTGTTTTTTAGCACATCTCTATGTGGGTTTTGTGATTGTTTGCCAAGGCGTTGCTATGTGGTTGCCAGGGTGTTGTGGGTGAAGATGTGATAAAAATGCATAATATAAATATATTTTCTGTAATATTATAATATTGGGGAAGTTCGGTTATTGTGGGTGATTGTCATTACGTTGCAGATACTAGGGTGTTCTGTATTTGTTTAGGACTTTGCTATGTGGTTGCTAGGGTGTTTGCAAACACGTTGCTGTGCGGTTGATAAGGTGGTCTATATGGTTTTTTAGCACATTGATATGGCTGTTGCTATGCAGTTGCTAATGTGTTCTATGTGGTTTAGCACATTGCTATGTGGTTGCTAGGGGTTTGCTATGCCGCTGCTCATGTGTTCTGCGCTGTTGCTAGGGTGTTGTTATGCAGTTGCTAATGTGTTTTATGTGGTTTAGCACATTGCTATTTGGTTGCTAGGGTGTTGCTATGCAGCTGCTAATGTGTTCTGTGCGGTTGCTAGGGTGTTGCTATGCAGTTGCTAATGTGGTTTAGCACATTGCTATTTGCTTGTTAGAGTGTTGTGGGTCATGACGAGGCATTGCAATGTAATTGCTTAGAAAAGTAAAATTATGCAATACAATCTTTGTAAAATTAATTAAAAAAAATAATGAAGCTTAACAACAAAGTAACACAGCTATTACATGGGTTCCTATTATAACACACAATGTGTGCAGATGTAGACGGATGATGGATGGATTAGTATTAAAATGGGCATGTTTACATATTTGTGCGAGTGCATATGAAGTTGGAGATGTGCACACACAGTAGGCACTGATCCCAGAGCAGTCCCAGTCTGATTAGCGTTGAGCCACTGGGCCTTTCTGCCCATTAATCTTCCCCTTTTATCCCCTTCTGCTAAAAACATGTCAGGAAATCGAAAAATGATGAAGTAGTCACTCCCTGGGATGAGGAGAAAGCTTTTATAAAAAAAAATCACAATATGAGGACAGAGCTTCTCCAATTACAGTATAGATCCCAGAGTTCTCTGATGGAGGAGGGGGAGGGAAGAGGCTGATAGCTTATATCTTTGGGTGTGAAAACGGACAAGGAAAGAAAAGAAAGAAAAAAGGGAGAGGAAATTGAGAGAATGAGAGAGAGAGATGCCCTCATTAGCATTATCCATGGAAATATTAAATAAAAGAACATGGAGCACCTGGTCCTGCCCTATCTAGGGAGCTCACTATCAACTTAATGCAATAACAACATGAAGAGGAGACAAGGATGAAACGTACGGAGGGACAGATGAAAGGGAGGTGAGATGACGCAATAAGATCTCAACAGCAAGCAAACGCATTCACGCTAACGCTACATTCACCTCTGATACAAACTCTGCTGAAGATCAATCACAAACGGAGACAGACTTTATTCAATCAATAGATGCTTACCATTATAAACTAATCTAAACATCTTCACATGGTATGTGTAGTTAGCAATGTTGTGGAAACTAGTTTGAAACCGTAGCTTGCTATGCTAAGTAGTTAAGCTACCTGTAGATCTGGCAGAACAGAAACAATAAGGATCTTAATTGGGGTGACAGCACCACATTTGAACACATACTAAACTAAATGCAGCTAATAAGACAAGAAAACACTCTCATTCAAATAAATTAATCAAAAACAGCAATATAAAACTAAATTTTATTTCACTACAAAAATATGTAAAATTCTTTATAGGGACTTCTGAGAAAACGGCTGATCAAAGACTCAGATCAAAGATGAATTTGTGAATTGTTTTTCTGAGTCAGTTCACTGCAACAAAACACCCAAATGAACCAAATTGCTAAAATGAATTCCTTACACTACTTCAGAAAAAACTGTCTGATTATTGCCTCAGCAGGCTTGGTTGCAAGGCAAATGCGTTTTGTCAAGCTACTCATTACTAGCTTGTTACCTAACAGCTTCTTTATTATCAAAACAGCTAAAAATGTTGTTTAGTTAGCATCACTACTTTTAGTTGGTTACTACCCAACAGTCTTTATGTATTGGCAATGTACTGGCTAATGTTTGCCAACTGTTTTAGCTGAGTGCTGTCTCTAGTAAATAAGCTACCGTAGTTATTCTATTAAACAATAGAAGTAAACAGTATCCTATCGTATAGTAGAACTGTATTTTTTAGTTAGTTTTCTGAGTATCTTTAAAAATATATATTTTTTTACTTTTACGCAGAAATTCTGATGACAAATTGTGCATGACTTTCCCCTAAACCAGTTGAACTAAAACATTTGATCGGTCCATGATTGACTGTACAGAAAATCCTTCTTGAAAATTTGTGTTCATTTGTGTGCATGTTATTTTTTCTAGAAACCAATTAAAGTATTTTCTGTAAAGCTGACACGTAAAAAAAAGAAAAAAAGAACTGTGATTGGTTAAAAGTCAGCGTTATATGAAATTGTTCTGTACCTTATCTGGGTGTCTGATGCTGAGGTTCTCTGGTCTCTCCCAGCAGCGTGTGGACAGGTTGAGGATCGCAGTGGCAGCCATGTGGGCAGCTTCGGCATCATGGGAATAGTCATAGCCACTGGAGGAGCTTTTTCCATAACCTACGTGCAAGCTGGGGCTTGGGGGGGAGGCCCTGGGGAATGGAGGTTTGGCTGAGGGCAAAAGAGAATATTACACTAGTTAATAGTAAAATACTAAATTTCGAACAAAACGCTGAGAAAATCACGTTTCCCCGCCAAAGAGTACAACGTGCATAAGCGATGCTTTTATCGCCTGTTTCTGTTCCTTTTTTCCTGTGTTTTGATCTGGAGATTCAATACTATTTCAGAAGATGCATAATAGCGCCCCCTGCCGCATAACAGTGATAACACGGAAAGCTGGAAAATTCTGTCAATGGCGGGAAAAAGTTAATGAGGCTAATCTCGTTCAGTAATTATTGATTACCTAATAAGGAACTATCTCAGTCCTAAATCTGATATTCTGATTAGTTAATCCCGTTTCCGTATTAGGTAATAATAGTATCTGAAATGTTAATGTAGTGCAACTCATTTGTCCTGCATTACTTATTACCTATTAATGACGGACCATTATGTTTGATGACCCTTCCTTGCAGTATGACAATAGAGAATCTTAAAGCTTAGCCATACTATTCACAAAGCACACAACTTACACACATCTCTGCACTGCAAGAGGTGTATTTTACATAGCGTTCATAAAGCATGACTAATCCTGCTCACATTTGAAGGCTTTGGGTGAAGTTTCGCTGGTGTGCATCTTTGGGGCGAGCATGCGCTTGCCAAACACCTGCACGTCGAAGCTTGCATAATCGAAGGACACCTTGGAGTACTTCTCCAGTTCCTTGGCCAGATTAGCGCGTGGTGTGGCGGGGACGAGGCTGGGCCTGTAGCTGCCGTGCGGAGGAATCTCCAACTGCTTCACAAAACACATGGGCCTGAATAAAAATGGGTAGCGAGAGAGAGAGAGAGAGAGAGAGAGAGAGAGAGAGAGAGAGAGAGGTTCTGTCATTTTCTTCCTCTACAAAAGAATCAATATCCCTGCAGTGAAGAAAAAAGAAGCATAAAAGGATAAGTGTAAGTGAGCATAAAAGATCAAGAGTGAAAGAGTGGGCTGGAATTAGACAGCAGAAGAGAAGCGGAATTGAAAGACTGACAATGAGCCAGAGATACAGCGAAAAAAGAAAAAGGAAGGAAAAGTTCCACAGATAAATAGCCTGTAAAAGAGTAAATGAGAGAGAGGGAGAGAGCGAGGTTTGAAAGCAGGCTGACTGAAGGAGAAGAGGATTAAATAGTGTCTTATCAGCACTGAGCACATTAGCATATCATATAGCATGGAATTGAAGCCCTAAAACCGACTTCTTTTCCTGAAGAACCATGAGCCCTCGCGGCCCTTTCTCTGTTCTGAAGAAAAACTCTGAAAAGACATGCTCCAAGACCTAGTAGGTTGCCTACTGAAGCTGGATTTTAAGGCATCATAAATGCTCCAGATTCAAAGGCTATTAACCCTTTATATTGGCACCGGCCCGCCGGCGGGCCCGCGGCCATTATATATTTTAAACAGTAATATCCTATACTAAACCTAAACCAATCTTGACAAACTATATGTCATTTGAAAGCTTAAAATCTCTAGTTTTCATTTGTGGTGACTGATTTTTAAAATACATTACAGAGGAGCCGTAATTGATCAATTTGCAACAAGAATATTTTCATACTCCTAAGGCGTATACAGACCTTTATTTTGAAATAGTGATGAACATGAAAAATCATGAAAGAATGGTAGAAACCTCAGTTTGTTTTCATGCCAAGAGTTCAAAAGATAGCATCCATTCAATTGTTTTAGAAAAAAAAGGTCTGAAAATGTTTTAAATATAAATAAAAAAAATATAGATTTACCATTTGTGATTCACCATTCGTGGCAGCGAGCTATAATGCACATACGTGTTCTTTTTGTGTTTCTTAGAGGTTGAATTCATTTAAAAATCTGCCAAACTTCCAAAAATACTTCTGAATAGGATTTCTACTTCATAAATTGTATGAAAATTGTAAAAATAATGGTTCAGATCACTCAAACAACATATGGAAATGGAGGCGCCCTTATATGGGCAGTAATGTCAACTAGTGAAAAAGTTTGGTACTGCGCCCAAACTAAATCTCACTGAAAGCTTATTTTTTTAGATATCAACCTAAAATTTTAAACACAACTTGTTCAGATTTTTGCCTTTGATTTTTTTGCATTTTTAGAGTCCCCCAGGTTTTGAAAATATATATTTTATATAAAATATGAATAATTAAATTTTTAACGTTGTACATTTTCATTAACTCAAACTTCTATAACTTTTTTTCTGTTTAACTTTAATTTATTTCTCTTCTACAAAAATCTGCCAAATGTCTTCTTAAAAACAAGACCAATCTTACATCTATACTCCAAAGCATTCTTGAATTACAACCATTTAAGTTCGGAATGTGCATTTTCATGTATATTCAAAAAAAGGGAGGCGCTTGATAAGGAGTTAAAGGCAACTGCTACCTATGCAGTATTTAACATTTTAGTCAAATGCTAAGGCAGCATCTTATGTGTCCTTTACATTATAACTTATATTTAATATTTGTGCATGTAATATAGTTTGTTTATTAGAATATTCAAGCTATTAGCTAATGTCAAGTAGGTAGGAATTGGTCTCGCATACACAAATATGGCCGCTGAGCAAACAGACTTTGGTCAAACTCCACTGAAGTCCAATATACAGTGACCATGATGGTCAGGATGTTGTTTTAAAATTAGGCAGTAGGCGGCTTGCTAGGTTATGGAAACGAGCAAAAGAATGCTAGCATATGGGTGTGCGTGTCATTGCGCTCTATGACACTGTGTTCTGTATTTAACATCATTAACGGATTTCAGGCGTAAACCAGCAGACACGGTTTGAAGGAAAAACACGCACGCAAACACCAACGCGTGTTATGATCTGCGTGACAATGGCATGTAAAGTATATTAGCCTCTGCTTCCTGTCTCTTCATTAGTCAGTGCATCCCATTAGCAGGGGTGGCATGCAGAGCCGTCAGAGGTCTCTCTGGTGACTTTTCATTGTCGACATCTTCCCTTAATGGGCTTTCTCAGTGAACTGACGCTCATTTAAATCAGAATAACACTAATAAGAGAGGACTGCTTATTATTTTCATAATCCGCATTGCTTTGTCTGACCACAGACATGCTTCCTGAAGGAAAGTAATTATTTTTCCAATACTCCATGCCCTGTAAGTCCCATAATTAGCTTATCAGTGGCGTAATTAGACTAGCAGGTTTGAGGCCCGATCCCAGCATGAAATGGCAGGCTGTGCTCTATTAGAAGGGCAAAGGAAAGGGAGAACTGATTTTCCGAAATGCCTGACCAATCGTGCTGCGGTAAGTGAGTTCAGCCCTGCAGTGAATGACAGCTGTGCTAACCAACCACAGCAGGTGTGTTTGATGGACACATTCTGCTGACATAGAAGCTGAAGGACAGGAGGAGACCGAACATGAGGTAAGTTTGCTGTTGCTGGGAAAAAATAGGAATAAATGCTGATGTTTCAAGTTCCTGGGTTTGTTTCATTGGTGTTTAGGGCTCACCTGAGTACACGGTCAGAGTTTGGGCTGCCCTTGATGTGCTCGCCCATGGGCTGGGGCAGGTGTTGCTTGTCATGACCCTTCGTGAGCTTTTCGGCAGCAGCGATGGGACATCCAGACAAACTGACAGAAGAGGAGATGTGAAAGAATGAGTGAGGAAATACACTACAATCTTAAAAATAAAGGTTCCTTATTGGCATCAATGGTTCCATGACACCCCTTTGGTTCCACTTTATTTCGATAGTCCACTTTGGACATTCGACTAACAATTAGTAACTTTGCAAATACATGTCAACTAACTCTCATTAGAGTATTAGTAGAGTGTAGTAGACTGTTAGATTATGGATGTGTTTGGGTTCGGGTTAGGAGAATAAGTTGACTTGTAGTTGCCAAGTTACTTATAGTCAGCTGAATATCTGTTGGGGGACCATCAATATAAAGTGGTAGCAGATATTAAGCAGACAGTCTACTAATACTCTAATGACAGTCAATTGACATGTAGTTGCAAAGTTACTTATAGCTAGTAGAATGTCTAAAGTGGACTATCAAAATAAAGTGTTAACACATCCATGGAACATTTTCAGTTGTAAAGAATCTTTTGTACAATGGAAGATTATTGAAATATGAAGAAAAGAAAGGTTATTTTTAGAACTGTTGTTTGAAAGGTTCTTTGGGGAATACAAAATGGTCCTTCTATTCCATTGGAACCTTTATTTTTAAGAGTGTATAAATGTCATTATGTGGATCAAATGTACCCATAAAGATAGTAAAAGTACATTTGGGGATCTATGATTCTGAAATAGGAGACTCCGTACCTGCGGTGTGTGTTGCGGTTGCTGTTGACATGACCCTGACCAGTGCATCCCGGTGTTGGGCACTTTAAGACATTCTCATGCATGGCCAAAACTGAGAACAACCAATCAGAGTGCAGAAAAAAATAATAACGAGTCAGACAATGAACCAAAAAAAAAAAAAAAAAAATGTCTACCAGCTTCGATTTTGAACTATGAAATAAGTGACAGGTTTAGGAAAGAACACACACAATACTAGACGTCTAAAGTGCAGGTTAAAGTGACGCTTTTTCTCTTTTCCTGCAGCTTATCACGCAATCAAGAGATGTTTCAACAGTATTTTGATATTGACTCACTCTCTGGAGGGATCCGATCTTTGTGTGGGCAGCCTGACAGACTGCGGTGGTGGGGATAGAGTCCGGTCACGTGACCCGTTCCATCGCACCCGGGGGTTGGGCATTTGATCTCTCGCTTCTCTGATCTAGAACTCTCTGTGAGCAGCAAAACACCTGTCAGTCAAACCTTATCTGAAGTCATAATCACTTCTGTCAGGACAGAAACATACAAAAGACGTGCATAGTACCGCACACATTACGCACAAACACGCTCTCCAGTTTCATGCTCTCTGGAAGTTGTAAAGTTGCCTTTGGGCCCATGAGAGGGCACATTTACGGTGATAATTACAGTCATTATGTGTGCAGGCAGGTGGATGTTTCCATTCAGGATTATTATCTTCGGTGAGGGTGCGCTGGGGTTTATTGGACTATCTACTGAAAAAACGGAGCTCATTAAACAGACTTTACCATTGGCAAAGCACATCTCCATATTATACAGGAGGAGAGAGTGAGAAAGAGTGTGTGTGGGGTCCAAGGTAAATGAGCGAAGGTGCAAGGACAAAGGCAAAACCGAAAAACATGAAAAACAGACGAGGAGAGAGAGAAAGAGAGAGAGAAAAGGAAAGGGAGAGAAAGTGAGAGACGTAGAGAGAGAAAGAGCTTGCATGTGCGCTCCAGTGGCTCCTTAATTAAATGTTGAAATGTTAACGAGACATGCACCTCCTAATTAAAACTGGTCGGAGCGTGAGGAGGCCAGTTATAGAGGGGGTGTGGAGCCCTACCGAGCGCTCGGCTGAATCCAGCGCCACACGGACCGGGCACGGTGCCAACCGAGAGCAGAACAACACCACAAACAAAACCAATAAACAAATAAACACGTGCCAAACCAATCTAATTACACACACCCTCTCTCCCCTTCAACTCTCTCGCACTCTCTCTCTTTCTAAGTGCTTCAGTAATTATAGACTAAGGCTGGAGTTTATCTATGGAAACCAATTCATTTGACCCATTTATACTCTCCAGATTGCTTCCCCCATTATTAATCTTGCAGTTCTTTGCCTGAGCGAGAGCTTGCCATTTTAATCTTCTTTCTGATTAATCATGTGTGGGTGTTTATTTATGAGAATTTGTTGATATTTGAGCGCTAGTGTAGGGTGTGTTGAAAAATGCATATGTGCGATGTTTAAATAGCACTCTGAGTACACTTCTGAAATAGTTTCTTGCTTTAGAGTGTGTATGTATATTCATTCCTCAAACAAAAGCAGAAAGAATTTCTGTATGTATTTTACGCAAATCCATTTATGTTAGAATGCATTTCAGAGCAAATTGTTCATGGACATCAATTGAACTTCAAAGCACCATTGGTTGTGCGACATCTCGACATAGCTTTTACATAAAATCATTCTTATGTAAATGGCCGCATCACTGCAAAAAATAAGTAATGTAAGAATGGTTCTCTACTTTGTTTTTATGTTAAAGCAGATTTTAATAACTTTATGCAACAATTTATGTTTTACATAAAGACTGTAAACACTTCATATAACCATCCTTTTGTAAATAGTCGCATTGATGCAACCATTTACATGGTTTTTCCATTAAAAACTATGAAGATACAATGTAAAGTCTTTGCATAAGTATTCTTGTGTAAATTGTACATAATCGTATGCAATTTATATAAGTCTTCACATAATTCCTATGAATCCATTTATGTAAGAAAAGTTCATTTCAATGCAAATTAATTGTAAACTTAAATTCAATTGATGAGCACGTGGTTGTACAATCAATGTCTTTACATAGTTTTTTTATGCCAAACCATTTTTTATATAGCTTCATGCAACAGTTTATGTAAAAATAGTTTTATGTAAAAATTGTTAAGACAACCATGTGAGCATAAATAGTCACATTGATCATACAGTTCATGTAAGAACGGCTTTGCACAAAACTTTTGTGAAGACTAAAGACATTATACATGCATCATAATCAACAAAAATTGTCGCATCAAATGAATTTATGAATTTATCAATTTTACAGGGGTTGGAAGGTAAAATGATAAAGATCTGACCTTTTCCAAAGCAGCTCTTGCGGATATGTTCCATGTGTTTGCCGGTCCGGTCGTCGAGAGGAAAGAAGCGGTGGTGTTCGGGAATGCGGCTGAGCTCCCGGTGAGCTTTGACCTGTTGGGCTTTCAGAGCAATGGCCTGCTCCAGCAACCCCAGGTTCCCCCGCATTATGTCGAACATCTCGGACTCGTCCGCCACCGTTGAGCGTTGAGACAAGCTGTCGTCGTCCCCATCATCATCATCATCATTCCCGTCCACGTCGGCATCCCTCTCCGACTCCTCAGACTGCACTTCGATAACCACAGGAGACGATGTGGCGGCCTTACTGGAGCTGTAACTTTCTGGCAAAGTGAGTTTGTGAGAAACGTAGTCTTCCCTTACGTGGGATCCCTGAGTGGCAGTGATAACCGAAGGGGCTTCTCTCTCCCCTTCCTCTTCAGACCTAACATCATTGTACTCCTCCATGTATGCCTCTCCTTTTTGCATCTCAGACCTCAGCCCCTCATCATCCTCATCATCATCATCATCCTCATCATCATCTTCTTCATCCTTTTGTGTTTGCATCTCCTCAGTAAAATACTGGTGGTCTGACTCTTTCTGGGTCTCAGTGCGCATGTCCTCTTCTCTATCTTCCATCTCACCTGTATTTCCCAACACCCCATTCTCCCTAGTCACCAGAACCCCTTCGTTCCTTGTTTCCTCTGTTTCATATTCTTCTTTCTCTTCTTCTTCTGGTTCCCTAAAAGGGCTTTTATCTTGCATTTCCACTGTGACGGGCTGTTGTTGTTGCGGCGACACGGGACCATTGTTGTGGTTGTTGAGGTGGGTCATTGAGTTGGCCACTATGTGCTGATAGTTGGAGAGATCCTCAGAGGATGAGAGCGTGGGCTTGTCTGTGCTGGATGCCTCAATGATGATACACTCCTCTGTGTGAGACAGAAAGAAGGATGAAAATGTTAAAAAGGTGTCCTTTTTAAAGAATACGTTTACAGTCGAGGTTTGACTCTCAAATTGTCCAGTACATACTATAGCAGCAGACGTGGATTGATGGCTCACCCAAAAAAAATAAGAATTATGTCATCATTTACCCACACCTCAAACCTGTATGACTTTACTTCTGTGGGACATCAAATATTTTTTGAAAAATGTCTCTGGTTCTTTTGGCCATATAATGCAATTCAGTGGGGCCCAATGTTGTCTTTCACCGTGTGGACAAAAAATACTGAGGCACTTGTGTTTCACAGAAGAAATAAAGTATTTCTTTGCAAGACTTTGTGTTGAATCTTAAAGGATTTGTTTTTTATTCTAAACTGTTTTTGACAGCTCCTGCAGCTTTTTATACTCCCCGGTAATAAGTAAAATCTCTATGGGTTCTGTTTTTTTCCTTTTCTTCTAAATTTAACAGGAATACTGTCTCGCTTTCTTACTGCTCAACAGCTTATTTCCTGGCATTTACTGTCACCTGAGAGAGTTTGGAGCTCCAACATTGACAGCAAAGAATAACCCAGAAAGTATGCGGCGCTTGCCATACATATGTCAATGATGTGACAGTCAACTAGTTGTTAAGTGCAATTCTGTTTAATACGGCACAAATCAACAGAGTTCACTCTCAAAACACTGGTTGTGACTCATAAAAATGTATATGTAGACACTTCGGGTACAGAGTGCGTTTTTCATTTTCAATTGTATTTATTGTCCCAAACAAGACTGACAATCATATTCTGATTCAGTTTTTATTCCTCACCTTCATCACCACCCTCTTCTTCTGTATGAATGCTCTCCGTGTTGCGTTTCGCTTGCTCCTCTTCTTCTTGCTCCTCTTCCTCACGCTCTTGACCACCAGCCTGCGGTGCCTGTTCTTCGTCCTCCTCCTCTTCCTCCCTCAACTCCGTCTCTTCTCCGCTCCCCTCACTCTCTGCATTGAAGCCTTCGTCCATTGCCAGCTTCAGCGGGTGGGACTTCCTCTTGGAGGCGGGTTGCTCTGACTCTGCTTCCTGTAGGCGCCTTTTTCTGGCCAACGGGCAGCTCAAAGCACTACGGGAGAAGACGAATCAGTGAGAACAATTGACGAGAAGTCAATTTGACTTCAAAAGACAAAAGACAAGTGGAAAAACAATGTAAGCATGCAAACTACACACATGCAAGCCAAGCGTGACATGCTATATGGTCAGAAAACTCAGATGAGGAATGGAAGGATGTTGGAAATTGATCTGTAGGGGGCAGTGTGCTGGATAAAAGCCTTTATAAATCAAAGCCAGTTGGCTGGAACACTTAATTATACTACAATAAAAATAAGAAACAGAGAGAGAGAGAGAGAGAGAGAGAGAGAGAGAGAGAGAGAGAGAGAGAGAGAGAGAGAGAGAGAGAGAGAGAGAGATAGAGAGAGGGAGAGATAGAGAGAGAGATAGATAGATAGAGAGATAGATAGATAGAGAGAGAGAGAGAGAGAGAGAGAGAGAGAGAGAGAGAGAGAGAGAGAGAGAGAGAGAGAGAGAGAGAGAGAGAGAGAGAGAGAGAGAGAGAGAGAGAGAGAGAGAGAGAGAGAGAGAGAATGGAGGGAGTTATGGAGGCTGGAATTCAATAAAGCCCTCACCTAGAAAACCTTGCTATCGGACGGGCAGCGGAGATAGATCTATAAACATGAAGCATCTCAAATAGCTTCCTGACTGTATACATGTGTAAATACACATAACTGTAATATCTCTCCAATAATCAATACCCTGCCTAAAGACCTCTGTTAGGGAAAGCGAGAGCAAGAGAGAGAGGGAGATTGTCATTATTAGAGGAAGAGATGCAGATTAAGATGATCTAATCTACGGGCTGAACAGTGTTTGTGATCAGGAAAGGCTATGCGGCCGCAGAGGGAGGTGAATCAGGGGCTACGGAGCACCACACGGGCATGTCATCTGTCGTACCTTCTGTGTCGGGCATATTTGCCACTGATATGGCCTGAGCCATTGCATCCTGGAGTGGGGCAGCTGAACAGATAGAGGGGGTCAAATTAGAGATGCTTTATAGCTTTTGTTATTTCGTTGTGGTTGTGTGCTAAATAGTTCATCAGGAGCCGTATTTCCACGGACAGCAAGAAACAAACACACATAGATTTTCAAATTTAGCTAAATAATTGCTTCGTCAATAAGATGGAGCTGTGATTGATTTCCGTTTCCTGCGGCTAGCCTTCTTTCGTTTCATGAAATCCCTTCTGTCTTTTGCAGGAATCCCTAGTATTTTGTCAATTTGTTTCATTGGCATTTTCATTTATTACCAGCAAAACAGTGCTGAGATTTAAACGCGAATTATATCTTCACGCTCACATGTGTTGATCAAACATGATCTCTGTCTGTGTGTGTGTGTGTGTGTAATGCATCATGACAGATGGTTGCTGTGGCAGTGCATAGGCATCGGAACACCCATCATTCACAAACTTAGCTTTCAGCTACTAGTAAGTGTGTAATATTTCTATTTACCATCTCATCATGTTTAAAATACGAAGATTTTTACCGTTTTTTTTTATGGCAGATAAATGTGACTTTTTAATATCATTATATACATTTACAACAGTTAGTTCTGGTTCTCGAATCTGATTGGCTGAGAGCCTTTTCCAGCCGTGCAATATTCTGCACATATTGTATGAGATATATTCAAGCCAATAAATGATATTAATAATTTCAGTTGTACCCGACTCTTGGAAATTCTATGGTATTGGCCATACGCGAGAGACTGGTCATGAATTTTGTTGCCGATTACCTTTCTGGGTCAGGTCACCAGGTCTTTTTATTAATATATATATATATATAGGTAACAAAACCCAGCTAGATACATGGCATATCATGCCTTGAAGCATTTATAATTCTGTTCTACTGCTGTATGAAAGCATCTTTCGGTCATCTTTTGAGCAGAGCTCTATTTAAGATCTGTGACAGAAATGGCCGTGAGCAGCTTCAGTGACCCTGGCGGCTAGCGAGTGTGTTTGATACCGTTATAAATTCCACTCTTGTAAACTTCACAGTGCACTTGACAGTGAAATGAGCTGAGAATATGAGGCTTTCATATCCCTTCCTCACATACAGATTTGGTATTGTTGGGTCTATAGGTACAAACTAGCAGACACTAGCCATTTGAAACAAATGCTTATCAGGCAAACAAAAAGGACCATGCAGTAATAACCTTGGGACTCCTCGCATTTATTAGATTTCTATTGCTGTCAGTCATTTTGTTGATGATAATTATTGTTGAAAATGAGTTTGTTACATTAAAATGGATTTTGTTTTTAAAGCGGCGTGCATTGTGAGTCAAATAATGTCAAAACACGATCAAACATGGATTTAAAAACAAAGAAAAAAAATCGCTGCATAAGAAAAAAAGGCATATTTAACTTTACAGAACGAATCTGTCTTACCTCAGCTCCTGTCCAACAATCTCAGAGGGAACTGCAGAGGGAAAGACAAGGAACAGAAAAATAAGCTGAAAAATCTAAAGCTGCAAATAATTGCATAGAACCGCAATCAATAAATCACAAATATATAACAGACCCCAGGAGGCCATATGCAGTAACATTCATGACTACATTACCAAGAAGAAACACACACACACACAGTACATACATATACACAAACACCTGAGTCAGCCAGAACATCGAGCCTTGATGAAAAAAATAAATAAAAAAAAGTACAATATGCACGAATCAGCACGAAAATATGATTAATTGTCCCAGTTCAGTTTAGTGGTGAAATCAGAGCAAAACTGCCGATGGTTAAAAAAGAAAAAGAAAAAAAGCCTCTCTCTAATCAATTTATTTGAAAACAATAAAACCAGTCAAAGAAAAAATAATGCAAAGAGGTAATGATTGGAAGAATTTTGGCTTTAAAGAAACGTTTGGGGTTTAACGTGTTTAGCATTTCAACTCGTCCCTTTACATGACCATGTAAACAAGACATGTAACATTCGCATTATTTGCAGCAGGATACAAGAAATGAATGTGACGCCACTATTGAACTTTTGCATTTTGTATTAAAACTCCACCAACATAAATGAATACTTCATAACCAGAAGTTCATCTGACGGTCATTCTGCTAAAAGGATGACTTAAAGCTCAAATAACACACATTTTTGTAAGTCTGAATTAATTTTCGTTACTATTCCTGGATGCCTTAACCTGTAGACTTTCATTGCATGCGTATTATTAAACACTTTTTTTATAAGCTGAGAGATGAGTCAGAATTACTGGTGGTGTTATTTGACAGTATTCACAGATGCTGTCCATAGAGCTGAACTTCTATTGAACCCAGATCATTCCTCTAGAAACAAACAGTCGGGTAATCTGGTCATGCATATGCAATTGTAATATTTCAAAGCATTTCTTTAACTTTCGACATTCCATTTGGTTGAATGCTCTTCTCACTCACAAAGCTCTATTTAAACTTACTGAATGCTACATAGTGAATAGGATTTTCTTGCAAAAGGACCTCTAGAGACTTCAAGAGCAGGATTATTTGAGAGAAGATAATATTAGATATGCCTAGAGTGAACATATAAGACATGCTCAGCTGACCAGTGAAAGAAATGAGCTTTAGAGGTGAGAGAAAAAGAGAGACAGAGCGAGAGCAAGAGAGAGAGAGTTCACTGACCTCTTCCTGCTTTGGACCGTGTGCGAGTGCGCTTGTCGTCAGTATCCAAACTCATCTGTCAGAGAGAAAAGGAGAGAGTTAAGACTACAACGATAGATGGAGGAGACACACACACACACCATACATTCAGGTTAATGAAGTCATGAATAATGTATAAAAAACACATTTCCATAGTGTAAATACTCACTGGGAGCACTATTTCTCTTTTATACTGCAAACACTAAGATAGAAAGATAGATCAGCAGAGAAATGGATAAACAGACAAAGAATGACAGATGGACAGACAGAAAAAAAAGACAGAGAGAGAGAGAGAGAGAGAGAGAGAGAGAGAGATAGATAGACAGACAGACAGACAGACAGACAGACAGACAGACAGACAGATGAACTACGCATAGATAGATAGATAGATAGATAGATAGATAGATAGATAGATAGATAGATAGATGAACTACGGATAGATAGATAGATAGATAGATAGATAGATAGATAGATAGATAGATAGATAGACAGACAGACAGACAGACAGATAAACTACGGATAGATAGATAGATAGATAGATAGATAGATAGATAGATAGATAGATAGATAGATGAACTACGGATAGATAGATAGACAGATAGATAGACAGATAGATAGATAGATAGAAATACGGATAGATAGATAGAGATAGATAGATAGATAGATAGACAGACAGATAGATGAACTACGGATAGATAGATAGAAAAATGAACGGCAGACAGACAGACAGACAGACAGACAGACAGACTGATGGATAGACAGAAAACATGACAGAGATTAAATAAAAATAATAGTTAAATTGCCGTACATTTTTCGGTTTTCTCCTTCCTAACCTTTATGTACCCATCATCAGCGTATAAATGACTGGCCGTGAACAATAAATGTGATTGGACGGACAGAGAGAGACAGCAGTGCACGGCATCTGCCAGAGGAGCGTTCACGGCCCCATGGCAAGCTCGAGTGCTAATTACAATAGCAATATTAACCGCAGCGATAGAAATAACACAAACACAGGCACTCCAAATCACTGTAATTCCTCCCGCACAGAGTCCCCGATCGCTACACTCGCTGCGCTTTCTGGCACAAAAGGAGCAGGTGTCAATCCCTCTCAGTCTCGCTCACACACACACACACACTCAGACGGAGGGAAGTCTGCTCACTGTAAAGCCATCGGATCTTTTCTACCGGCACAATGGTGCCATTAGCTTTGATTACTTTACTGCGATTTAAATGGAACGGAATCCTTGAAAATCCACGAAACTCTCTCCTTTTGACCCTCCGTGAGCGCTGCTCACCCCGCTCCCAGCTGCCGCCTTTAATACAGCGCTGGAGCTGGCAAGGGCACACTGCACTTTCACAGAGGAGTTTCTCTTTCACACGCTCCCTTTCTCTTTCTTTTTCATCCCTGCGCACTCTCTCTGCCAGTGCCACTTCCTGTTGATTGCCGACTTTTCAGCACGGGCGGATAATGAGTGTGTTGTGTTGCATTTGAGGGAGTTTGCGTATGGGGCGATGGAAGTTGGCTGTGTGTGTGAGTGTATCCGGGCAGACAGGTGCACAGAGTCTCTCTTCCTCTCTCAGGGGTGTTTTGATCACAAGCACGCATGTGCTTGAGCAACAAGCCGGCTTTTTGTGCGCCGATACTCTGAGCTCGACTTGTCAGCCTGGGAGGAAAGTTTTCTCACATAGATGATCAAATAGAGACGGCGGACTCAAACACTGAGCGTTGTGTTTGTGCGAGCGTGTATGCGGTTCGCCCATCTGCGAGTCTTCTATGCCCTCTCTGTATCTCTCGAAACAAGCTTTGTAACTTTCTGACCCCAAGCACAAAAGCCAGGGGCAGATGCGTGTCGTTTTATTCTTTACCCACTGTAGCTTCCTCTAGTCTCTCACTGCCGTCTCCTCAGTGTCAACACATGAATCAAACAGGCCGTGAGGGCTTTCATGTTTGTGTAACCATAGCTACGCATCTCTTTCCAATAGGTGAGCGCATCAGAGTTTGCATTCCTTTTTTTATATTTCAAATTCCACCTCATTAAATCTGCATGTTCCTGCGAAGGTGTTTGTGATGAGCAAGACAGTGTCATCTTTCTTTCGTAATATCATTCAAAGGCCTTTTAATGTTTTCAAACCTGTCCTTTCCCCTGCGTTTTTAATTACGGCTGCTGGCATGAGAAATGAGAGTGATTGTGAGAAGGAGGGAGAACTGGAAGAGGAGCATGGGGACGGCGAAATGAGCGAAACATTTTTGGCAGAAAAATGCGAACGCTAAGATAAAGCCAACATATTTTTTTTACCACTTAGAGTGGGAGAACGTCCACGCATATCCCTTCTGGCCGTGTGCTACATTATTAATTGTGTCCCTCTCTTCTCCATACAAGCGGACGGAGTCGCTCCTTCGTGCTCTTCTGACAGCTCTATGTAAATTGCTGGCTGGGGGCAATGACTTCACAAAGAAGGTCACCCCTCCTCCTCCGGTGCGCATAAATGAGCCTTTTATTCATTTTCGCATTTACAAGAAGAGGACGCAACCAGGCCCGGCGTGGAAACCAGTGCTGGAGTGACAGGACCACTGACATCTCCAAAATTACCTGCGGAAAGCATCGGCCAATTAAAGAAGGCCAATGCGGTCGCCAAGGAGATCTGAGCCATCCATCAGGGGAGCGGAGTTAACATGCACTATCACGGCCTGATTGACAACCGAGAGAGGTTTATGCTTGTGTGTATGTGTGTGTATAAACTCGTCTCTCTCTTGTGTGTTTTCTTTTAAGAGCTTGTGGTGGCTTGAGAATAAGCTCGGCTCTGATTCCTTTGCACACAGTTGGATGACGCTGATCAGTCGGAGTTTGGTATTATCTAATTGGATGCTCTTAAAAGCACTGCCTGCAACTGCAACCCTTTAAACATTTCAAATTAGATCGATAAATCAATCGCTTCAGATGAACTCTTTCCATCAGAGTGGAGGAAAAAAAACACATTTATGGGCCCACGGGAGAGAGCGAAGACTCTCTTACTCTTGTTTTTTTTCTCTCTCTCCCCCATTAGAAATCTCTTCCAGTGAATTTCCCAATGCAGAAGTGAAAGAGATAGATGGTTGGAAATGTGGTCTGTTCCAAATAAAAAGCATGTAGAAGAAAGAGTGAAAGCGGAGGAAAAGGGATGCATCCACTTAAAGCCAAAAACACACACCTAAGCAGAAAAAGGAAAGGGGGGAGGAGGATGAGAGAGAGAGAGAGACTTTCTTTTATGTTGATGAAAGATAGCAAACAAAAGCAGCTCAAGGACAGCCCCGCTTTCAAACCTCTCCAGTTTTCCTAAATAATGCAAGAAAGCTCTAAAAACGAAATTAGGTTGAGTCGAACAGCCCAATTCTTCATAATTACGGGGCGCGGGACACTTTAAAATCTCAGCTCATTCAGAGGGGGGGTTAGGTTGCTCTGCCAAAACCCATTCTAGGTCAAGCTGGCATGAACTGCGCACGTCGCCGTAATACAACGCTGACTTCCTTTCATAGTGTGCTGACAGACAGAACTGATGAATGTCATAAATGTATAGCCCTCTTTCGCCTATAATTGTGCCAACTTGGCAGGAAGCCCACGTTTCCGTGTGGCGATTGGCTGACGGACTCGGGCAACTCACTTTGATTGGTCGGCTCTGCAGTCTGAGAGAGGGCCGGCAGCGGCTGATCTTGTCTCCTCGCGTCCAGCGCTGGTTCAGGAGTTTCCCCCGGTACTCATTTTCTGTTTGAGAAGAGAGGGAGAGAATGCAATAAATGAAAATGAAAAAAAAAATGAAAATGAAGGGAAAAGACAGTCACGTCAGCATCTGCGCTGGCAGTTGGAAGAGTTTTTGCGGAGCGAGGCCAAAGGAGTGTTCGGTTCGAAGCGCTGTAACAGACTGCATCAGCAGTGAAACGGCCAGATCATCTCGTCACCTGTCCACCTGCATCTGAAACCAGCAGCCTCAGCACACCAAACACAACCCCCTCCATCCCAACAGCAAGACACACACTCGCAACCATAGACTACATGCCTCCCCCCCCCCAAAAAAAACATTTTTTATTTTAAAACTGTTATAAATTATACTATAAACAGAGTTGCCCTGTCACTGATCCACATATAGACCATAGAAAAAAGTGAGATTTGTCTTTGGGTGTAAATGCATTAACTAATATAATATATTGACAGCACTATATGCGTTGACTGAAAGGTGCTTAATGTCATATGTGTGAAGTGCCAGTTTGACAGGTCCTGATGGGGGCTGGGCCTTTTACACATGTGACCTATGCACTTCTAATTAAAGAGAGGCGAGAACTAAAAAAAAAAAAAAAAACTCGCACATACGCGCATGCATATGCATGCTAAAGCACCCCAGCTGGAAGCTCTGTCAGTCTGCTATTAGAATCAATCACTTTTGTGCATTTTTATTGAGCTTTTAGCAGGCAGGAGTGTAAGAGAAGGGAGGGGTCGCAAAGACAGAACCGTGCTGGGGGAGGGAATTTGGTCAGTAAATAATGAATCAACCATAAATCAGATTTTTTTCCCCCACCTCCTTTCTTTTTTTTTTTTCATCAGGGTAATAGTCCATCTCTCCATAAACCAGCAACCCAACCCCCCTCTGGCACACACATGATAGACGCGCATGATAAAAAGATAAAAGAATGTCCCAATAAAATCGGATCCCCTTGCTTCTGCTATCAAATGCAGGGCGCATTAAAATAATCATTATATTCATCAATGAGCACGAATCAGACATTGTTCATGAAATCTCACAGCTGACACCCCCCCCCCACCCCCACCCCGGTTCATAACTCGCTTTTGTTTAGCTGTCAACAATACCGCAGGCAACAAACTCTTAAAAGTTACGTGAGGAAATCTTCTGTGGATTTCAACGTTCGAAACACATAAAAACATGTTCTAACCCTTCATGCTTTGCCTTTGAGATGATCAGAGGACATCAGAGAACTTTGTGTAGTGTCACAAAGATCTTGAATATCTCTGTCAAGTCTATAAGTCATATCAAGAATGTTTGTGTGTTGAGTAAAAATTATTTCTGTGAAAGTTTTTTCAATGTAAAAAAAAAATGTATATATATATATATATATACATACATAAAACACACTTTTTAATTTATACACATTTAAAAAAATTGACACTTTTTTAAGTTGGTGTGGCAATTTTTTTATATCAAAATACTTTTTGAAGCTATGTTCCTTCCATTTGCAGTTGTAAAGAATTTGGGTTCTTTAATCAGAAGAATCATCGTCTCTATAACAACTTCTGTTTTCAGTTTTGGTGTATTGTAGTAAGAGGTATGAAACATCTGCCATACTCCTTTTGCCTCTTCTGCTCTCGCCTGTGTCCCTTTCTTTTACTTTCCTCTCTTTACCTTTATCTCAATCTGGTGTTTTCTTCCTTTAAAAGGAGGCTTCCATCTGTTTCTTATTGGGCACTAAAACTCACCTCGCGCTCTCAGAGAGAGAGAGAGAGAGAGCCAAAGAGCAGGAGAGCGAAAGAGAAAGAGTTTGCTGTCAGTAAAAGAGGAGCCTTTAAACATGCCGAGCTTCTGACTCTGTCTCTCTCACTTCCCCCTCTAACATCTGCCCTTCTCTCTTAGCAAGCACAAAATAAACAAAGCAGGCAGATCTGATTTGCCTCCTAAAACTCAGCGCAGCAGCAACAACAACCCAGAAAAAGACAGGCAGGATGCCAGTCATCAGAGTTAGAAAGCTGTAGGGCATTGTCAGTAAAAGCATTTCCAATGCCCCTTACACACACACTCCCACGCCGGCACGGAACAAAACGCTTATTTATCAACTTTCAGCCCTCTTCTAAAAAGTGACTACAACAGCACTACTGTGCATCCTTCCCCCCCAACGCTCTCTCGCTTTTTCTCGTTCTACAAATTTCAAGCCAAATAAACAGAACCGCGAGGCGCAAAGGGCTCTTTAAAATCTCACCATAAACCCGGGCCGTATAGCCGACTCCACACTTTCCGGCCTTCTGAAACGGCCAGCCTCAATAATCCACCCCCTCTATAACCTTGATGGCTCAGGTGCCACTCATTCGAAAGGGAAAGGCAACATTAATAAAGCGAAACAGTGCATCATTTACAGATGGGCTGGAGAGACTATTATCTGATTGGCTCCTGCGAATGTTCACTTTAAAGTATTACACTACAAGAGGAACAAGAGATTAATAAATGATCTGTGATAGTTGTGCTACTGCGAGACAGCCAAAGGAGACGGAGATGAGTGTAAACAAATCAAGAAAATCATGTCATGCAGCTGAAATCCATCATAGTGATGCCGAGTTGTCTGAGACAGGCATAAATCCATAGTTTAGATTAAATAGGAATGGATGCCTTCGCGGTAATCCACGGGTGACACATCTGCACTCTCTGCTCCAGTTAAGCAGGATTTAACTTCAACTTTGTGATTAGAGAACAAGCAGAAAGCTCTCAGCAAGAGCAAAGGTGAAAGAATAACGCTGGCCCGCGAGACACACTCCAACCTAATTATTATAAAAACAATACCACCAAAATACATTTAACATTTGTGGTGCATTCATTGTATTATTCTTTTCAGAAGATTAAAAAAATCGACTTGTGCCTGAGAGTCAGCAGCAAGTAATAAAATTAGATTCTCCTTCATGTCAAAACGAGTCAAAGTGCCTTTGAGAGCTACGGGCTCTCGTTTTTTTCCCTTTATGACACACCACGGAAAACACCATGACAACCACGAGCAGCAGAAAGAGGCCAACTCAGAGAGTGACTCTGCGTTAAAGGAGCAATGGCAGAATTCGCCTTTGTCTGGGCTTCTTAAATAGACAGACACGCTCTCAAGGATACGGACAAGTTTAGAGGTTAAATATCAATATTCTTTAAAGCTTCTGCTAAGGTGTGCTATGTGCTTCCAGTCCTGTGGAAACTCAGCAAATTGATTCTAAAATGATTCGTTCAGATATGTTCAGTGCCTCTGTTTGTAGGCCTGCATCCGAAATCACATACAACACAAACTCATACTATAAAGAACTTACTTTTTTTTGTAGTAAATATTTGTTCAAAATAAGTACCTAAAGATATGTGATTTTGGACACAGCCTAGATATTTGTGCACGTCTTTTGGTGTCCAATGAGTGCGTCACTGAATCATTCACTCAACAGATTCTTTTAAAACCCCGGGTCATTCACGAACAAAACGAGTCATAATAAAATATATTATACTTTAATAAAATCTGCGTTCAAGTCTAATAAAAGAAAAACCTTCAGAAATAAATGTTTTAACATCATATGCGTGACTTACATGATGAATAAAGTGAATGAACAAGATATCTTAGTTCATTCAGTGTCAGAGATGTCACGTTCACAGGGACAGTTCACCCAAAAATGGAAATGTTTGGAAAGTTGTTCAAAACCTGTATGAGTTTCTTTCTTCTGCTGAACACAAAAGAAGATATTTTGAAGAATGTTGGTAACCAAACAGTTGACGGTAGCCAATGACTTCCAGGACAGACAAATACTATAGAAATTGAATGGGTGCCATGATCAACTGTCTGGTTACCAACATTCTTCTAAATATCTACTTTTGTGTTCAGCAGAAGTAAGAAACTCAAGCAGGTTTATAACAACAGGAGGGTGAGTAAATAATGACAGAATTTTCATTTTTATGTGAACTTTCCCTTTAAAACTTGACTCGTTCATCAAACGCACGTGTTCGTTCAGGAGGTCCAACCAATGATTTTGCTTCTTCACATCCCGGGCTCGTGCCATAGTCAAATTTTAAAGGCAGGAAAGTTTTACAAAATGAAGAAGACACTAAACGTAAATAAGGACATGTGGGAGACCGAGAGAAATTATTAAAAGATTAGTTCTAAACACCGAACTTTAAGAGCAGGAAAACACAGTTACCCAAAACTTAAGTGAATTACATGTAAAGTAGCACACGTGAGTGAACGAGACCGATTCGTTCAAAACACCGAACGAAACAATGGCGCGGTTGTCGCGCGACTAAAACAGCACAAACATGCATTCTAAATCACCGATCCATTTAGCTGCATGCAATTCAGTGTTTCAAGGCTTAAAGGCTGCTCTAAATGGCACCTTTCTTCACTAATGATAGGGGCGACCCTGACCCTCGGCCCCAGTGGCGTGGCTTTCTGCTGTGCTCTGAATGAGAAGAGCGCAATTTGGCCCAGCTGCTCCATTCCACATGTTTATTACTCTCTCCTCTCCGGCAAATCCGTGGCACCTGCTGCAGCACTGCATGCATCTTTATTTCCCCCCACTTTTATATCACTAGTTTCCTGTCTTATGGACTGAGCGACAAACAAGCGCCTATTTCGAGCGTTTAGCGCCTTTGGACAACCAAAATGAGCATTAGCGTTGGTATATCGCAAACACCCCCCTGTTTGAATATGATAGGAATTAATCCGCGGATAAGATTAAACGGCGATCTGTGAAGACACAGATTTCATGATGCGGGTGAAAAGAGCGTCTGCGTGCACCAGATGATCCGCTATAGTATCATTTGTATATAAGACTGAGCACATTGTTCGGTTATATATTAACTGACAGAAATAATTGAGAAAACTTGCAAGGATTCCCCCCACCGCACAGATAGCAGCATCCTATTTGATTCAACTCTGGAGGTTCCTGACGACCGCGCAATTCTGCGCAATTTCCGCAAACAGATAGATAGGATCTTGTGAAAGTTATTACAAAACCAGTTTCTAGGCGAGCGAGATAAAATAAACGACTCCATGAATCAATGTTGCGCTCAGCTGACCTTTATTGTTCACAGTGCTGAATATCGTGAAGTGGATGACGCTAAAATGCGGTAGGCGACCATCACAACATTAGCAGCAACATTTGTCAGCTGATAGGCTACATGTTAGGAGATGCAAGTGTTGTAGTACTTTTTTTCGCTATATTTCTCAAAGCTTTGGTATATTTTCATACAAACTAGTTGAGGAACTTCTCTCAAATATAAGGGCAAGTTGTATAACAGAAAACAAATGCACTTTAAATGTAGTGCATGTGCATGTATTTACTGTGGTGGTAATCAAATGTAGGCCACTCTCGTTTCATAATAAACATGTTAATTCACAGTGGAAAACATTTTAATTAAAATCAGCAATTAAATAAAAAAAAGCCTAAACAAACACTGTCTCATCTTCTCTTTGCAGGTTCAGATGAGTGTTACAAGCCTCAAAGTTTCCACCATGTTATTTTTATGAGCAGATGTAGCAAATTAATAAAGATAACCTGTTGATTCAGATGACAGTATCAATCTGAAAGTTTTTTTCGTTTAACATCCATTAGCACAAATCAAATTATAAAACAGATGAAATTTCCCTTATTTTTTGATCCCGTAACTCATATAGTGACGTACAACTTCTATCTTCACCTCATGAGAGCAGTGCTTATGTATATTATTTCACCCCTGTAGCTCATGTTTAATTAGTTCAACTGATGGTGTTACACATCAGCCTGTTGTACCACACTCCCTGTTCTCCTCTACACACTGATAGTGGAATTACTGGCTGTCATTGAGCCAGAAGCCTCAGACGATGAGAAGTTAGAAACACTTAAAGCTCACTAACTCCAGTTACTTTGTACATAGCATTAGGCTTATGGCTCTAGAACAGCCATATATAACATGTAAAACAAAAACAATAATAATGAAATCCAATAAATGGTATATATAGCCTATATATTGTACACACACAAAGTATAGGTTCACTGTTATTACATGATCACATCTGACTCCCAGATAACACACATTCACGTTCACTACGTCCACCATCTTGGTTGCAGGTGCTTTGATATTATACTTAATACAATAGTGAATGACTAACACATCAGCCGGAATACTGAGCAATATGAGACACAGACGCATTAATCACTCATTAGAAATGAACAGGGGCGGGGATGGATGCAGAGAACGGGCGTTATTGCTTCAACTCTCATGACTTTTCTTCTGCGCATCTCACCAGGGGCGGTTGACATTTAAAGAGAGCATCTCTCCACTCTGTTTTCTGCAGCAGAAAATCAAATGGCCACCCCTCCTTCTTCTTCTTCTTCCACGCCATTCGTGCACTCGGCCGGGAGTCCTGCGCTACGCCCATTGTTCGACCTTAATTACACAGAGCCATATGGAAGCAACTCCGTATGTGTGCCAAAAAGATGGAGATTTTATACAACTACATGACAGTGAGCACTTACAGTGCGATCACGCCGAACCCAGGCGAACATATCAATCGGAAAAATTATAAACACACAAGCACGTAAACGCGATAAAGTGGATTAAGAAATAAACAGTTTTGACTAAAGCGCGCCGCGCGCATTAAACAGTACGCTATTTATGCGCGAGAAAAATAAGTCAGATATGGAATATTGACACGGCATTCCCGATTGATCTCGAGGATCAAACCAAAGTCAGAAAACAAATAGGCATCGCTGCGTTTGCACAAGAGCGCCATATCTGACTGTTTCTCCATCACTTTTACCATGTCAACTCCACACACTCTCCGCTGGAGCCTCTTCTAGCAGGGAAGCATGGACACACTCACACTATCCTTTCCGAAACAGACTCGCTTGTACGAACTATAAGCCAGCAAACATCTTACTTCAAAGATGATCAAAATCAATCATCGATCAAACAAGTGTGATGAGGATAAAATATGAAAATAAAGCGGCACCCTTCAACGTAAAAGCCATTAACCTTGATCTGTAGGGCATCTCGGAATGGGATGATCTAGATATGTAGTCAACATCCTTGGCTAGCAAATGATAAAATAATACAGCGTGAAACATTTATAATATCTTTTAACAACTCAACCAATGCCTCTAATCCCTGAGTTCAGATACATATCTCAAAGATCCCACCGAGGGATTTTTTTTTTGGTAATCAACAAAAAGAACCAAAACTATTTATATTTCACATATGAAGCCAAATGACATGATCATGATTACCTGAGTGGGGAAAAATAATCCCGAAAGCTGCTCCGACAGACGCTTCTCTCGTCTTCGACGTGTATATTCAGTACGCTGTGAGACAGTTTGGGTTAAAATATCCCATTTATATTTTTTGTTCTAAAAGAAAACTAAACTCTACTTCAGTAGTATCCCGAAAGATTCAGTGACAGCGGGGA
This sequence comes from Phoxinus phoxinus, assembly GCF_949152265.1. Lineage (NCBI taxonomy): Eukaryota > Metazoa > Chordata > Actinopteri > Cypriniformes > Leuciscidae > Phoxinus > Phoxinus phoxinus. Next base: position 18,560,353 of record NC_136893.1, read on the forward strand.
AGAGATTCGGCTCTTCGCTGGTGCTGTAACGGACGAGCGAGGATCCAGAACGGGGCGGTATGAACGCTACTTGTTTGTAAGCAAAAACATGGCTTCATTTGCCTTTGTCAGCGAGAAAACGTAATATTGACTTACCTTTCCCTCATGAGCCATTGTCCCCCACCTCCTCCCTCCGCCCTTTGCCATGACATCACGAAAGCTGTAGTAAAACCTACAACATCGATGGGCTGGGCTTTGAATATCCCCCCGCAATAACTCAACGGGCATGTGTACAGCCATGCACACTCTATTTCATACTCTTGTCTTTCTCAGTGCACACACACACACACACACACACACACACACACACACACACACACACACACACACACACACACACACACACACACACACACACACACACACACACACACACACACACACACACACACACACACGATCGCTTTCCCTCTCCGTCTCCCTCTCTCTAACACCCACACCCACGATCCAACTACAAGGGATTTATACAAGTTCTCCTTTGTGCCAGAAACAAGATAATCATAAAGGTTATTTAATGGTTCAGCAAAGAAGATAGATAGCTCTCTATGGATATTGAGTCGGTTATGGTTCTTTCGAGATTAAAACCATTTTTGATTTTACAATATATTCAGATCAGTAGCCTATATTTGCTTCTCAATCCCTTGATGCACCAGTATGTATGGTTTTAAAAGAGTAAAAAGTTCTTAAAAAAGGTTCTTCTGTCGCATATGCAAGCTTTATTTTCAAGAGTGACGGAAAAACGCTGGCGGATAAGTAGTAGAGCAAATGCGTGTTTTAAACATCAAATACCTCTTATAGTTCAGAGTGCGCGTCGGGTCGCTGTTACTTTAAATTCTAATAGCGTAAGCTGCTTATTTTACGCCCAGTGATTAATCTTTAATATTGCACAAAAGCATGCATATGTCGCTGGTGTTATCTGAACCCTCCCTCCTGACTCTTTCCGAATGGTACTGTCCAGTGCAGTGATTCACACAACATTTCATGGGCAATGCCCCACTATAGTAAAGTTGTATTAGTAAAGACTACTATACTGTCATTTATGTGTTATGCATTGGTATATATATATATATATATATATATATATATATATATATATATATATATATATATATATATATATATATATATATATATATAACTGTGCTGCCAAAAGAGTGGGAGGCAACATAAAATGGGACTTCAACACCGTACTGTCTTCTTCACTGAAAACAGACGAATGTAACTTGGAATGACTCCTAAATGTTGCACACACCGCTGTTGTGCTTTGTTGTTTTGTAACCATTAGTGAAAATGACAACCATTCATTACAAGCCATTTGAGAATATTCTCCACAAATGCCACTCTTTATCTTCTGTCTCCATGCTGCACACGGGGGGAATTTTCAAAAAGCCAACCTTCGCCTTTCAGAAATTCTATTAAGTTCTTATCTCTTTGCGGCAGGCTCTTTTTTGCTGTCCCATTGTTATGCATTGGAGCTGAAATCAATCACGAAGTGTCCACGCTGCATCAATATGATTTGAGTTGCCTCACTAACCGAGACACAATCCAATAAACAAAAGACAGAAGAGAAACCATACCTAAAAAATAAGTTACACTCCCCTGCCATAAGCACTCAGAATGAGATTCACAGGAGCGAGAATGGGACACGTGCGATTGCTTCTTCAGCAGTCTCAATGAAAACTTTGAGAATAAATGGTAAGAATAAACACCGGGAACACACGTTCAACATTTGCGCTCGGCTAGGCTTCAGGACCTCAGACAGCGCTTTGGCCCAGTACCACGGACAGCGACCAGGAGGAAAAAGACACCCGCCGCTTCCTCTCTTTAGACAGAAACATTACGGGTGTGATGCGTTTAAACGGAAATGCTGAAAGGGTTAAACTAAATAACAAGATCGGAGACATTGTGCAACCATGCAGGAAATAAGATACACATGCATTGATCAGTGTTCAGTTATTCAAAAACGTCCAATAGGGTCGACATTTTAAGGGAATTATGTCAACAGTTTCTTTAAAAAATGATTAAAAAAAATATGAATGTGCTGACGTGATGCATAACGACAGTCCTTATGTCGATGTACGATGTTCGTTCCGTTCCGAACTAAACCGCCAGTGTAAAATCATATTTTTAAAATGAGAGAAATCACTGCTTATTCTGAATATTTACAGAATGCAGATCTTTTTTCTTGTTTGCAGATCAGAATGAATCAGCCTAATACAAAAGAAGTACATCAAAAAGAAGTGTTTGATAAAATTACAAGAATGATGCAGGGAATGCGTATTATGCATGTTTAATAACATCTTTGTGATGACCACTGGCAACAGCTGGTTCTTAAATTCTAAGACTAGAATCTTTAGACACCGCACACTACACGACTTTAAATATCGACTGAGTGCAACTGGAACAAACTCGTCGTAACAACCAAATTGCATTCATAATCTGCCTGACAGTCGTTAAGTGTGTCCCCTTAAAGCGATCGCTATGTGTACCTGCACAGGCGAACGGGCCTACTTTTAGGCTACACTAGTCTAGTGTAGGCCTACTATGACTAAATTGTAATCTAACTTTTGTGGCCACTGAAATGCTATCTTACATCAAATAAGGGTACGCTGTAAAAAACAAAACAAATCTGTATTATGCATTACAACATCTGTTTTTTTTTTAAGAGCTTATAACAATAAAAAAAAATCGAATTCAAAGTGGTCAAAAAGCAGGTATATAGTTTATAACGTGGACACCACTTTTCTTTACAAATTAAAAGCAGCATTTAAGCTTAAGCTTGTAACAGAGTATTTGGGCCTATAACAATCACAGATTCAAAAAAACACTGTAAAAAATATATGATCAATAAGTTATGACGACATATATTTTTACATTGCTTTAACTCATCAAAATAAGTTAAGCCACTTTTTAAAACTTTTTTTTAGCTATACAAGATTCAACTCTTTTTTAAAAAAGTCAGTTTAATGTAATTTTAATTAAAATGCCTTAAACATCTAAGTTGATTGTACTATTTTATTATTATTATTTTTTTTTACAGTGAATGTAGCCTATACTTGTATAGCCCTCTTGAATTTCAGCCAGTTGTGTCAATTCAAAACGTCACAACTCGATTAAAGCGGTTCAGTGTCATAAATTGGTTTTAATTTCCTCAATATATCCAGAACTGTCCAATTGCGTTGCAACTCCACTGAAAACAATACACATTCTTTAACGCGGCGTGTCTCTGGAGCGCATTCAGGATGCCTGTATAAATATTGCATAAGGGAGTCAGCTGTGAGTGGGCCGGAGGGGCCCCAAACTCCGCGAATGGCCTTGACAGATGGAACAAGCTGACAGACAACAACAGAAAGAAAGTTTGAATGCGCCTCTGGGCTGGTATTGTGTCCGCCACTATCCCCCGGGAAACAAACCGCCCTTTGTCTAAACACTTCAACAGCTCTGAAGTAAAAAAAAAAAAAAAAAAAAAAAAAAAGGGTCTAGACGAGGTTCCTGGAAGTTATGATTTGTATAGATGTTCTATATTTAGACCTCAATACGACAAGCTTTCAACACATGCCTAAAGCGACAAAAATGATTAACTATAAATCCTCACAATAGAGCGAAGCAAGACGAAATCTGATATCTATTCCGATAAACACACTACACTATTGCATGCGTTAAATTTTGTTAACGAATATTAACATTAAACACGGTTCATATAAGATACAATAAATGCTTAGGCTATACACTGCCAAATCTCGTGTACCAGCAGTCTAGCCAACTTTTTAGACACCTGTTAATCAAACCATTTTCGTCGTGTACAGTTAAAACAGCCAAATAGGAGACAGCGAAGACTAACTGACCTAAAAAAGTCCCACACAGCTTCATGGTTGCGGCTCCGAGTTTCCCATAAGCGTCTGGCAAGTCCTGAGAAAGTAAACTTGAGTGGAAAAGTTGAGGACAAAATTACTACAACTTCTCTTTGAAAGGAGCGAAGGAGGGGTGCCGGCTGACGTCAGAAGCCTGCCCAGCCAATCAGAGACCAGCATGTGGGTAATTGTATCCTACCTCCGCAAAACTCTCAGCCAATCAAAACAATTGTCTTCAGTTCTCAACAACAAAGCCTTTAGAATGCCAACAGAAGGGACTACCGGCAGCTGTGCGCTTTCAGCTTAGAAGAAGTTTCTCAACAATGCATGCAGTCACAAACTATATCACACTGCAGAAAAGTTTTGGTGAATTTGACTGCGAATCTCTGTTCATATTTAAACCGATATCTGTTGTATTTAAAAAAATAATAATGTTTACTTGCGTTTTCTATATATCGAAATCTCTCTCAAAGAATCCAAGTTTTCCTTAATTAAAAGTTCATTAAAATGATATAGGCTATTTAGGTTAACTTTCAGTGTCTGGCCTTTAACAATAAAACAAATCACTTTAACAAGTACTCAACAACCTCATCTGGTTACATTTTGTAAAAGAACAGCATTTTTTGCTGTAAACAAGTATTTAGTCAAAGTGAGAGTACATGAGTGTCCCCTCAACTTTAAGCTTTGAAGTCATTTATTTCTATTAAAACAAAAATAACTTTTTTTTTCTTTTTATAGGAAAGTCACATTAAAACTTCAAAAGAGTACTTGTTTCTACTAAGGAGACAACAGTATCAGTGAAGAGTTTGAGATGAAATATTAAACAAGCGATGAAGAAAACAATGAAAATATCAGGGCAAATAAGGTAAATATATATATATATTTACTGTGCAGTACTAATCAAGCCATAATTTTTATAAATACATATCATTATATAAACAATCCATATCATTTTGTGAACTCAGTATACAATACTAGCTATGAAATTTGCAAGTAAAAAAGAAAAATGAGGCCAATTGATGTTTAAAATCAGTTTCCATTACAGAATGATAATAAACACAACAGGTCATTTGAGATGTGCTGAAAACGACACTGTGGTCGAAATGAGAGAAAAAAACACACAAAAAAGACTATTCTCCTGTGATGCATGCATCCACTGTTAGTAGACAGATACAGCAAGAGTGTTAAAGAGGTCATTTAAGTCCACAAGGCCAAAAGTGCACAGAAACACCCACATGTATGAGCCTAAATGTCTATAAGTGAGGCCTTTAGAAAAGCCTATTCTGTGTGGCCTTATTCTCTTTAAACTTCTCTGAGACTGAATTTCATCTTTAAGGGGCATTCATGAGGAAACCTGTGTATTAGTTCACAGTCATGATTTAAACCGCAACAAAACTGTGCGAAACAAAGCAGCCCAAGAGCGACGCTCATCTCTTTTAAAATGGAATTACGACTCCTCTTTTGGGCAAGAAATTCTCCCCTCCTAATTCGCTCACTCGTTTCTTGCACTCAGTTACATCATTAACACATACCTCTCCTTCAACCTCTTTCAAATGTGAAGCACCCGCTCACCCAAAACAAACAAAGTCCAGGAAATAAATGTCTGAATCGAGCGAGGGGGAAATGAGCAGCAGAAGTGAAGGGTGTGGAAGTCCCCCAGTGGGTTTGGCAGGGTCTGGGCTCTCTTTTAGCAGATGGCTCCTCTGATAATCGTGTCCTCTCTAGGCCCATCTCCATGCCCCGACTCCGCGTTGCCATGGCGAGGGGGCCGGCGGAGAACATGTAATGCATTTGCTGCTTATTAAATTTGCCTTCTGACAAAGAGAGGCTCTCACTTAAAAACGAGAGCAGGCCCGGGCAGAGAAGAGCAGGCCCGATTCTCTTTATCACAGACTACCAGACGCCCTGCTGTATTCTTCCACTACGGCATACACTCATTGACCTATTAACTTCCAGGCTGCCTCCTCCCCCCTCACTTATGAAGGTCTACACAGGCCCCCCTTTCGGGCTTCTGTGGAGTGAGGGTCTGTGCACCCCTTTGCCTGACCCCCCCGACCTGTCGACATCATTGCTGCGCATGAGAGAGAGTTGGAGAGGCCGCCGCTGAACCGTGATGTGCCCTACAGCTGTCTGCGGCAGCACAAAAAGAAAAGAGAAAGACAAGAAAGAAGTGAACGTATGCACAAACCGCCTGGAAAGTGCATGAGTATGAGCGAGAGAGCAGGGCTGTACAGAGGATTCAGAGACGCTGAGGCTGAGAACGGGAAATAATGCTGATTAACTGCAGTCTCAGGAGCGTGACTCTGAATGTGTGGAAACACGCAGGGAAAGTGAGGGGACTGATCAATTAAACTAGGCTGACATTTCTAACAGTTCGAATATTTCAAACTACCCATATAAATCCACACCAAATTTGATGCCACTACATTTCTTATGTGATTTTGATCATTCAAAGGGAAATCCTTGTGGACAGACAGAGAGATATATAGATAATAAAATATAGACAGACAGACAGACATCTAGATAATAAAAGATAGACAGGCAGACAGACAGACAGATAATAAAAGATAGATAGACAGACAGACAGATACATAGATATACAGACAGACAGACATACATACAGATAGATAATAAAAGATAGACAGAGAGACAGATAATAAAAGACAGACAGACATCTATATAATAAAAGACAGATAGATAGACAGACAGACAGACAGACAGATAGACATCTAGATAATAAAAGACAGATAAACAGATACACAGACAGACAGATAATAAAAGATAGACAGACAGACAGATAATAAAAGACAGACAGACAGACAGACAATAAAAGATAGACAGGCAGACAGACAGACAGATAATAAAAGATAGATAGACAGACAGACAGATACATAGATATACAGACAGACAGACATACATACAGATAGATAATAAAAGATAGACAGACAGACAGATAATAAAAGACAGACAGACATCTATATAATAAAAGACAGATAGATAGACAGACAGACAGACAGACAGATAGACATCTAGATAATAAAAGACAGATAAACAGATACACAGACAGACAGATAATAAAAGATAGACAGACAGACAGATAATAAAAGACAGACAGACAGACAGACAATAAAAGACAGACAGACAGACAGATAATAAAAGACAGATAGATAGATAGACAGACATACATATACATAGATATACAGATACATAGATACACAGACAGACAGATAGATAAAATATAGATAGACAGACATACATATAGACAGACGGACAGACAGACAGACAGACAGATAATAAAAGACAGACAGACAGATAGATAGATAATAAAAGACAGACAGACAGACAGATAATAAAAGACAGATAGATAGACAGACAGACATGCATATACATAGATATACAGATAGACAGATACATAGATACACAGGCAGACAGATAAAATATAGATAGACAGACATACATACATACATATAGACAGACAGACAGACAGGCAGATAATAAAAGACAGACAGACAGATAGATATATAATAAAAATAGACAGGCAGACATATAGATAATAAAAGGCAGATAGACAGACATACAGATACACAGACAGACATATAGATAATAAAAAGATAGATAGATAGATAGATAAAATATAGACAGACAGACAGAGACAGACAGACAGATAATAAAAGACAGACAGACATATAGATAAATAGATAATAAAAGATTGACAGACAGACAGACAGACAGATAGATAAAAAATGACAGATAGACAGACATACAGATACATAGATATACAGACAGACAGACAGACAGACAGATAGATAATAAACGGCAGACAGACAGACAGATAATAAAATACATACAGACAGACAGATAATAAAAGACAGACAGACAGATAATAAAATACATACAGACAGACAGATAATAAAAGACAGACAGACAGATAATAAAAGACAGACAGACAGACAGATAGATAATAAAAGACAGACAGACAGATAGATATATAATAAAAATACACAGACAGACATATATATAGTAAAAAGATAGATAGATAGATAAAATATAGACAGACAGACAGAGACAGACAGACAGATAATAAAAGACAGACATATAGATAAATAGATAATAAAAGATTGACAGACAGACAGATAATAAAATACAGACAGACAGACAGACAGATAGATAGATAGATAAAAATGACAGATAGACAGACATACAGATACATAGATATACAGACAGACAGACAGATAGATAATAAACGGCAGACAGATAATAAAATACATACAGACAGATAGATAATAAAAGACAGACAGACAGACAGACAGAGAGACAGATAATAAAAGACAGACAGACAGATAGATAATAAAAGACAGACAGACAGACAGAGAGACAGATAATAAAAGACAGACAGATAGATAATAAAAGACAGACAGACAGATAGATAATAAAAGACAGATATAAAAGATAGATAGACATACAGATAATAAAAGATAGATAGACAGACAGATAATAAAAATAGACAGGCAGACAGATAGATAATAAAAGACAGACAGACAAACAGATAATAAAAATAGACAGGCAGACAGACAGATACATAGATATACAGACAGACAGACAGATACATAGATATACAGACAGACAGACAGACAGACATAGACAGACAGACCGACAGATAATAAAAGACAGACAGACAGATAGATAATAAAAGACAGACAGACAGATAGATAATAAAAGACAGACAGACAGATAATAAAAGACAGACAGACAGATAATAAAAGACAGACAGACAGACAGATAATAAAAGACAGACAGACAGATAATAAAAGACAGACAGACAGACAGATAATAAAAGACAGACAGACAGACAGATAATAAAAGACAGACAGACAGACAGACAGACAGACAGACAGACAGACAGATAATAAAAGACAGACAGACAGACAGATAATAAAAGACAGACAGATAGATAATAAAAGACAGACAGATAGATAATAAAAGACAGAAAGACATATAGATAGATAATAAAAGACAGACAGACAGACAGACAGACAGATAACAAAAGATAGACAGACAGATAATAAAAGACAGACAGATAGATAATAAAAGACAGACAGACAGATAATAAAAGACAAACAGACAGACAGATAGATAATAAAAGACAGATAGACAGACAGACAGATAATAAAAGACAGACAGACAGACAGATAGATAGATAATAAAAGACAGACAATAAAAGACAGACAGACAAACAGATAATAAAAGACAGACAGACAGATAATAAAAGACAGACAGACAGATATATAGATAAAAGACAGACAGACAGATAATAAAAGACAGACAGACAGACAGATAATAAAAGACAGACAGACAGACAGATAATAAAAGACAGACAGATAGATAATAAAAGACAGACAGATAGATAGATAATAAAAGACAGACAGACAGACAGATAGATAATAAAAGAAAGACATAGACAGACAGACAGATAACAAAAGACAAACAGACAGATAATAAAAGACAGACAGATAGACAGATAGATAATAAAAGACAGATAGACAGACAGATAGATAATACAAGACAAACAGACAGACAGATAGATAATAAAAGACAGATAGACAGACAGACAGACAGATAATAAAAGACAGACAGACAGACAGATAGATAGATAATAAAAGACAGACAATAAAAGACAGACAGACAGATAAAACAGGAGGCCTTGTGTCTCAGTGATTTTACCACAGTAAAGGGGAGAACACTTTTTACCGCAGTAAACAGTACTGTATAACAGTAGCCCCAGTGTTATTTTAGTATCATTGATATATTATAATAGTTTTTGTTAATATTCTAAATTTCATCTATTATATTTTCCATTTTCATTTTAGTTAAAGATTTAGGATTTAAGCTAAATAGTTTTGAAAGTAAAATAAAAATGTGAAATTTTAATTTGATATCAGTTTGTTTTATTTCAAGTAATGAAAATGTTGTTTTTAGTTGTAGTTATCGATAATAACCCTGGGTAACCCAAAGACTCTCATGTGGTATTCCTATATAGAAGTTATAATTATTGACACATTTTTCTGTTACATGCTACATTCATCATCATCATCATCATCATTTTTTTGTTTTTGTTTCATTTTAGTTTCAATTCCAAGACCATCATTATTGTTATTCATTTTTTAAATTAATTATTTACATTATATATTACATTAATTATTTATTTTTCTCAAGATGCTTACAGGGCCAAAAAAAAAAGAAAAAAGAAAAAAAGTCCTTCCCCCTTTGTACGCAACTCCATACATGCAAGTTTGGTCTTTGTTTAAGTTTCATGTCCATCACTGTCTCTTCATTTCCCCCAAATTGCTTACAGGCTAAAATGCCTTTTTCTTTTTTCTTTTTGCCCCAACCTTTGCAGAATCCCTCCTCCTTCACAGGCGCATTCATTCACACTCCCACAACCCAGTGTGGTCTGGGTGCCAGCCTACATGATCGTCACCCCCGATCTCACAGCATTTGGGTTTGGAACCCCAGCGCCAGTCAGAGAAGGGTCAGAGATGCCAGAGGGCACAGAGCCACAGTCTGTCTGCCTCCCTCCTCCCTCTCTCTCTCTCTCGCTAGGACATGTCCTTCCCCACCACCCCTCCTCCCTCTCTCGCCCCTCCTTTCCCTCCCCTGTCCGAATGGCTGGGTGATGAGTAAACACAGACAGAGCTCCACAAGCACGGCCCGGCTTGCTGCCTCATTACAATCACAAAGAGCTGCCACACTTTTGGGTGGAGCCTGTGGCCGCGGGAGGCTCTGGGGCCTTTAAGTGAGTGGCATACTTAATAGGCTTTGTGTAGGAGAAGAAAAGAGAGTGAAAGGGGAGAGAAAGAGAGCAGGCCCAGCTGTCACGGCACACTAGATATCAGTCTGCCACAGAACCACTCTTCCACTTTTTACCCCTCCCTTTTCTTTTTTCTTTTGCTGAGGTATGATTTTAGACGCACAGGAAACCGAGCGTCTGAAGGGGGAGAAAAAAGAAAACACATATGTGCGTACACACACACACACACACACACACACACACACACACACACACACACACACACACACACACACACACACACACACACACACACACACACACACACACACACACACACACACACACACACACACACACACACACACACGCTGTGTGGGCAGTATATGGATCAAATAATGTTCCCGGCTGAATGTTCTACATTCTGTTACGTTACACATCAGAGACTGAACTTTCTGACAGAAAATGCTGAACAAAAAACATCTCCCTGAAGAACAACTTTTTCATCCAGTCATAACTATAGAGGGATAAAACAGCTTTAGAAGCTCAAACATAAAGTTCTGTATTCAGAGAGATCAATCTTTTGCATATAAAACTGGATATCAAATCAAAGTTTCTGAAAGCGAGTAGCTGACATGAAATCCTTTTGGGAAGTTGACGTTTTGTGATGTGACGAGCTCTACGCCATCAACAACTATTTTTTAAAAATTTGGTTTTGCTAATTATTTTAATGCAGTTTAATATGAAATAGAAAATGTAGAAAATTTTCACACACATGCAGGGCCAATTAAAATTCATAACGAAAGCCAAAGTTAAGTGAAAAAAAAGAAAAGAAAAAAGAATCAAAACCTTGGTACAAAAAAGGGTCACCAGTTACAGGAAGACACACGGTTTAGATTATACATTCATAAAGATTTTAAACTAAAAACTTGATGTTTAATTAAAAAATGGCATTGGAATTTTGTTTTAATTAAAGCAATTTAATTTGAAATTGTTTAATGTTGTTTCAAACTTATATATCTAATGATTTAATACGATTCTTTTGTTGATTTATTATTCAACAAAATAGACTATTCTACAAAGTAAAATTATTTTATTTGTTAAAAAAAAAAAAAAACATAAAAAAATTATTTTGTTATTATTGTTCTTTTAAAAAAACACTACCTATTCAAGTATTGAACAAATAAAGTTCATATAGCCTAAAAATGACACCCAAACATCACAACAAAGATCCCTGTATATAAAGTTCATTTTTAATTCCCCAAACGACAGACAGTCAGACAGAGTAAACCCATATTTAGGTGTACATATGCCGGGACACAATAGGCAGTGCTTACGAGCTGCTGCTCAAGGCAGGTGGCGAAACCCACAAATGTGTGCTGTTGTTTGTGTAATCTGTGTGATTGTGGTGGGCTGCTGCTAAGCCCTGCTAAATCAGCTTAGCACATGTCCTGCCGTGGAGGAGGCTTGTTTTAAAGACCCCCCCTCCCCCCGAAGCACCCGTCCTTTAGGAGTCCAGACACTGAATCAAAGATTATTCTCTGTGGATGACACTCCTCACATCTCAGAGGACTCCCAAGCTGCACGGCCAGACTGAGTCACACACAAATTAGGTGTTTGTGCGTGTTTTATGTGACATACATGTATTATAAAGACAAAGACAGATACATAACTATAGGCATATATAGACTGATTTAGTTGCGTCTTTCTATTTCTTACTTGCTTAAGTCAAGTTACTTCCATGATTTACAAGAACATTTATGAATTATTTTCTCATTATTTTACAAGTGGAGTTGATCTTTGAGATAAATAAAGAGCAAGAATGGCAATAAAGTCATTTAACTTATGACCTTATGAGCAAATCAATTAAATTGTATTATTTAATGTTATATTTTTAATACTTATATTTAATGATTAATTTTTTTTTTGTTATTTAACAAATCCAGTTTACTTTCAAATTTAAAGTATATTTAAAATGTTTAAATATACTTTTAAAAATAAAAGTAAAAGGTTTTTTTTTAATATATAAATGTTTTAATATTAATATTTAAAAACATTTTATTTAATTGCTTATGAATATATATATATATATATATATATATATATATATATATATATAAGCATATATATTTCTTTACTCAAAGAATTTTTTTTGTTTTGTTTAGTTAAAATTTAGTATATATATATATATATATATATATATATATATATATTATATATAATTATTATTTTATTTTACTTATTTTACTTTGTTGATAATGTATTATTTTATAAGTAGGTTGATGTAGGTTGATATTTATTTATACTTTTCTTTTGTTGTTTTGTCATCCAAGTGTAGTTGACTTTTACTGTAGTTACTTTTATTAAAATGTGATTTATTTAATTTTTATTCATTATACATATATTTTTATTGTATATTAAAGCATAGGCAATACAAATGTAAAAAAAAATATTTTTTTAATTTGTCACGGTCGTAAAGCACAGTAAATTGAGAGAGAGAGAGAGAGAGAGAGAGAGAGAGAGAGAGAGAGAGAGAGAGAGAGAGAGAGAGAGAGAGAGAGAGAGAGAGAGAGAGAGAGAGAGAGAGAGAGAGAGAGAGAGAGATGAGGGGTTATAAAAACCATTCTAAAAGTTGTAAATCCCCTGAAACACAACTCACTCCGCATCTCCAAGACCCCCTAAACACCCCATCGCTCCACCGCCTCCTTCCGCCACACTACTCCAGACAGAACAGAGGAAGAATTAAGACAAGAGGGAGTGAAAGTGTGAATGAAAGGGGGACACCTGGAGCAGGACCCTGTAGTGCTCTACACTGAGGGGTATTGTAGACTAATAACAGGGCCGCAGTGTGCGTGTGTAAGTGTGTGGTTGCCTAGGTAACACACTCAGCTGATTGAAGGGTTATGGGGTGAGGAGGGGGTGAATGTTTAGAAAGCATCTGTATGCAAATGTCATTATGGTATAGAGATGTTTGGAGAGGCCACAGAGAGAAGAAAGGGGGATAGAGAGGTGAATGGATGGAAGGACGGATAGTATCTACAGAAACTCTCCACTGACGGATGCTGCTGGTTGCAATCTAAATCCATCAAGAAAATAAGACACTTCACTTAAAAGGCCTCATACAGCATCATATTAGCAGACCTCTGAAAAGACACTGTAACAATATCTGTCCATAATGAACTTGCATTAAAAAGCGCCATTTATCTTTGAGGCGCTGCCGTATAAAAAGAGATACTGAGCGTTATATTCGATTAGGCATAAGATTGGAGTTGGAGTGGGAGACGTTTATTAATGTCTTATCAACATTTTATGTTGTTACTTATTTTTTATCTTTCATGTTAATAAACATGACATGGATTCGACTGTACTAAATGCGTCAAGAGTCCGTATCAAATTCGAGTACATGTCCACCCGAGGGCATTCGAGTTCATTCATAATTGTCAAAGTCCGAGTCCAGCCAACTCTAACAATACCAAAGCACCTGAAATAAAAATGCGTTTCATGTGTTGTTTTGTGACACATTCGCTTGATTTGATTTCCTATGAATACTAAAACTGAATGGGCAGGAACCAAAAACAAGTTCCAGTTTTTAAACCTGCATCACTTATTTTGTGATGACGCAACACAGACTGTTCTTTTTAGTGATGCAAAAGCATAAAGCATGAGCAGTGCAGTCGAATCCTGAACAAATGCATCTAATTAATCAGTTATTTTAAGTGAATCAAAAACAAAAAGCATGATCACTGTAGTCAATCCCTGAACAAATGTATCTAATGAATCAGTTATGTTTAGTGAACCAGAATCATACAACGTGATCAGTATAGTCGAATCCTAACCAAAGTAATCTAATGAATCAGTTCTTTTTCCGGAATCAAAAATATAAAACGTGATCAGTGTAGTCAAATCCCGAACAAATTAATTAACGTATCAGTTATTTTTAGTGAATCAAAAAACAAAGCCGAATCCTGAACAAATGCATAATGAATCAGTTCTTTTTAGCGAATTAGAATCATACAACGTGATCAGTGCAGTTGAATCCTGAACAAATGACTCCAATTAATCAGTTATTTTAAGTGATTCAAAAACAAAGCATGATCACTGTAGTCGATCCCTGAACAAATTAATCTAATGAATCAGTTCTTTTTAGTGAATCAAAAACATAAAAATGTGATCAGTGGTCCACAAATGACATTAGTTTTGTGAGAAATGTTTTGAATTTATTTACTGAAAGGATCTCATTATTTGTCAATGGAAATGCATGTCTTTCTTTTTTGAAATCCATTAGAACTACTAAAATAATCATTAATGGAACTATTAGGAATTGTTGCATTCAGAACTAGAACCGGAATCATTAGATTCATTACGATTCCCATCCCTATTGATGAATCCAGAGCTGAACAGATCTGTCTAAATCACACGTAAAAGCATTTTTACCTTAACAGCGGCTTTTAATTTAATCCAACAAATAATGTAAGCACAGATTTATGAACGATTCAAACAGAAATTCATTCTGCTTGTGTTTCATGAATGAGGCCTAATGAGGCCTGTTTTTGTTGGTAGTGTGTAATAATGTTTAATTTATCCCACCCACGGAAGTAAACTCCGAAATCAAATCAAATCAAAAGTGTTCCTTTATGACTCCGCTAATCTCTGCCAAAGTAATTTGATTTTCCTACGCACAATAAAAAAAACATGTGATGCAACCAATACCTTTGCCACTAATTCAAGCCACGGTATTTGTTCCAGTGCAGCTACAAATGCAAATATGTCGCAGCTTTTAACTCTTTGAAAAAGGAAGATATGTATGGAGCGAGTCATTACCAAACAGCTTCTTTTTTTTCCATCCGCGATAGCTATTTAATGACAGCTAGCCGAAAGAGGCTTTCTCGTTTCTTGCGAGGAAAAGAAAGTAGCTGTATGCAATAAAAGCGCTGACGTAAATAGTTTTACACACACTTCTAATGAAATCCTTTAGTGAGATGCATCTCCACAGAGAATGAGGGAGAGAGAAAGACAGCAGTAGGTTTTTTTCTATTTTTTATGCGCTGCTCTCACTTAATGTACTCAGTAGCAGTGCCTGATGGGTAATTACAATAGTCACAACACAGATGGGGGGCAGTGTCACCATGGCCTTAAGCACGCCGGCCAGATGAATAAGCGATGACACACTCCTGAATGCCTATTTCCCCGTAACAAACGGGCAACATCATTAAAACCTACACTTGGAAAACACATCTCGTCCTGTTCCTGCCCTCCATTAACATAGTCTGACTCTTTATATTTGTATTTCTCCACACATTTACCCTTTATTCGGTTCTCGCTAAAAAAACAAACACCTCATGCTTTTTTTGACTCTCTATCGAACACCGGATGTAGGTATTGCACAGACGGATTTGCCCTCTCTCTCGTTTTGTATACCTCTCATCAAAGCTTTTGTGCAGGTTAAGGTCTTAAGACAGACGTAAAAAGAGAGCGAGAGAGAGAGAGAGAGAGACTTTTGAATAATTCATGGTGGCCTATAATGAAGCGCGGTCCACTCTTTAAAGTGTTTGGTGTGTAATGGAGTTTCAGACACAGCTATCATTTTCTCTTAATGGCGCTTTCTGGGCTGCTTGCTGTGACCCTCTCCGCACACACACACACGCGCGCGTGTACACACACACACACACACACACACACACACACACACACACCAGCAAAGGCGATTACCGACAGCTGCTGGAGTTTCGAAGTGGCCAAAGTGGGCAATTTTCTCAATGCCATTTAAACAACAAACACAGCAGCGTGTTTAAAGAGAAGAGCGGATGGTGGGGGGTGAGGAACGAGGAGGAGTTTGAGAGAGAGAACGTGATGGTGGCCATTGTGATTCAGGACGAGCGAGTACGCGCGCATAGCGGGGGGTTCATTAGGAGAACTCCAGGTTGAGTGTGTACATGTTCACATCTGGCCTGAAGTTGACTGCATCCTGCGCACAAGCTGCTCGGTGTTCGCATCTCCGATTCATTCTCCGCGACACGTATGCGCTCGTTCCATGTGTGACAGCGACACGGAATAATTACACATCCCGCTGCTTTAAAGTCGACATGAAATGGTGTTTACAAACCATTTTACTCCTGTGATGTGACATTTGTGAATGCAAGAGGACATTCAAAAGCATTTGAAAAACAATTTCTGAATTAAAATTATGCTTGGTATTATTCTTTTTTTAAACAAAGCCAAAAATGTCAGGGCGAACTTTTCTTTACTATTTTCTCTGGAAAATGAAATCAAATGAATAACATGATTCCTTGTTTATTCGTAGTAGATCTTTTTTTCTTTTTTTTGTACACCAAAACAGGTGGAAAAAAACAGAAACATAAAACAGGAAATGATATCATAGAGAGGAGGCCCTGCAGGCCCTCAAGACAATAAACTCTCAGATTATTTATTTATTATTTGAACTTTTTATGTCAAGGCAAAGTTAGTTCAGGACATAAGGTATGCGGTGTAACTCCCCAAAAACGTAATGATATTTATAGTTTAATAATTCATTATATTTGTACAAAAACATGAATAAAACCGTTTTAGGCTGCCAATTTTTTTTTTTTTTTTTTTTTAGATTTTTAAATAATCATTAGGATGTGTACACTCATTTTAAAGTTGTAAGGAATATATGTTATTCATTTTTACTTGATGATATTTTTACACTTTTTACACTTACACGACATTTTTAGAATTAAACTTTTCTTGAAAAATGTATAAGAGTTTTTAAAAACCTTATAAAACTAACATGAATACAAATAATACTTTAATATTTTTTGAAAAGTAGTACATACTGCGTAATATTAATTAACAACATGTACTTAATATAGGTTTAGGGTTTGGTTTTGTCTTAGTTAAGTTACGTTTAGTTTAATTATGCATATTTGACCTTTCTTACAGCAAATGCATGTAACGTGTAACAAGGACACATTAGAAATAAAGAATTACCAGATTTTTTCAAAGGAAAACCTTTTCTTGATCACGGACACTCTTTTATATCACTGAGCCAGATGCAAACCTTTAAAAAAACATCGGAATAACACGCACCGTTGAATAATGCACAAGAAGGAATGTGCATTATCAAAGTAAATAGGGTCAGTTTTTATTTCATGTTGACTTTAAACTACAGGTCTTTGGTATCTAAAAAATCAGCATCAGGGAAATACAGGCTGTAAATCCCCTAGCATGACCCTCCCGGATGAAATAACAGCTTTGTTTGGTCAGTGAAGGGGCAGCAGATTGTGTGGAGACTTCCAAACTAAACTAATCCCTTCCTAGAACACCGAACAGCTGTTCTGGTGCTGTGGTCAACACCAAACCACACACACACCTCCGAAGGCTAATATTTGCTCTATTGATGCTGCTGGTGTGACCACAGCAAAGTGCAAAAACAAAGGATCATTAAAATGCGCCACCGCTCTCATCCCTCTAAAAGGCCAGTTATACATTTTAAATCAGCAATAAGGGAATTTATCTGTATTTCTTTTAGGAATTCAAGACTTTCATTATAGTACAGAAGAATGATCAAAGTGTTTTCCCTTCGTCTCTCTCACGTTTCTCTATTTTATTGACAAGTCAGGTTGTTTTTCATCTTTTGCTGCCTCCTGTATAGTTCCACATGACTGCTTCTGATTGAACAGAGACCATCAAACCATCATGGATCTCTCTTCCTGTCTTTTCACACACATACACACAGTTTTGAAGCTATATTACTGAAGACCACTCACATGTTTTTCACACTAAGATAATATTTAATATACCCTATTATACCGATACCTCACAGAAACCATTGATATCAGTAGATTTAAAACTGAACATGATTTAAATGCCTTTTTAAATAGGGAGGAACACTTTAAATGTCAACTCAAGTCAATTTTCAACACGTCTAAACTGCATTTGTGAGCACATTTTTTAAAATGGCCCTTACAGGCGAAGGTAAACCTGCACTCACTTGTAACTTGTTTTGCTGTAGAGTTCATTATAAGAAAAAAAAGTGAACTTTAACCCCCGATTCAATTTGCCAGGTGAGCGTGCAAGATTTGAGTGCTGTGTGTGTGTGCGTATGTGTGTAAGCGTGGAGCACCTGTAATTTGAGGCTATAACTTCCTTTTGTGAGCGGGAAAGTTTGTGTTCTCTCTCTGGTCTTTTGTGCCGATGAGTTGAGTAAGTAAATAGCGCTCGCGTGGAGGAGACAAAGACTTCAACCTGCACCTGCCGCTTTGAGTTTACAGAAGAGAATTCAGTCCTCTTTTAAAAACCATTAAC
This sequence comes from Phoxinus phoxinus, assembly GCF_949152265.1. Lineage (NCBI taxonomy): Eukaryota > Metazoa > Chordata > Actinopteri > Cypriniformes > Leuciscidae > Phoxinus > Phoxinus phoxinus. The sequence continues at coordinate 18,579,316 of NC_136893.1, forward strand.
CCATGCTCACCTCTTTGTACCCCTTTTCTCTTTTTCACTTTCCACACACTGCAGGACTCCAAGCCGAACAGTAGCACAATTAAATGTGAGCTTTACATTCCCTTTTCATTAACTCCGAGTATTTTCAAATTCGCTTCAAAACCTAAAAAGGTGGTAACCCCTTAGGTCGCCGTGATTTTGCCAAGTAAGACATGTTATTTTGTTGATCCTGGAATATCATTCCTGTTCCAAAATGTAGTCCTAACCCTAACCTAATCATAACTTATCCCTAAAATCATTAAATGACAGGTGAATAACACTGATGTAGAGACTAAACTTGAGAAACTTATCTCTCAAATCTGATTGGTTAATTGGAATGTTGTTCCAGGGTAAAAAAAAAAAGTTGAGCCAAGAACATGTTGAACATGAAATCACGTTCTGCGTCTAAGTCCAAGATCAAAACACGGCAGCTCATTTGCACCAACTTGAGGTGCGAGAACAAAACTCAATGGTTTTTGCGCGTCAAGCAAGTACATTTGAGATTCTGATCACCATATTTGATGTGCGTTGATCAATGTTTTCATGTGAATAAAAACTAAATTAAATCTGTTCATCAAAGTGAACATATGTCTTTATGAACTTTTTGAAGCTTGATATTTTTGGTGAAATTGATTTTCAGTGGAGGGACCAAAATCTCTCAGGATTCATCAAAACTATCTTACATTTGTGTGTCGAAGATGAACAAGTCATAGGTTCAATATTAGAATGAGTAAATTATGACAGAATTTTCATAAGGCTAGATATACTTCTGACACTTCTAATTTACCCCTAGAAGGCAATGTGCTCTGGACAGCACGGTGTTGCATTGTGACCAAACATTTATATTATGAATATCTTTAAATAACCCATAACAGTACGACTCCTTATCATGTGTGATTTCAAGGATGAAATTACCAAGTCAAAAGAAGTGCTGTCAAATGATTATGAATATTACTACACCGTAGGCTACTCATATAAATATTATAGGCATAATAACATGTTAGTGCGATTGCTCCTGCTTTATATGACAACACATTATTTTGGTTTAGTCACTGGTGGCAATGTTTCTGCCCAAAGCACAACGATTCAACATACTTTTTAACATTGTTATCATATACACTAACGGTCAAAACTTTGGGGTCTGTAAGATTTTTTGTTTAGAAAGAAATGTATATTTGAAGAGTTCAGATGCAAAAGCCTCTAAGTGCCATCTGAAATTTTCTTCTAGAATGATCATTTTTTATCAATCTTGGATATTTACGTTTAGTAATTTCACTTAAATGGCAATGAAACTTACCTATTAATTGTCATTTAAGTAACATTACTGAACTTAAATATATGAGCTTGATAAAAATTATCATTCTAGAAGAAAATTTCAGATGGCACTTAGAGGCTTTTGCATCTGAACTCTTCACAATTCAAGGACAATCAAAAGTGACATTTAATATTGTTACAAAACATTTATATTTCAAACGAATGCTGTTCTTTTGAACATATTTATCAATTTATCCTGATAGAAATGTCACAGTTTACACAGAAATATTAAGCAGCACATCTGTTTTCAACACCGATAATAAGAAATTTGATTCCTGAAGGATCATGTGACTGAAGACTGAAGCATTGATGCTGAAAATTCAGCTTTGCATCACAGGAATCAATGACATTTTCCAAAATATTCAAATAGAAAACACTAATTTTAAATTGTAATAATATTTCACAATATCACTGTGTTTTTGATCAAATAAATACAGCCTTGGCAATCTTAAGAGACTTCTTTCAAAAACGTTAAAATAAAAATCTTACAGAAGCCAAACTTATAAACGTTAGTTTAGCACTATGAAAACAGAATTATATAATTGATTAATAAGTTGACCGTTTCACGTGTTCATGTAATCATTGAGTGAAAACAGTAAACATAATTGACTAGCTGTCCGTAATGGAACATGAGACATGACTATGAGACAGTTTTAATTAACTGTAAATTAATTGATATGAGCGGCAACTCAATTGAAATGACCATTATTTCAATGTGTGATTTGTGCCACAGCAATTTGAATAACCCTTTTATACTGCAATATATATTTTTTGAAAGTTGCATTCAAAATATAAAAATTTTGGCAGGACATGTCTCTCCAATTTCAATAGCATGACTGTGCCGGGGGACTTTAGTCATGTTTTCAGCCTCTGTATGAGAACTGTAAATTGAAGGGAACTTCACTAGTCTCCCAACATTGGTAAGAGAGAGAGAGAAAGAGAGGGAGTTTGTGCAAGTTTCCATGTCAGATGTTACTGCATCCCTAGGTGACATGTGTTTTACACACAAGAAAGAGGTGTGGCCATGAATTATGGAGTTTCAATTTAAATTCTTACTCCTAACCTCCGAGACGTTTATATAATTCATGAAACAGATACAGGAAGGTATGATTTACATGAGTGTGAGTGTGTATGTGAGCCTGCCCTATGTGTGCATGGATGAATCATTCATACGATATTTTTCCAATGGACCTCCAGCGAGTAGATTCTGAATGTGAATCAGATTTGAAATGCTAAATTGCTCTCTATAGCGGTTTATGTATGCTTAGCCGTGGCTTGCGTCTACATGCGTTCAGGAGTGTTTTTAGTATTTGGTGTGATTATGTTCATAAGGACGTTTGAGAGCTGATTTGTTGTTGTTGGGGTGTGTGCGTGATTATGTGTGTGCCGATGTGGGATTGAGGCGATGAATCTATATGAATGCTAATGTAAAACTATGGGAATGCTACAGGGAATGCTGGGATAGGGAAAGGGTCCATGCATGTATTAAGGTCTATATGTGTAAGCTTGGGCTGAGTTATATTTATAAATGTTTAATATGTAAATTTGTGAGTGCCTGGTTTGAGGGTGTGTAATGTAAAAATGCGCGTGTGTGGTCAGTGAGTGATTTGTGATGGTCAGGCACACACTCCAGCATCTGAATAGCAGAGGACGAAAGCTTGTAATGAAAATGCAGGAAGTGACATTATCTTTTCCATTATGTCCCTCTTTCTATAGCTTTTTCCATTTCACAGTAACATATGCGCATTTGTCCACATTGTGCTGTAGTGCTTATTCAGTTGACAGAAGTCTACATTTGGCCTGCCTTATGTCTCTACTGTAAACCCGAATAAGTTGAAGTAGTAAAAAACGGAGGTAGTCAGATACAACAACATTTTTAAGTAAAGAAATTAAAAGTTTAAGTGAGCAGAACTGGGTGATTTTGAACTTGTATATTTTAATTGCTCTTAACTAGAAATATTTGAGTAAGCCAATTCATACATTTAACTTAAAGGTTATTATGTAATCCCAACTGAAATATTTTTAGTAGTGGAAATGCTTTGCTTTAACTAGCTTATTCATTACACGCTAACTTGATAATTGGTACCACAATACTTTGATGGTACTAGGATATAACAATTGCTGAAATGTAATTTTCAATTTAAAATTAAATTGCCTTTAATTACATTATTTTATACCAGATGTACAAATGAGGACGTCCCTAAAGGAAGGTTTTGGTTACACTTCTGGGTACAAATTTGTCCCTAAAAATATAGTTAAGTATTTGAATATAGTGTGTGCGCACGCACGCACGCACGCATGTGTAAGTGTTGAAGCAAAGCAAAATGAAACTTGACAAAAATGGAAAAAGCCGCTAATATGAAAAGCTAAATAAACCACATACCCATTTAGAGTCAAGACAGTCCATTTACATGCGCTCTTTAGTCCCATTTTAAGCTGAAAGGAGATCTCTCATACTGTTTCTTTCCTTCAATGAAAAACTGTCAGCAGAGGATGTTTAAAGCAGGAACCATACAAAAAGAAAGATACATGAACACTGTTCAAACAAGCTAGAGCTATCAGCTTTGAACAAGAGAAAGATATTATTGACAAAGCAGCAGAGTGGGCAATGTGTCGACCGTGCACCAATGGAAAATCAATGTGTTGTAAATTTGTGCAAAGTTGTGTCAATTTAGCCCAATGAGAATCTTTTATTCTGCCCCACAATCCTCCCTCACGATAGTCACATATCAAAACCACTGAGTCAGGCACGTGCACACACTAATATGACATCACACCCCTGCTGAGTGTGTAGGGCAAACATGCCCCTCCAGATGGAAAACAGACTCATCTCTGCACAAACGCTGTTCATCGACCACACGAGCACGCTAGCTAACAAACAAACAAACAAGCAGGGGCTTCCAATATCTCCAAACGAAACAGGAACAGAGAAGAACTCCGCTGGGAATTCAGGGAAAATGTCACTAGCTGTATGCTCTCATCGGCTGCTCTCTTGTTACAGGTCTGCTGAGCGGAGCCACACAAGGGAGCGGGTTAAAAGGGAGACGTCCTCTGTTCTATCCGTCTGAGGTGAAACTGAGAAGGGAATTTGAGGAGAAATGAAAGGGGGTTCCCTCTATGAGTAGACGACTAGGGGCTTTAAAAGATTTTCCCTCTGGCGTCTCCAGAAGACATTAAATAAGATAATACATGCACAAACACGCACACACATGCAGCGCAAACAGTTAAGTAGATGTTTAAAATGGAGAACGCAGAAAGAGAAGTGGCCACCTGACAGCTCACAAATTGATGGGTAAAGAAGAGTCGCCCCAATCATCCTGACCTCTGACCTCTGAAAGGTCACCAACCGTGACAACTCACCTTTATTTCACTTCAAATGGAAAAAAAAGAGATGGCAAGAGTGAACAGAGTATAAGGTTTTTTCATTTTTTCTGACTAAAACTAACATTTAAACTAGTTATTTTTGCCATAAGGCCACATTAAATCTGAATTTTTCCCATGGCATCCACATACTTTTTTGTGCTACTTTTCAAATGTCTTTCATGTTTAGACTGGATAGTTTTACCTATATCACAGACTTTTAGTAATAATTATGAAAAATCCATCATAAAAAATATGAAATATAACATTTTGAAAACTATGATGGTGTAAGTCAGGGGTTTACAAACTTTTAGATGCCATTGACCCCCAAATGATCATATATTTTATATATAAATGTAATAAATTGTATAAATGAATAATAAATTATAAAAAATAATACATTATATACATTAATAATTCCACAACAATTAAATTTTACCCAAAATAAAGATTAAAAAATAAAGTGCATTTGTTTCCAAAGGAGACATCAGTGTCATAAATTAAATATGTGATGCGAAGTGTGAAGAAAACAAGACAAAATCAAAGTAGATTTGTGAATTGAATACATTGAATTAATCTGCACATTTTTCAAATTATACAATAAATAAATACATTTGGAGACATGAAATGCTATCTATGAAATTAGCTTTGAAAAGATGAAGGAGACAGTCATTTTACTGCATCTTTAAAATATTATTAAACGCAATAAATAATTTGGGATGTGCTGAAAATGACAACGACAGAAAAAAATTAACTACCGGTAAATAAACTAGTTAGAGTGTGAAATGTGTATATTTATTAGTTTATTTTCTGAAAGCCCACAGGGTCAAAAGTGCCCACTTAAGAAACACCTGTAAATTAACATAATAACAGAAAAAACAAAATGAAAACATCAAAATAAATCGAAACCCATCTCCATTGTACACAGCTCAGTTGGAGTGGATGATTTCATAGCTGTGCTTTTATTATAACACAGACATAAACCACAGGCACACACTCTTCAACAAATAAATGTAAGGCATTAAATAACAGCCATCTCGCAGCGAATGGACCGAAAACATTCGAATTCCATGAATATCCCCCACTCGGATAAAAGTATGCATAAATAAAACACACACATACAAATCCCATGTACGCAATACAAACATCTGCATACTGATTCGCATGAATAAAACACACTGTCTTTATCTGTGTGAGTGGCAGGTTAGAGCTTGCCGGAGTAAGTGCAAGCCTTTGAGTCTTATCTTTACCATCTTCCACTACCCCGCGTGGCACCGTGAGGGGAAGAGGCTGTCGCTCGTGTCTGTGCTCTATACTTAGTCGTCATGGAGACAACAAACACCCCGCAAAGAAAATTCCACACTGAATAATAACTGGCCAATTGCGCATGTTTGCTCCCTAACAAACCACAGGATTAGAAGCATTTTCTTGACAGGAGCATAAACTATTTCTATGTATAATCGGAGAGAGGGAGAGAGAGAGAGTGCATGAGGGCGGCAACGATGAGGTCAGAATACTGATGTTCTCGGCTGAAGGGTCTCTGCGAGGAAGGACAAGAAGAAAAAGCAAAAAAAGTTATATACTCTAAATGGACTGATTGTTCTATACACAAAAAAGATCACTGCTTCAGACTGTCTATACTTTAACACACTTCCATACGGTCTGTTATTGCAAATAGTGGAGGGACATAAATACTCCTGGCTCCTTATACACTGAAGTCTGAGCTTCAGATGTACTTCAAACAATGCCACAATTAAATCTCACCATTAATTGTGCACAAGTATTGTATACTATGTAGCTTGTCTGAATACTCGATTCTGATTGGTTGGAAGGTGTGAAATAAAACAGTTTAATGCACAGGTAGTTCCAAGTCAGTTTAATCACCGTTATACGTGCTGCTTTCATTGAAGCACACACACACGCGCACACACACACACACACACACACACACACACACACACACACACACACACACACACACACACACACACACACACACACACACACACACACACACACACACACACACACACACACACACACACACACACACACACACACACACACACACACACACACACACACACACACACACACACACACGCGCACACACGACTGTGGTATAGGCAACAACTGTCTGCTTTGTGTCCAGTGGTTCTTTGCCTCCATGTTGTGCATTACAATCGTTTAATACACAGCTATGGAAGTAAATTAATGACAAATGTTTTTTAAACAAAAAGCCTGTTGAATTGCACTACTTGAAAAAAATATGCATTGCATTAACCATGCTTGCATTTTAATGCATTGTATTTTAGGACTTGCATTTTTGTATTGCCTCAAATTCAACATGGTTGAATATTTAAGCTGTAAATATTTCAATTCAAAACATTTCAAACACATTTTCATTATTAAAAATTCAATAATCCATATTCACCTTTCATATTTCAACTCCAAAATATTCAAACGGTTTAAAAATACAACCTTTAATATTCAACAGGGAATTTTCAGTCCATTTTATTTCACTTTAAAAATTCGCTTCCTCAAATTCAGTGGTTAAAATTCGACAGTGAATTCAACATTGACATCCAGGAACTGCAGGAAAAGCAGTAGATTACCGAGCATAATCTCCATCTGCTGTTATTTGTCCTCACCAGCAGGGGGCGCAAGCGCGTGTTGTTGACGAAGACGAGAGCAACAGTTCATTCATAAAAACCCGTTTATAGAAATGTAAGTGTATTTGTGATTATTACGAGAGCTGTTTTTACAGCTGAGATTATAATGTTATTCCCCCGATGCTGATGTACAGATCAAATGTTACATTTGAAGTAGACATATATTTCTCTTGGTTGTTTGCCTTAACATTATATCACTGCGATGCGCTGCAGTAGCCTAGTGTTTCCCTCAATACTTCAGGATTGCTGGACATATAAAACGCTCAACGTAGCGTGGACTAGTAGATATAAAAGACCAAACTCACACTTTAGGCTGTAGGTAGGCCTACTATGTGGTTACGGGCAGCAGACGGACTCAGAATCATATGAATTTAACGCCCAAAGTTTCACGCAGTTTGTTTGTGTGTGTGTTTTGCTAATACAATATTAAATCAGATGTGTACAATAACATTACGATGTCCAGCTATCAAAAATATAGTAGGTCTACATTGGGTTTCATTTGTCGTTTAATGAGATCTAATATGTTGTCAGTGCCGAGAATTTTCTTATGGAATTTTCACATGAATAGATCCGACTAATTTACAAATGTGGTCGAGTGGTAGAACTTTAGCCATGAGGGTCAGAAGTTCTGGGTTTGAATCCGCACTCGTATAGTTTTTTTTCCTCATCAAAACCGATAATGTTTATCAGTGGTTGTATATCAAGCTGGGACACTTTGTGTGCAGTTTGTTTTGTGATTTGGAACGAGAGTCTCCGCAACTGATTGAAGCGCGTCTAAGTGAAGAGTGTTCGCGAGCCACATACTCTATCCGCACCACTGATCGCAGTGGCAATGAGCACTTGATTTCATACACATTTCAGCGCTAGATCGCCTCTTATTTCACAAACGAACTAAATGAATGCTCTGCTGGTTAACTGGAGTTGTTTTATTTCGGCTGTTTGTACATCCATGCTGCGAGGTGGGGACAATACCTCTTTCCCTGGCAGAAAGTGGTGGGACATATCCCACCCGCATTATGCGGATCGGCTACTGGCATAAAGTTGGCTTGACATTGGACTTTCGCACATTTAGGGACCGTCTCTAAAATTACATTCAATATTACACACGTTTCTAACTTCAATAGCAAACTTCAACTTATCAAAAATATAAAAGGTGTGCATGTGTATCATATGCCTGACCTACCAGTTTTCTGTAAGTCATTCTCTCCCAATGCTGTTGAAGTTAGAAACGTGTGTACCAATGTCGTGTGTAACTTTAGAGACGGTCCCTAAATGTGCGAATGTCTAATGTCAAGCCAACTTTATGCCATATATCACAGGGAAACTTGGCGTGAAACCTTGCGGGTTAAGTTCATCTTTAGTCTGCTGCCCGTAGCCATATAGTACCTATACAGCCTTCTCAATAAAGTGCGAGTTTGCTCTTTTATATCACTATTAGTCCATTAAGCTATACGTTAAGCGTTTTATATGTCCAGCAATCCTGAAGTATTGAGGGAAACACTAGGCTACTGCAGCGCATCGCAGTGATATAATGTTAAGGCAAACAACCAAGAGAAATATATGTCTACTTCAAATGTAACATTTGATCTGTACATCAGCATCGGGGGAATAACATTATAATCTCAGCTGTAAAAACAGCTCTCGTAATAATCACAAATACACTTACATTTCTATAAACGGGTTTTTATGAATGAACTGTTGCTCTCGTCTTCGTCAACAACACGCGCTTGCGCCCCCTGCTGGTGAGGACAAATAACAGCAGATGGAGATTATGCTCGGTAATCTACTGCTTTTCCTGCAGTTCCTGGATGTCAATGTTGAATTCACTGTCGAATTTTAACCACTGAATTTGAGGAAGCGAATTTTTAAAGTGAAATAAAATGGACTGAAAATTCCCTGTTGAATATTAAAGGTTGTATTTTTAAACCGTTTGAATATTTTGGAGTTGAAATATGAAAGGTGAATATGGATTATTGAATTTTTAATAATGAAAATGTGTTTGAAATGTTTTGAATTGAAATATTCACAGCTTAAATATTCAACCATGTTGAATTTGAGGCAATACAAAAATGCAAGTCCTAAAATACAATGCATTAAAATGCAAGCATGGTTAATGCAATGCATATTTTTTTCAAGTAGTGCAATTCAACAGGCTTTTTGTTTCAAAAACATTTGTCATTAATTTACTTCCATACAGCTAGCCGTGGATTATCCCTATGTCATTTGAAAAATATTCAAGAGTTTGTTTGAGGCAGCCAGATGCAATAAAACAAGATATCCTCAAGGACAACAGAGTTTTATGTACAGAGATATGTCCTTGAAATATTGTACTTATTACTTTCAAATAAATGGAAACCTTTATGGTTACAAATCACGTATCTAATTTCTTCAATGGTGTTTGTACAACCTTCCATGGAAAAGTCATTACCATGTTTTACTATTATCACTCTGTTGCATAATCCTAGCCCACTTCCACAATGCCTGATCAAAAACAATGTTATTGAGATTTCTTTTACATATACATTATTTGAGAGTTTGTTTGTTTGAGGCTGTCAGTAGCAATTAAACAACACATCCTCAAGGGCAACAGTGTATTCTTCTGTATTAAGGCTTAGTTCAATGCTAAGCCAGTAGGCTAAGCTGTTTGCTTGCTAACTGAAAAGACAGAAAATGTGTTTGATTGTCATGATATCTTGTTTTAGCTAATCAAAATAACATTTTAAAGTTGTTAGAACTATGCTAGGCTAGTAGGGTAAACGGTTTGCTTGCTAACTGTCGGATAACTGAAAACACAAAGAAAGGGAACATGTTGTTTTTAGTGATGTGTTGTTCTAGCTAACCGAAATAGCTGTTTTAAAGCTTTTAGCACTATGCTAAGCTAGTAGGCTAAGCTGTTTGCTTGGTAGCAGGCTAATTGAAAACACAGAGAGGGAAATGTTTAATATGATATCTTGTTCTAGTTAATCAAAAGACCCTTTCTTACCCAGCTAATGCTATAATACGTTTGCTAACTAAGCTTTTCGCTTGTTAACCGAAGTTTTTCAGCAAACACAAAGAAAGGGAAATGTTTCATTTGACCCTTTTAGTTTCGATAATGTAAAGTGATATGTACTTTAAAGGACATATTTTCATGATTAAGCATTAATACACTGTAAAGCGATTTATGCTAATTTAATTTCAGGCACTGAATAGATTACCCAGATGTCTCAGTCAATGTAGTGGTTTTGTTGTTCAGATCTTTTATGACACCGGTTTACTATTGTGGCAGCCTCAATTTCAGATGTCTCTGACCCAAAATGTCATGCCAAAACACAACTGTAGTTGAGCTTGTTAAAGTCAGGTTGATTCTTATTGGCTGTCAATAAGATTGTTCATCAGCTGGGAAAAAATCGTTCTGAAAGTGATTCCAGCGATATTATTCATCTGTGTTGTTATCGTTATAGCAGTGATCTGGACTTCCCTATTCTAATAGAAATGAAATGATTATTAAAACTGTATATTAATAGTTAGCATCTATGAACCTTAATTGGGCAGTCCTTGACCAAACTAATCTACACCAGGGTTTATGCCAATAGTCAAAAGTTTGCCCCCTGCAAGACGAGACAAAAACCAAACACCCAAGCTCTCTACAGAAATGTGTTGAGAGCTGCTCACTTGTGCACTAAAAGATTCTGTCCACACCCGAGATGCAGACGTCCTCGTTACACTCTCAAAGCGCCATGTCACGTCCCATCAGCCTCTTTGTCAAAAAGACAGAGTAAATAAGACTTTAATATGACCGTTCCCTCCTTCCCTTCGTCCTTCCCTCCTCCACACCCCCCAACCACACGAATTCTCTCTCATTCTCATTTCTCCCGTAACCACCGAATCAATCATTAAGCTGACCGGCCCGCCCGTCAGAGAGGCACGTAACTCTAAACAAGTCTAATACGTGCTGATTGGTGACTTATTTGGATTAGTATGAAAGAGAAGAAAGCACACAGAGGAAAAGGCTACTAGCTGTCACCTTGCATTAGCGGTGACGTGAATCTCGCACCGGCTCTATTCTTCTGTCCCTTCTTCCGTTACCACTTTAGTATTAAAAATCCATCCACCTCTCCATCAATAAAATGACAACCATGTCTAAAAGCCTACTCATTTTAAAGAAAACTATTAGGGCCCTCATCAATTCATGACTCTTCTCTTGTTGTCAGTTTTGGGTGATTTCAGCCCGAAGACTTTTACATATCAATGGCTATTTAAAAGCATCTTTTATAACACATGAAATGTTAATAAAGCACGACGTGCTTTCAAATATAGATAGCGACTGATGATAAATTCGCCTCAAACCTTGGACGTCTCACCAGCGTGTGTGCAGACGCAAGAGCGTTCGATAGCAGTGAGTGGGCAGGTCAGCATGCGCCATATGCATTAGCAAGGCAGAATCAACCTTGCAAATTAATTTGGGGAGGCGTAATAGAAGCCGGTGCAGGGCGCGGGCCTGATTTCACAGAGTTATCATTACGTTAACTCAACACTGAGACAATGTTCACTCCCCTCCGGCCCTAATGCAGGGGGAGACGGCCCAAGGTCACTCGCTGCACACTCTAATGGGAGATGACAGGTGAAAAGAGCCACGGCGAACCACGCAGATTTAACTTTCATTTGTGCGTTGCCGTGTGTGTGAACGAGGTAGACAGCGAGGACTTTCCTTCCACAAAGCACTCTTCTGACCTTCACATTTAAGAGGGAACACTAAATTGGAAGAGCAAAGATATAATTACAAACTCTTTACCGAAAATGCACTCAAAAGGAGAACTTTTAACAATAGCCGAGTCGGTTCTAGTGTTTTACAACTTTGAATCCGATTTTTGAATAATTTCGAGTCCCCATGCACTCTCTACAAAAATTAGACTAACAAGCCTTTCATTTGACAAGTTGCATGCTCAAAAAACAAACAAAACAGGTGCATGACGCCTATACACTATACTACATAATTGGGCAAACATGTGACGCAAAGTCCAGCACTCAAGGTATGTTTAGAAACCCAATTTTTAACATTTGAATCAATTTCGGACCCCTTTAAATTGAGGGTGATCCATAAGTGATTTTAAAATTCGTCATTGACCCCTGGTCACTAAAATGTTTTGCAGAGATGTAAGGGGCAAGCAGCTGTTCAGTAAACACTGCTGTCGTCTTTAAAGCCATTTATTGGCGAGTACCACATAGCTATGGATTAAAGCATAAGTCTCTGTGACATAAAAGATCCCCTGCTGCGCCACCGATGTGGAATTTCTTCTTTTCCCCCCTTTGCTCATTACTACGTCCAGTAGTGACAGGTGAAGCCAGTGACATTTTTTTTTTGTGTGACAGACTCGACGCTAAGAGGAGGTGGCAGCGGTCAATAACAGCAACACTGACACCATTAAGATGTTGTTTGGGCTGTTTCCTGTGACATATATCTAGGAGAGCGAAGGGGAATGGAAAAAGAGAGAGTGAAGTGGGGGCGCATTTTGGCTTGAAATGACATCTCTTTTCATCATTCTTTTAAGCTGTCATTTTAGTTAACTTCTGGATGGGTGACAGAAAGCAACATGCCATCTATCGAACACTCCTCCTCCTCCTCCTCCCCCTCCTCGATGGCCATGAATTATTTATGCACAGATAGATTGAGTGCTTGGCTCTGTTACATGGTAATATTGTTCGAATCCAAAACACAAAATCATAGGGCCATAGGTTCAGCACAATAATTGGTTTCACATCAAAACAAACCCTGAAACAAAGCCAAGCATGAATAATATGAATGTCTTTTGAAGAGTAAAAAATAAGACAACTTTTATAGATGCACTTCTTTTACCAATACCTGCAAAAATATAGAATCCCAAGCTAAACAATGCTTAGCAAAAAATGGCATTTGAAAGAAATTCGCATTAATTATCAGGAAAAACAATGGTTCACAGGAGACGCTATGCTGGCTGATTTATGCTTCCACATCCCTGAGTTAGTTTATGTTTAGGTGCAGCACCACTGAACAATTTCACTTTTCAATTATTTGCTTACTTTGTTCATATTAATGTACGGAAAGCTTATGAATTGAATTAAGCAAGTATACAAATGATAAAATGCATTCTGCATGGTCGCTCGCCGATCGGCTTTCCTGTATTAGCGTTCCTTTTGCTCGGCTTTATGACTTTACTTTCGCAGTGTACTACATTAATAACTTATTAAATCATATAATCATGTTATAGCGTGTTATGTGTATTGGTTTGTATATGCCCCTGTCCTTTTTGATGGATTTGCTCTGCAAATCAACTTAATCACGCCATTGGAAAACATAATGAGTGTGGCATGCTTTTCGACAGACTAACAATCTTATTAGGGAGCCAATGTTCTCAAAAACCAAGCCATAAATTCATTAAGTGATAATTTAGAGCATAAAATGAGATTGAAATCCATGATGCAAAACAACCAACTCAGAAAGCAACATGACTAAAAAGAAAAGTAGGAGTACAGACTGGTATGTTTTATGTTAATAATCATTTTTGGAAGGTTTTAAGCAGGAATAATTCATTTAAAAAGTATTTTTTTAAAAAGAGTCATATTCACTTTGTCTAATAACAAGTGTACACGTACTGTATGCGTCACATGCATTTGTAAATTTTCCTGAAAGTCATGACCATTTACAGCACATTTTAAAAGATATATTATGTTTAATAATATCCTGACAATGATAGAAACGACATTTTAACATTTTGGAAATGTTTATGTTTCTTATAAATATACACAATTGAATAATATTTGCACACTTTGTTTATATAATTTGACAAAATGACAGCTCTATTGGAAATGACAAACAATAAAAATATTCCATTCACAATTGATGTTCCTTGATTCATCTTTGATTTCTTCACACATGAAATGTCTCATATCTTACCTCTGGTTTATCACTGACACTGTTGTCTCATTGTTAAACAAGTACACTAACTTTTGAAGGGAAGAAAAACTGTTATTAGGGACTAAATTCATTGTTGTGGTGAAAATTACAATTTGAAATAATACATATATATATATATATATATATATATATAAATAAATAATTTTAATAATGTTGGTTTATGTTATTTAGACTGAACCTAAAACATTGTTAGGGTTGTCATTGTAATTTGACATATCAGTTTTAAAATGTACACCTTTACATTTTTATCTAAATCTAAACATAAAATCATTTGAAAAGTAGGAAAAATATGGCATGGTAAAAAAATGTCCATGTTTTAATGTGACCTTCAAAATAAAATAAATAATTCTAAGTAAAATCAAACCCTGTGACAAAAGAGTTGAAGAAATACCCATAGATTTACTTTCTTTGTTTGAGCATTGCATGAATGCATCTCTGTTGATTTATAAAACTGGACTAGAATCTTTCGCTGAGGTCTGGAAAAGACTGTAGTATCTGATGCATATTTATGTGTTCTTTCACATTTCCCCCTATCTTTGCTTACATTTAATAAAAGACAATTGCATTTTATATTTCAGTGTTTGCTGCTGTAAATCTGATCTTGTCTTTCGTGAGTAATTGAGGCTTGTCAGTCTTAGTCTACAGTTAACTTAACCCTCTGTTTACCCAGTAAATCATCCTTCTCCTCTCCTCTAATGGTGCTGGTCGATTTTCACATCCCATCAAGCTATAATGACTTTAATGACTCTCTGCTTATGGTAATTTTTTAATTAATCCAAATAAGTGGATCTGACACAGGGCTTGGTTAAGTGCACATACATGACATGGTCCATCATTAGGCCATGCTTAACCAAGAATCTCATACCGTGCGACCGTGATCACAACCACCTTTATCATCTAGATCGAAGTTCGCCCAACAACTACACCCACTGCAGTATGGTACCTAATAGCACTGTCGTGACCACTTTATTTATTACAGACTGAACATCTACTTTCATCAGAACTCTTAAAGGAACAGTTCACCCTAAAATTAAAATGTAGACTTATTCAAAAGTTTAGGGTAAGTAAGACGGTTTAAAAAATGCACTTTTATTCAGCAAAGATGCATTCAATTGATAAAAAGTGACAAAATGTTTCTTGATTTCTGAAGGATCATGTGACACTGAAGACTGGAGTAATGATGCTGAAAATTCAGCTTTGCATCACAGGAAACAAATTAATTTTAAAATACATTAAAACAGCTGTTTCACAATATTTCACACTATTACTGTTTTTGCTGTATTTTTAAAAATCAAATAAATGCAATGCCCCAATGGTCTGTACGATCAACTTAGCTCACTATGCTTTTGAGAAATGCAGCCCTGGACTATTACATTTATTATTATTATTTATATTTTTTTTTAGCAGAACTGCTTTATAGATTAAGTGAACTAATTCAATATTAACACTTTATTTTGATGGTCCCTTTTGAACATACTGTTGACTACAAGTAACTTTACAACTACAAGACTACTCTCATTAGAGTATCTGCTTAATATCTGCTAACTCTTTATTGTGATGGTCCTCCAACAAACATTCTACTGACTAAAGCCCCTTTCACACAGAGATTCCAGAAATACACGGATAATGTGAAACAACAAAAAATCTTTTGATTTTGGTTCATTCACACTGCCAGTGATTTTCCGGGATCTGTGAGTGCGTTCACACACATCCCAGTAAGATCCCGTAAAGACACGTGACGTCAGGATGAGACGTGTTTAATGTACGCGTCAAAAACATGTAACACTAACGCATCGCGTACAGTTCCACAAAGCTGGCGACCGATCTCAGCTTCAGCACGGATAGTAAGGAGCTCCTGGTCTCTGCTTCGTTCCAGTTTGCTGACATTTTTTCGTTCTTTCTTTGTTGATGACGAACACAAACTTTCTTCTAAGAGCAACAGAGTCGCGCGATGGCACGTGCATCATCACTACGACACACCCCTTACCGCATTGATCCTGGCTTTTGTTCACACAGGGTGCGTTCCGGGGACTGATCCCGGCAATGTTACTAGTTCCCCAACCCGGGATTGATCCCTGCATCAATCCCGGGACGTGTTTGCGTTCACACAGAAGGCACTCTGGCAATTTCGCAGCAATTTCCCAGGATCAACGCGCTGTGTGAAAGGGGCTTAAGTAACTGCAACTACATGTCAACTTATTCTGACCCTAACCTTTACAGTCTTATAATACTCTACTAACACTCTAATGTGTTAAAGGGGCCATCAAAATAAAAGTGAAACCAATTTAATAATTGATTATCTTTACAACAGAACTGAATCAACACTGAACTGACTTCAGCTAAACAACAGACGAATTGCATATTTTTTTTGTTATCACTGTAAAGCTGCTTTGAAACAATCTGTATTGCTTAAAGCACAAAATAACGGTGACTTGACTTGACATGAACAAACAGGAAAACAGGTCTCATTCCATCTGCTTGGGGATAAAGTATCAACGGCAGTATGAACTGATGCCAATATCTATGGACTAAGGCAATCAGCTAACCTAATATTTGTATTGTTGCCGTTTTACTCTATTTGAATATCTAAATGTTAGTGAGAAGAAGAAAAACAGCTGCAAGGAGAAATGATCAGGGCTAAGCACAGCCTGAAAAGTCATGCCACATGGCTGGGAGCATCAGATCAATTGCAACAATAAGCAATTAAAGACATGTTAAGATCATTTTAGGCAAAATGGCTGAAAAATCATAAATACAGTCATTAGTAATATGATTTAATGGTTTATCACTTTTGACCAATAGGTGGCGCAGTTATGAAATTGATGTGGTGTGGTCAGATCAAGGTGAGAATGACATGCAAAGTTTGGTGTCAATATGCCAAAGCATTGCAGAGATACAGCCTCAGGGTAATTTTGGCATCATGCCTCAACTTTGTCGAAGCGGTATACGAAAACGGTTTTGAAGACGTCAAAATGACATTTTGCAAATAACAATATAACAGTCTTGAGCCAAGGAATCAGGGGGAAAACCTGTTTCTAGCCCTTACGGTTCAAAAGTTGTTAGCATAAACATGAGTGCAACTTTGGACAGTTAGTGGCACTAGAGGGATTGAGGTAGAGACACCAAATTTGCTATGGAGGCGTTCAGACTGTCCTCTATCTGTGTGCCAAATTTCATAACTTCCCTGCAAGCATTTCTATGGGTTGCCATCGACTTCCAGAGCGGAAGAAGAAGAAACGGAAGAATAATAAGAAGAAGAACTCCAACGATAACAATAGGGTGCCTACGCACCTTTGGTACTTGGTCCCTTAATAAAAAAAATAAACTTTTAGATATCAATCTGCATATGCGAGGGTCATTGGTTATGCTTATCTTTGCTCACTCACTCCCACATACAAAAGACCTGAACTGGAAGCGATGCCACCTGTTTTACAGAATATGGAAGTTATGCAGAACCCCACTGAAAATTTTGGGTAGAACTATTCCTTTAAGGAAAAAGAGAGGAAAAATGAAGACACGAAGGGGAATTCTCTCATTCTCACACTCTACATATGTCCATCACTCTTCCGTTTTGCCTGCATATTGACATTCAGGTAGCATAGCAACATGACAACATGCCTACCAGCTGTGGAAAGAGTCTGTTGCCGTTTGAAAAGGTTGACATGATAGGTGCGCGTGTGTGCGCATTGGGAGCGCTAGCACCAGTGCTTTTCACTCTTTCACTCGCCTTCAGAGTGTCTCATTTCAATTTGAAAAACGTCTTTCCAGGAATCTGTAAATACCTTTACAAGCGCATCATAAATAGAGCTCAGATCAGAGGAGCCGAGGAAAGTGGCGGCGTGTGGTGCGAGCGCCTCGTCTCCTTTAGTGATTTAATGAGGGTAGCGTGATACCCGAGGATCAATACAACGCCATTAATTCAGCAGCGAAATGTAAATGACCTTGTTTAATATTATAACGACGGGTTTGATTGTCAAAGTGGAAGAGAAAGAGAAGGGGAAAATAAAGCCTGATCTTTTTTTTAAAAAAACATGAGCTGGTCAGCGGGGTTATGCAAATTTCAGCGCTTTCGACCACAGAGCAAAATTCTAAATTCATGAAGATTAAAGTTGAATACTATATTAGGCAGCCCACATTAAAAGCTTGGCCTGGACTTTTAGGAAGGAGTTAGATACGTCTTCAACAACTAAATCAATATCAGTACACATTCAGCCTTCAGCTGTCTGCTTGCCATTTATTTAGTGGATAAAACACACATACAAGACACGATACTCCCTGCAAGGAAGAGGAGAAATGAGACGGTTCAGATTATGTGAGGTTATGGAGATGAGAAACGAAGGATAGGATGGG